>NC_133620.1:413700877-414054627 GCF_048593235.1 Sminthopsis crassicaudata
AGGCAACCTGGCTCTGTTTACTTCATTTTGCATTATGTCTTCTATGCTTGTCACTATTATTCATATTTGTCGTTTCATACATTGCCATATTTCCTTATATTTATGCGCCATAATTTGCTTAGTCATTCTCTAGTTGATGGACATCTCCCTTGTTTTCAGTCCTTTGCTACTTCAAAAAAAAAAAAAAAAAAAAGATATCTTTCTTAAAATACTGTCTTTTGTTGTTACTATGGAATCTGGGGTTTGACTTTTGTTTTTATTAGTATAGGAAGTTCCCTTGCTGAGGAAATCTCTCTATCAATAGAGATGAATAGTAGTTTCAAATTTATAATTTTATGGAAGAGTAAGAAATTACTCTTGTTCAGAAGAAAACAGCCAATATGGTAGAAATGAGACTGAAACCCAAGTCTTGCAGCCTCTGAGACTAACTCTCTAACCACTGTACCTCATGTGCAATTGGACACATGGTGGAGAATTAGCTAGTCACTAGGTTAGAGCATAGTATTCTTCAGTTACCAATGTGAGCTCAAAGGCCTAGTTCTTGTTACAAAAATCCCATGGCGTGCAGATTGATGACAGAAGCAGATCGAGAATGGTACACATGGGAAGAGAATAATTAATCTCTACACCTCCTACTTAAACAGGAGTCCAGCTATATAAAATAAGAAAGAAGATGAAATATTATAAGTCCATCTGTAGATTTTTGTTTTTCACCAAAGTGGGCCAATAAATTTTAGCATTGGTGCCAACATACTTTGTAGTTTTTGAAATATAAGTGGAAACACTGGCAGTTTCAGCTTGCATGGATTTCAGATAAAAGGGAGTGAGGGCAGTTTGAGTTGCTTGCCGTTTCCTTTTTGAAATAAAATCTAGAGATTATCTAATTTTAAATTTAAAAACAGCAATGCATCCAGACCTCCAAGTAATTACAATTCTGCATTGAGGATTATTCAGCTGTACCTATTGCAACAGGCTTATGGCTGTGATAGACAGCATTAGATACTATTACCCTGGTGGCGGGCCATTCCACATTAATCACACATGGCTTTCTGAAACGTTGAGCTTTTCTTAGCTATATAGAAAACATTTTCAAAAGAGGTAACATATAATACTTAACCAACCTTGTACTTAATGGGACTTTCTACTTTTTAAAAAAATTAAATACCTGAATCAGAACAAAGCTGAGAGAAAGGAAGGCTGAGAGGCAATCTAGTACCAATCTTCAGACAGAAGGATTATGGTACAAATATAATGAAGGCTAACTTTTCATCTCAATTCTGGACAGAAAAAGAAATGGATGGAGCTCTGATTAAAGAAGAAGGGCATTTAGTTTGGTATAAAGAAGAACTTCCAATAGCAGAGGTTATTAAAAACTGAAATAGATTAAGAAATAGGAAGCTTTGTGCATTAATGAAATAAGTACTGGCAGTGAGAGAGGAAACCTAAGTATAGTCCCATTTCAAATGTTATCTCATATGTCCTTGAGAAAATCCTTGTATCTATCTGGGTCTCAGTTTCCTCATTTTACATAATAAGATGGTTGGATAAATGATAGTTAATCTTTAAGGTATTTCCAACTTTAATGATGTGTGATTGTGTGATGTCTTTGCAAAAGTTTCCTCATTCAGAAAGATGTATTATTCTATATTGAACAATAAAACCAAAAGGAAAGAAGGAGGGAGAAAAGGAAGAAAAGAAGGAAGGGAAGGAGGAAAAAGTTGTTAAATACTTACTACCTGCCAGGTATTTTGGTAAAAATTTTATAGATATTATTTCATATGATCTGCATAACCTAAGAATTAGATTATATGATTATTCCCATTTTATAGATGAACAAAGTGAGGCAGAGATAAGATGATTTGTCCAGGGTCACATAGCTAGTAAGTAATTGGAGCCAAATTTTAATTCATTTCTTCTGATTCAAGGCTTAGTGCTCTATCTTCTGTTTCACCTGATACAAGTCAAGAAACATCTCTTAAAATTATATACCCAATATAATATAGCATTATATATATACAAATATATGTATATATATATATCTATATATATGTGTGTGTATATATATATACCCAATAAAATATAAATTACTTAAGAATTACTTTTTTGTCTTTGTGTCTCCAAATCTTAGCACAATGCCCAGCATATAATAGCCATAAAAAGTTATTGGTCTGATCATCCAGAAACATGATTCTGAAATAATATTATACTAATATTATTAGAATATAATAAAATCCACTTTTGTGATTAAATAATTGAAATATTAAAGTAAGAGCTGAGTACCATGTCCAATGTATCTTAGCATTCTTCTTGGAGGAAAAAAAATAAGGCATAATACATGGGTAGGATGTTCCTGTGTGGCCTACAATATTTAACCTCTTCAGTTTCTAATCCCTGAACCATGTCTGCCAACTATTTTTTGTTTGTTGTTGTTACATTGATATCAATAAGTAATAAAGGATATGGGTGTTTAGTTTGGAGTATTGGTTTTCTAACCCTCATAAAATTCTTTGCCTCCTTATCTCAGTCATAGACATTGACATGCAACTTTGTTGGTATTCTTATACATGTTTTTCAAGAAGTAACAATTCTATAGAGGTAAGAATGCATAAGATAATTCCAGTGTTATTTGAAACATATCATTCATATTCTCCTGAGTATTACTGAATTCAGGAAGTACCCTAAGACAAGGTTTTTGTCCTCATAAATGAATTCAATAGTGTAAACATAATGACAATCAAGAAGTCATCTTTAACATATTTAGAAAATGATCAATTCATATACATTAAAAGGAACCATATATTTTCAATCCCAACTCATTCTTAATGCCTTAATTAGTACTATAAATTGATGATGCTACAAAGTAATAGTAATGCTAGTTCAATCTTGTTTAATTGTTGTAGTTGTTTGCTTTTAAGTGCCTGCTATAAAATTGTAGTTGTCTATATAATATATTATCATATTTTTCTTATAAATCAATTCTCATATCAAAAAGATGAAGAGATTTTAAATATACCTGATTTATGTATCAATTGAAGAATTATGGCATCTACAGGTAATACCAATTTGAGATGTAGAACAGAAAATCTTTTTTAGTTTTTTTCTAATTCATAAGATAGATGGAATTTTTGAAAAATATTTTCTCATAAAGCAGAGAAAAAAATAGAAAAATAAAATCATCTTAATGAAACCTGTTCTTCTGAACAAAATCATTCCAAAGGCACAAAAAGATAAAAATGAAACTCAACAAACAAGAAAAATGGAAAATTTCTATAAATATCTTTATAATTAACTTTTTCATCAATAATGATGATATAACATACTCACAGATTCACAGTACCAGATGTTCTCATAAAGGAAATAGAAATGACATTAAAGAGAACCAAAACAGGGAATCAACTGCATTAGACCAAATATTCACAGAGAGATCCTTCTTGGACATGACATAATTGGAAGAATATTTTGGGGACAACTTTCAAAGTATCTGAAGGAGGGCAAAATACCAAAGTTATAGAAAAAATTGAACTTGTTTTATTATACCAAGAAAAAACCTAAAAGATAATAATAATATCTATGGATATATATATATACATGTATGTATATGTATACATATATACACACATATAATGAACCTATAGTTTTTATATATGTGTATGTATAATTTCTGTGACAATAAACATATATCAAAAATATGTACAATAAAACATTATTAGGGAATTGATAATATTAAATAAAAATAAGGCTAACCATTAGATCACATTTTATCACATTAATGACTGAAAGACATAGTATTCTGTACATGAAATTCCACTTTTTTGTTATTATAGATATAATTTATAATATAGGAAAATTCATATTTGACTTATTCCCTAGCCCAGAAGAACATAATCACACATTGGCAATGAGATATTATACTAACTATAAAGATATGTAAAGCTATGCCCTTATCTCTTCAAAATGTTTGAACACTTCTCTGAGTCCAAAAGGAAAGTTTTGGATGATTAGAAAATTGGCCATGCCATGGGGACTGTAAAAAGTTAAGTAAGTCAGTCAATCAATAAACATTTAAGCAGCAAAGATTTGTGAGAATTGTACCCCTGGAAGATATTATGGAGATTCCTATGTGGGGGAGAAAAAGATTTCTCTTTTCTCCCTCTACACTTCTCTGGGGCATCTAGAAACAACTCCCTCAAAGGGAGAAACCCCATTGAGCAATTTAAATGTCCATCAAAGACTTTGAGGCATTGTGAAAGGAGCAAAATCACTCTCTGGAGATCAACAGGAATACAAAATATAGTTGTGGGAGGAAACAGCTTTGCGAATACAAACCCTGGCAACAAAGAAGAGAGCTGGAGAGTTGAGGGAGTAGCCCATAGGGAGTGCTTCAATTTTTTAAAGTATTTGATTTAATATAACAAACCATTCACTTAAAGTCTCTTTTCCATCATTGTATCTGCCAATCATATGTCAGAAATATTTAAGATTTTTGGAAGCTTTAAAAATAGAGATATCCTTGATTGATGACCTTTTGATCATAAATGTTAGGTGAGTCATAAATAGGAAAATGTATGCTTGCCCAAAGCATTTGCCATTATGTGGACACAAATTTGAAGGATTCCCTGTGTATGTAGAGATCCTCTATATTCTCTATATTAATTCCTACAATATATCATGTAGAAATATAATGAATGGATAAAAATTGGATCCAGAATTATAGTGATGGAGGAAGAGAGTAGGCTATATGACCTTCACAGTATAGTCAAATTAATCTAATGACTTCAAACATCCAAAAAGAAAATCCTATCTTTTAATGCCAATATTCTATCACTATTGTTATATGACTATGTGTAAAGTAAATGAAGTAAGAAATTAAAGTCTTTAAGGGAATATATATATATATATATATATATATATATATATATATATATATATATATATATATATATATGAATGTTTGTATCTCACAAACAGGGCAATAGAGAAGTACATGATGGTTGTGAACAGGTTACCATGGTCAAAGAAAATTAAATAAGAATTTCAAAAAGATGTGATCAGGAAAGTTTTTGGTCCAAAACAAAAATGGACTGATCAAGTGCTAGGATTTATAGATAATTGTTAATGAGCTAGATCACTCCATTGACAGTTGCACACCATCAAGGAAAATAAAAGAATGATCCCACAGTATGTTGGATAGACTTCTTGTGAACTTATGAGTGGGTATGTCCAAGAATTTTTTTTAGGATGGGCCAGCATTGCTAAGCTGCATCATTAAAGGAAGCATCTAATTTGAAACCAAAGATTCATTTTCTTCTAAAGTTTATTCTAATGTTTAATAATTTATACATATGACCTTGAATTCTTAAAGGTTTTGACAGTAAAATAGCCATTTCAAATCCTATGAAGTTGTCAGATGATAAGCTAGGGTTTGTCTTTTTAATCCAACAATATCTTTTATCCAGGGATGACTCTGTCTAAGCTCAGAGAGGCTGATCCCCAAAGAGTTAGACCATTATAAGATTTATTTATTGCTCAATGCAATTCATGAAATTCATTAAAGTGTGGGGAGATTTGATTTCTGTTAGTGAGGGAGGTACCAAAGTAAATAAATCACAAATATTCTGAAGTCATAAAGTAAATATGTAGGAACTTAGTCTTCTTTTCCCAGTGCTTTCTTTACATATAAAATAGGCAATTGAAGTAAAGGTTCTTTGCTTTAGCTATCTTAATTCTTCAAATGATCTAGAGATGAAAATAATCCCACAAACCATCTAGTCAGATCCTCCTCATTAAAAAAGCTAAAACCCAGAAAGGATAAGTTGATTGTTCTAGGTCATAGAGAGTAATCATCAAAAGTGGAATTTGAACCCAGACCATCTGAATCTAGCTCCTAAGTCCCTTTCACTATACCAAATCCTCCACTTATATTCTTGTGTTGTTATTCTTGTTCAATTATTGTTTTTTAAACTCCTATCTGACTCTGTGAACTTATTTGGGGCTTTTTTGTTTGTTTGTTTTTGGTTTTTTTACAAACATATCCAGTTTATTTTGCAGATGAGTAAACTGAGAGAAACAGTTAAGTTACTTACTTGGCCAGGTGCACATATGTGCAGCTAGATTTGAACTCAGGCAGATGAGAATTCCTGACTCCAGGTTTGGCATTCTATCTATGTATCATCTAGCTGCCTAAATTCTGTGTCTATATCCAGCCTAAGGAATAAGTTTGCATTTTGTTTGTAAGGCAGAGAGGGGATAGCTTTACATAGAGAAGATACCAAAATCCTTGACTTTTAGGAGGAAGAGATCCACATAGTTTAGACTGTGGCAAATTAAGACCCTGTCATAAACATCCAGACATCTGAGACCTTTTGCAGCTCCAATTTCACTTTCACATGTCTATTTCTTACTATATTCTATTATTTGATCTCTTCTTCCTTTTCCTCCACAAACAGCAAAAAACTCTTTTGGTACTTCAATGAAAATGGCCTTTATCTGAAAGGACGCATTTCTAAAATATATAGAGAATTGACTCAAATTTATAAGAACTCAAGCCATTCTCTACTTCATAAATGGTCAAAGGATATGAACAGACAATTTTCAGATGAAGAAATTGAAACCATTTCTAGTCATATGAAAAGGTGTTCTAAATAGCTATTGATCAGAAAAATGCAAATCAAGACAACTCTAAGGTATTATCACACAGCTCTCAGATTGGATAAGATGACAGGAAAAGATAATAATGAATGTTGGAGGGGATGTGGTAAAACTGGGACACATACATTGTCGGTGGAGTTGTGAATTTATACCGCCATTCTGGACAACAATTTGGAATGATGCCCAAAGGGCTATCAATTTTTACATATTCTTTGATTCAGCCCTGTTTCTATTGGAAAGAGATCTTAAAGGAGGGAAAGGGACTCACATGTGGAAAAAAAAAAAAAAAAAAAAAAACTATGTTTGCGGCAGTCCTTTTTGTAATGGAAAGAAATTGGAAACTAGGTAGATGCCCGTCAGTTGAGGAATGACTGGATGAGTTATGGTATATTAATGTTATAGAATATTATTGTTCTATAAGAAACCATCAATAGGATGATTTCAGAGAGGTCTATGGAGACTTACATGAACTGATACTAAGTGAAATGAGTAGAACCAGGAGATCATTGTACACGGCAATAGCAAAATTATATGATGATCAATTCTGATGGACGTGGCACTTCTCAACAATGACACGATTCAGAACACTTTCAATGATCTTGTGATGAAGAGAGCCATCTACACCCAGAGAGAGGACTATAGGGACTGAGTGTGAATCACAAAATAGCATTTTCACTCTTTTTGTTATTGTTTGCTTGCACTTTGCTTTCTTTCTCCTTTTTTCCCTTTTGATCTGATTTTTCTTGTGAAGCATAATTGTGGAAATATGTATGTAGAAGAATTGCACATGTTTAACATATATTGGATTACTTGCTGTCTACGTGAGCACAAAAGGAGAAGGGAGGTTTTGCAAGAGTGAATATTGAAAATTACCTATGCATATGTTTTGAAAATAAAAACCTTTATTAAAAAAAAAAGAAAAAAGAAAGTGTCCTTTATCTGAATTTGTGTCCCATGACTGCTCACTTGCTAATTGTTGACTTTGGATGTCAGGCTACTTTTCTCAGTCTCAATTTTTTCATCTGTAAAAAGCAAGGATAATATATCCTACACACATATGCACATACATACATACATACTTGTTATGAAGGAAATTGTTTTGAAATCAGGAAAATCAAATGTAAATGTGAATTATTATCACTTTTCCTCAATGCTTTTATTAATATTTTTCTATCATACAAAAAAAGAGAATTTATTCTGGTTCACATTTCCTACTTTAGCCAATTCTTTACCAGCAAATATTCTAAACTTGCACTAATTGTCAATGTGCACATGAAGACTACAAATGAACCATATTTATGAAACACAGTGAAATTTCATTCTGTCATTTAACTTATAGTTTCACAGTTATAGTGAGTTAAATGCAAATATAAACGATTTAGTGTCCATACATGGATAATTTCATATGCAAAGAAGTTAAAAGGAAAGATCTGGATGAAGAAATTACTTTCATTTATAGGCAAGTAGCATGAAGAAGATATTTCTCTTGTTTACAACAGGAAAAGTAAATTATGGCTATTGCAGGAATATCTTTTTTCCTGGTCCCTTTTCTGCCTTCACTATCACTCAATCTATACCTATTAATTTAAAAATAGATCACATGATTATAGAATGTTAGAGTTGAAAGGTGCCTCAGGACTCATCTGATTCAAGCTCATTATATTAAGAAAATTGATGCTGGCAGAAATTGTAGTTCTCTTAAAGTCATAGAGATAGGCAATAATAATAATAATAATAATAATAATAATAATAATAATATCTGACATTTACATAGTGTTTTAAGATTTACAAAACATCTTGCATATATTACCTCATTTATTAGTTTTGAAATGGTCCAGGAATAGTAAGGGTGACACCACATGGGCTTTATTATGTATGATTAGTACATCACGCTAGATAGAAGAACACATTTTAATCAGGAAAATATAGTTTCAAATTCTATCTATAACACATAATAGCTGTGTAACTATGGACAAGATACTTAATCTCTGAGAGAACTAAAGAATGCTCCAAGATTATACATTACAGGCAAGATATCAAATCTGCATAGAGTTCCCTCTCTCCTGTGAAATTATAGATCAAGAAAAAAAATCTCACAAATTCTGTTCATTGTTGAAATCAGAGTAAACATTATTTAATTGTAAAATAAATGTTGTTCATGATAAGCCAAATAAGTCAGAGTAATAACTGCTGATTTATATAGTAACTTAAAGTTCACATGATAGATTACTCTTTAGATGATTGATCCTCATAATAATACAGTGAATGAGGTATTACAGGCATCCATATTTTATAGATGAGAAAACCAAAGTTCAGAGAGGTTAACTATCTTGCTCATGATCTTATTAATAATGTGTCACAGGTGAGATTTCATCCTGTCTCACTAAATCCAAATCTATTATTTTATATTACACTATTCTGCTTCTCAGATAATGAATGCAAAAGTTATGGAAGAGGAAACTAATTGTAAGACTATGTGTCCAGATTTTTGCTTTGTGAGATGGAATCATTATGTCCAGGAATACATACTAAATCTAAGGCACACTATTATCTTTCCCCAAGTTTGAAAATTAGAGTGAATGACAATCTCTCATATCTCTAAAACCAAGTTCTAATTTTCAGTGATCACTCTACACTATCTTCTTGTCCAAAATCCAGTGTTAGTGATAAACATGTGATGAGAATTAACTGGCCATAGGTTTTACATTTGTAATTCTATTAAAAAAAAAACACAACCCAAAACAGTTTATTTGTCTTTTTTAATAGAATTTTTCTACCCATATAAATTTGGAAAGTAATAAGGCTGCCAGGATAGAGAAGATTTGAAAATATTTAAAGACAGAAACATTTCCTCCATAATTTATGGGTCAGATTAGTTCAGAAGAGGTTCTCTATAATTACAAAAAAGAAAAGGTCCCAGAAGTCAAGAAGTAACCTGTGGAAGGGGGAAAAAAAAGAAATTAAAAAAGAGGAGTCTTAAAGATCTGAATTCCTACCTCTTATTTTGCCACAGATTTCTTTAATAAGATGAATGTAACAAGTTGATTAGACTTACAAGCTTTAAGAAAAGTCAGGACCACTTATGCTGAAAAATAGGCCTCAGAATGTAAATTATTCACAGTTCATTAGACTAAGACAAGCATTTCTCAAACATTTCTCCATGCTTGAGAAAAGCGACATATTGAACTCTATTTTACTGTGAGGCTCAAAATGGCAATTAACAGTCTTAAGCTGCATATAAAACCCAATATGAACTACATTTACAAGAAAATTGTGTGAGAATCAAATTATGTTATCTTTGGTTTGAAGAACTAAGAAATAATTGCCAATAAGTATTCATGTATAGGACCAATTTTTTGAAACAAGTTATTTTAATTACTACTAGTGTCAGGAGTACGTGCAGCTGATTTTATTAGAGTTAATGTGTTTAGGGAAGCTGCCTGAGCTAGAGCAGCTTCTTTGACAAGTCAGGAGGGTTGGACTGCTACCTGCACTGTTCGGATGCTTGGCACCATGCTGAGACAGAATTTTACTTTTTGAAAGAAAGTCTAACTTGAAATGACTTCTTAAACTTTGGCTGAAGAAAATTAGATTGGAATAAGAAATTATATCACTCTATTTAGAATACTTCAGTATACTTTTTATACTACTAAGAGATAGATAAATGAATCCAACACTGTCTCCTCTTAGTTGTATTTGAACACACATAAATGGGTGTTGGATCAGTTAAAGACTGTCAATCTGTTGTTTCTATTATTTCTCCTATTACCCCATATCCATGAAGTAGCGACTTCTATCCTGTAAAGGATATTTTGTACTCTCTCAATCCCTGATCCCAACACATATTTTCTACCTTAAAGTTCCCACTGATTTACTCAAAAAAGGCGGGGGGGGAGTCAAGAGTCCAAACAACAAAGATACTTCAGTCATCACTAAAACAGAAAAGAAAAAGAGAGAGAGAGACAGAGACAGAGACAGAGAGAGAGAGAGAGAGAGAGAGAGAGACAGAGAGAGAGAGAGAGAGAGAGAGAGAGACAGAGAGAGAGACAGAGACAGAGACAGACAGAGAGAGAGAAAGAGAGAGACAGAGAGACAGAGAGAGAGAAAGAGAGACAGAGAAAGAGACAGACAGAGAGAGAGAGAGAGACAGAGAGAGAGAGAGAAAGAGAGACAGAGAAAGAAATACAGAGAGAGAGACAGAGAGAGAGAGAGAGAGAAAGAGAGACAGAGAGAGAAAGAGAGAGAGACAGAGAGAGAGAGAAAAAGAGAGACAGAGAGAGAGAAAAAGAGAGAGAGACAGAGAGAGAGAAAAAGAGAGAGAGACAGAGAGAGAGAGAGAAAGAGAGAGACAGAGAGAGAGAGAGAGAGAGAGAGAGAGAGAGAGAGAGAGAGAGAGAGAGAGAGAGAGAGAGAGAGAGAGAGTTGTCCAGCATATCATATTCTGAAATGATAAACTCGGGTCAGGAAAATCCCATTTATATATGTGTATGAGCTGATACATGGCACACCATTTATGTATGTGTGAGATTCACACACAAATGTGCTAAGAGTAGATTAGAAATTTGGAATATCTTAGTTTGACATAAGCAGTCTTCCTTTCACCCCATCTAATAAGTGCTTTCTTACTTAGATTTTTCTCCCCATTTCAGTCCTTGTGAATTCTCTTCTATCTGAGTATTTAAAGGCTCAGCAAACATATATCCAAATTAACTTATTTACATGTAACTGTGAATATTGTGTAGCATTCAATTTGGCTGTAGGAGAATACAACCCAATTTATATGTGATCATGATGTGATATAAATTAGCAGTTTTTTGAGCTTTCCATTGACTATTAATCTGCAGTTATTCTACAAAGAAAGAGCTTTCGACTGGTTGAAGGAAAAATCAAAGATCCTAAAATAGAAGAAGTGAACTGCAGTTATAAAAATAAATCTCTAGAAAGAAGAGAAGAGAAAAGAGAGGAATGTTCTAATCTCACCTTCATCATAATCTTATTAGCATTTCTCAGTGAGTAGTTCAAGTATCAGTCTATACTCTTATGAATCTGTCTCATAAATATGTCAAGTGCAAAGTATAGTTATTTTAATAGTCTGTGTTGGTGGGCCATCATGGATTTAATTAAGAGACAACTAGTGTATGAAATATGACACAAAAGCACAGGACTTAATGGAGAAATGTTTTACTGCAGATTTAAATCAGGGCCACAGTCTTAATGATGATCTGGTCTCAGAAATCCTACTTAAATTTAATTAATGCAGGCTAGTGCAGACCTGTTCATATAAGAGTAAAAACATGGACATAAAAACATTAATGATTTAAGATTTTCCAAGGACAGTGCCTTATTTATAAGACTGTGTGAGCTTGAGGTTATTAATAGCTTATTGTTTTGAAATTTATTATATGAGATATTTAGAATGTAAGCTTCATAAAAGTCTTTTAAAAACACTATTCCCAATCTGCATGCTTCATGAATGCTTATGAAGCCTCAAGATTTCTACCTTTTTAGCACGAATAGCACAAGGCACAAAATGTTATGTTAGCCAGAGAGAAATGTTTAATTTTATACTGTTCTTTTAAAGAAATATCTAAAATCATGTATTTGTATCTTACCTTCATATAGGTCTAGAAAGGACATAATAGTAATGTCTGAATTTCTGTATGCTTCACATTTAGATGAAACTATATTTTAGAATGATACTTGACATTAATATAACTAATCAACAAACATTTTTAAGTGTCTACTTTGAGCCAAACATTGTGCCAAACATTTTATGAACAATATCTAATTTCAGCTTTGCAGTTCTGTGAATTAAGGATTAGAGATAGAAACTTGTGATTTCACCAACACTAAGGAACTTCCAGCAAAGGAAAACCTCTATCATAGCAGTATAGTGCTTTCTCTTTAATTTGTCATCCAAAAAAGTGGCTTACAGCACTTTAGGGGAGACAGCATGGCCATAACCATATAGTCATTGTATCAGAGATGGGACTTGAAGTGTGATCTTTCCGGATCAAAGTTCTAATCTCTCTCTACTATGCCTCTCAAAGTAAAGACTGTAGGGTGTGTGTGTGTGTGTGTGTGTGTGTGTGTGTGTGTGTGTGTGTGTGTGTGTGTGTGTGAGAGAGAGAGACAGAGAGAGACAGAGAGAGAGACAGAGACAGAGACAGAGACAGAAAGAAAGAGAGACAGAGAGAAAGAAAGAGAGAGAAAGAAAGAGAGAGAGAGAGAGAGAGAGAGAGAGAGAGAGAGAGAGAGAGAGAGAGAGAGAGAGAGAGAGAGAGAGAGAGAGAGAGAATGAGCACAATGCTCCTGTGTTGGGAAAGGGAGGGACCTATAATTTAATTGGTACAAATCAGCTTCTCATATGGAAATTTTCTCCACCAAAGCATATCAATAATTCATATTCTCAAAGAATTACCTAGATCACTGAGAAATGAAATGATGTACCCATAGTCATACAAAAAGTATGTCTGTCAGAAGGAATTAAACCCAAGTCAGACTAACTTCAACAACATCTTGTAATAAAAATTTAATGCTTTGCTACGATGGAATCATAGCAAAGAAAACCTTGGTTTTATTCCTCCTTGATATATATGTGATCATCTCTCTAAATTTCCTTAAATGTAAATTTTCAACAATAATAAATTTACTATTTGTCTTTCAGAATTGTTTTGAGGCCCAAATGAGATTAGGCATGGAAAACATTTTGCAGAAATTAAAATTCTGAGTAAAAATCACTTATAATACTTGGCTGCCACACTACCTCATATAGGAATTCTAAAGATTTTAGTGTAGTTTTAAGTTCTAGTAGCAACTAAAGTTATATAATTTTAGGTAAATAAGCATTTATACACATACAGATAGAGACATACACAGAAGACATACACAGAAAGAGATTTGAATAAGTTTTTAGTATTTATCTGTGATTTTCTTGAGTTCTAGTAAGAATACTACTATCAAATGCCTTCAAAATTATACTGAAACTTTATAAAATCATTGAATTTTAGATTTAGAACAGTCATCAACAATCACCTAATCCAATCTATTGAAGGAGAAAATCCTATTGTACCATACCTGACATACCACACCTAGTCATTCAATCTCTGTTTGAGGACCACCATGGACTGGAAATCTATAACCCCTTTTGGCAACCTATTTTAGAATAATTCCAAGTACCGGGCAATTCTTTTTTAACTGTACCATCCAGTTTGTTAATTATACTTCTAAATTTTGTGCCATTTTAAAATTTGATGAACACATTATCTGTGGTTCTGTGGTTTAATTCCAGTCATTGATTAGAAGTGTCAAAAAAAAAAAAAAAAAGACAGGATCAAATACAACTCCCTAGGATCTTTCAATGGAGACCTCCTGCTATACTAACATTGAAACATTAACAATTATTCTTGGAGTACAATAATGGAACTAATTCTACATCTATCTAATTATGTTATATAATCTAGTTCATTATTTCTATCATATTCATAAGGAACAATATGAAAAACTTTATCAAAAGTTTTACAAAAATCTCAGTAAACTATATGAATTTATTGTTTTAAAAAGTTGTTTAGGGTAGTAAGAGGATAAGTGAAATGAGCAAGCTTATATAACTAAAATACATCAAAAGCAGAACTTGGAACCCAATTTTTCTAGGACTCCAAATCAATTATGATATAGTGCCTCATATCTTTAGACTTAGGAGGTGTTTAACAAAGTTATATTGAATTGACTTGAAAGGAAACAATCTGTATCATAGGGAAGACCTATAACAAGGTATCTGTATTTTATGAACAGGAAACAAGGTTTATGAGTTTAATCAACTTGTCCAAGTTCTATGGGTAGTAAGTGATAGAAAGTGGAATTAGAACCCAGATCCACCAGCTCTTAGTTACATTTCACAACACTATTAACACAGTCATTAACTATTTTTTCAACTGTTAATTATTTGCATTACATAATTTGGGCTTATGTTTTGCATCATTCCAATATGGTTATATAAATGACTACTATTAACAAGTCTTTAATTCTATTCAAAATGCACAGGTTTGATGTTCTTTATTCTTTAAGATTTCCAGCACCTTATGACTTATTTAGGCTATAATCTAATTTATTTTCTGAGAGCTTAGCCATTTTGCCACATGAATTGGAGGCTTATCAGACAGTAATCATTAAGATGACTTAAGATGACTTCATGATTCTAGAAGTTTGTATCATTTCTCTTATTTTTCAGCCTTCTATCATTGCCCAAAGCATTAAGATCTTTTAGAAATTATTTTAAGGGGCTCACTAAAGTTGCTAGCCAGTTCGCTGAGCTCCCAGAAGTATATCTTCTCCAATTTTTCTGACTTAAGAGTATTCAAATTTTCCTTGTATTTTCACTCCTGTTTTTACTCAAGGACCCTTTGTGCAAAATCTTCAGGACTCTCCAGTTATCAAGTTTCACTAAATTTTTCTCTTCTCTTCTCTTCTCTTCTCTTCTCTTCTCTTCTCTTCTCTTCTCTTCTCTTCTCTTCTCTTCTCTTCTCTTCTCTTCTCTTCTCTTCTCTTCTCTTCTCTTCTCTTCTCTCTCTCTCTCTCTCTCTCTCTCTCTCTCTCTCTCTCTCTCTCTCT
Source organism: Sminthopsis crassicaudata (assembly GCF_048593235.1). Taxonomy (NCBI): domain Eukaryota; kingdom Metazoa; phylum Chordata; class Mammalia; order Dasyuromorphia; family Dasyuridae; genus Sminthopsis; species Sminthopsis crassicaudata. The sequence goes on from NC_133620.1 coordinate 413,716,136, forward strand.
CTCTCTCTCTCTCTCTCTCTTTTTCTCTTTCTCTTTCTTTTCCTTTATTTAAATCTTTCTCACTTCCTCTTTCCTTTTCTTCCAATCCATGTTTATTTTGTTTATTTGCCTCCTCTCACTACCTCTCCTTTGATTTTTCTTTTAAAAATATGGAATAGTTACATCCATTTTAAAATTTATATCAATTTTATACCCCTAATTCATTAATAGCTACATTCTGTGTAACTCTAATCTTTTCTTTTCCCTTTATGTATTTGAAAAAGGTTTTATTCTCTCTTTTTGTTGCTAATATGAGTTCATTCTGCATTTTGCTGCTCATTCCCTTGACAAATTTTAGTGGTTCTAGGTCCATCTTTGCTTCCTTCCCAGTTCTGTGTTTTGGGAGACACCAGTCTTCATGAAGTCAATTTGGAAACTTTTTGTTTTATCTCCCCACCTCCCAGTGGAGCATCCTTAGAATTCTTAAGAATCATTAGAATTAGAAATTCTGCTTTTTGTTTAAAAAATACAGTCTCCTGTCTGAAGTGACTATATCAGTAATTCCATTTCAAAACCTTTAGAGTCCATTTGTGTGATCTTGAGCACTTCTCCACTGCAAATGCCATAAAATAATTCTCACCACTGATTTGAGTAACTTTCAGAGATTTTTATTAGAGTAACCTTTAAAGAGTTGGTCATCCTAAAAGGCAGTCAAACAAAATGTTGATAGGTGTGATTAATCTTTTATTATTTAAAAAATCTCAATGTTTGGAAAGCTAGCTATTAGCAGTTCTTAGCTCCTCTGGAATTAATCTGAAATGCAAAAACCTGTCCAGTAGGTGGGAGACAGCATGGATTACACATAAAATTCTCAACTGTGAGTGAAGAAGCCATAGTTTGATCTTAGCTTCTAAATCTTAGTCTAGTTATGTGATCATGAGGAAATCATTTTACTTCTCTGAGCTTCATTTTCTTCATCTCTAAAAATAGGAAAAATAATATTTGTATAACTGATTTATAGGATTGTTATAGATATGTGAGATGCATATAAAGCATTATGTAAACTTTAAAGAACTATACAAATGTCAGTTAGTGGAATTATCAGCAATTAATAAATAAAAAGTATAAATAGGTATATGATCAAAATTATTACTACACGCCCAAAATAAGCTTAGGGATTTTAAAACATGTATTTAAAAAGTCAATACCCAATTGGCAAATGACAGTTTTTAGAGAAGGGAATCAAAGCTATCAATAGGCATATGAAAAAATGTTTTAAACCACTAATAATTAGAGAAATTCAAATCAAAATACCTCAATCTGTTTTCCTTTCATATGTATCAGATTGGCTAAAATGACAAAAAAGAAAACTGACAAATGCTAGAGGGATGTAGGAAAACAGGTACACTGATTTACTATTGATGAACCTATGAATTAGTCAAACCATTCTGGAAAGCAATTTAGAACTGTATCCAAAAGGCTATTAAGCTGTGCATATCCGATGGGCCAGAAATATAAGGATTATACCTCAAAGAGATTAAAGAAAGAGCAAAAGGATCCATATGTACAAATATATTGTTACTAGCTTTTTTCATGATGACAGAATTGGAAACTTAAAGAATGTCCATTAAGTGCAGAATGCTTGAATGAGTTATGGGATATGAATGTGATGGAATACTAATGTGCTATAAGAAATAAGATAGGGAATGATTTCAGAAAAATCTGGGAAAATTTACATGAATTGAAGCAAAGTGAACCAGAATAATTTGCACAGTGACAGTAATACTGTAATTTAAAAACTTATGAAAGACTTAACTCTGATTCATGACAATTTCAAAGGATTCATGATAAACCATATTGTCCACCTCCACATAGAGAACTGATGGATTCAAAATTTAGACAAAATAAGATTTTTTTTTACTTTTCTTGCTTTTGGAAGGAACTTAGGGGATATAAAAAATTTGTTTGCATGACTATACATGTTTATGATAGAGTTTGTTTTTCTTTCTCATAGAATAGAAGAAGGAGTAGAGTGAAGTATAGAATTTGAAATGAAAAACCAAAAATAAAAAGTCTGTATTTATTGTTTTAAATGCATCAATTTTATTTTTCTAAAGCAAATACTTCTCAAACTTTTGTGTGTGTGTCATAAATCCCATTAAGCAGTCTGGTGAAGATTATGGACCTTTTCTCCAAATAATGCTTTTAAATGTGCAAAATATATAGGAGCATAAAAGAAGCCAATTATAACTTTCATATACAAACACACATATTAGTATTTCAATTTTATCCGTATCTATAACTATCTCTCCATCTGTCTGATGCACATATATCTACACATACATATTTGCATTTCATTCTCTTCATGGACTCTAAAAACATTTTCTAAAAAAAATACAAAGATTTCAATTTTGATTGGAATACAAAATGGACAAAAATATATTGCTTAGAGTTTTTTGATGTTTTGTTTGAAAATATCATGTAAAACCACAATAAATCTCTTCAATTATAGCTTTGCTTTACCAAAAAAAAGAAGGCCATTGGCATTCATCTTGATTTTGAGTTACCACTGCACTTCAATGACTGGACAAAAGAATGAAGCTGACAACTTTTTGCAATTCTGCCCTATTTTTATCCAATTCACATGGAAATCAATACATTGCTTCTCTAGAATGAAGAATCAATGACAAAACTTTAAAAAAAAAAGGGAGAAAGTCCTGCATTACTAACATGCTCATATATTAGATCCCTCTATTTACTGATTCAGTAGATATTTATTATACACTTATTATACATTTACTGTACCATGCAAAGGTAAAGCAGGGTTTGCTCTCAAGAAGATTACATGCTTTTGATGGGAGGGGAAATGCAGTACACAAATTAGAATATTAAAAAAAATACAAAGAAACTGTCTGGCATTCTGCATGTTTTAAACAAAAATATTTAAATTTTTAAGAAACCTCAAAATGTATTTAATTCAATCCCTAAATATTATAAAGGCAGATTTAAAGTCACAAAAGGTAAATAATCTACTAAAATTCAAAGAGTTAGTCAATGGCATAACTAGTCCAGTGCTTTTATCTGTAGGTTTGATAACCACATTTTGTTTTTTTTTATTCTACATGAGGTTTTGAGGGGATTTTTTTAGTGAGGCAATTGGAGTTAAGTGACTTGTCCAGGCTTGCAGAGATAGTAAGTATTAAATGTCTGAGGCCAGATTTGTCCTGTGGTCCTCTTGACTTTTATCTGCAGATTTGATACATTTCATTGAAATGTATGGTTTCATATCTTGATTTTTTATTTATTCTGCATGTGGTGGTGTTTTGGATTTTAGTTTGTTTTTGGCAATTGGGGTTAAATGATTTGCCCAGTTTCACACAGCTAGTAAGTGTGTTAAGTATCTGAGACTAGATTTAAATTCATTTTTCCTGACTTAAGGGTCAGTGTTCTATCCACTGTACTATCTAACTGCCCCATTCTGAATCCATTCTTTAAGCTAATACTAAATCCATGTAAAGGCAGAAGAGAACAGTGGGTAGGGCTAGGAAGAGATTGGTTCAAGTCCTTCTTTAGACATATATCAGCTATATGACCATAGTCAAGTCACTTAAGTACCCTCTTGCAACTCTGTAAAATTTTAGACATCCATTCTGCATCAGAGATGGTAGTTTCTATTCCTGGAACTTCCATGAAGAAATGAGATTATGTAATCATAGGATAAATATCTAAGAGGGACATAAAAGTATATATGTCTGGGGAGTGGAGCCAAGATGATGGAGAAGGCACATGTGACTTTCTGAGCTTCTCTCATACCCTCACTACTAATTATTAAATTCAGCCTCAAAAGTAGCATTTGACTTGTAAAATTAACACACATTGGAAGTTCAACAATTTACCAGCAGAAGATAATTTGGAAGATCACCAGAAAAGGTTTGTCCTGAGTGGTGGGAGCAGACCAGCACAATCAGGGATAGAACCAGAGACTATTGTCTGGAGCTAACTGGAGGGATGGAGGTGGTCTCAGTGGTTGGAAAATTTACAGAGAGGACTCTACCATAGGTTGACTGCTCTGCTTTGGTTGCAAAGCAGTAGACAAGCAGAAAAATTAAAGCCAAAAGTAAAAGGTACTCTAAAAAATGCCAGAACCTAACAGGATCTGGCTATACCCACCCCAAACTGGAAGTGAGTGAACCAGCTGTGCAGCAGCATTCTGCAGCACAGAGTTTGCCCGGGGACAGGGAGAACTGCCCAGCGCAGCCTCTAATCTGCATGGTGAGGGGCTCGGCCTGGGACAATATAACTTCCACAGCACAACTATGCTCCCCTGGGCAGAGACCCTTCAGGTGCTGTATGGGGCAGGGCAACTGCTAATACCCAGAGCAAGCACTGGTCTTGGCAGTGACACTTTTGCTCAGGCTCTATCCCCAAAACAGTCACTAATCCACACAGTGGGGCTCTTAGCAGGGCACTTCCACAGCTCAACCATGCTACCCAGGCCTGAGTACTCAGACTTCCACTGAGGAGCTTTTCCCAGAGCACTCCAGAAGTTCTGTGGCTCTTTGCAGCCCATTGACCAGATAACTACTGTCCATATACTTATCCCTGGTCTGCAGAGGAAGCTGATAACCTTCTTGTCCTGAAGGCAGACCCTAAAGGCTTTTTAAAAAATGAGTAATAAAATCAAAAGGACAATCTATAGCTTCTATACAGAAAGAGAGCAGGTTTCACCCCAAGGAAATTAATAGCAGACAGCCTTCAGACACAGCCTCAAAGGGGGATGTAACCTGGTCCCCAAAACACAAGGCTCTCCTAAAAGAAACTATAAAAAAATCTTAAAAGAGAGCTAGAAGAAAAAAAATTGCAAAGGAAAAAGAAGCTATGCAAGAGAGTAACAACTTCCTGAAATTTGAATTGGAAAAGATAAGGAACTCCCAGGAAAGTAGAATTTGTGAACTGGAAAAGATAAAGAACTCCTAAGAAATTAGGATTTGTAAATTGGAAAAGATAATGAACTCCCAAGAAAGGATTTGTGAATTGGAGAAAGAAAATAACTCAGTTTTAAAAAAAAATAGTTAAATGGAAGAAAATCCATAGAGCAAAACAACTCATTTTAAAAACTCAATTGGACATATACAAAAAGAAGTTAAAAAAAAAAAAAAGCTAATGAAGAAAATAACTCATTAAAAATCAGAACTGAACAAATATAAATGAGGATTCATTGAGACATCAAGAATCAGTCAAGCAAAACAAAACAAAAAAAATGAAAAACTAGAAAAAATATTAAGTATCTACTTGGAAAAACAACAGACCTGGAAAATAGATCTAGGAAAAAATAATCTGAGGATTATTGGACTTCCCAAAAATTATGATGAAAAAAGAGCCTAGATACTATTTTACAAGAAATCATCAAAGAGAACTGCCCAGATGTAATAGAATCAGAATACAAAATAGGCATTGAAAGAATTCATCCAAGACCTTCTGAAAAAAAACCTAAAATAAAAACTCCAAGGAATATTGTGACTAAATTTCAGAACTATCAGACTAAGGAAAAAATATTACATGCAAGGAGAAAAAACCATTCAAATACTGAGGTGCCACAATAAGGACCACTCAAGATCTAGCTTCTTCCACATTAAAAGATCAAAGGGTCTGGAACCTGATATTCCAAAAGGCAAAAGAACTTAGAATGCAGTCAAGAATAAACTACCCAGCTAAGCTGAGCATTTTCTTCCATGGAAGAAGATGGACATTTAATGAAAGAGATGAATCCCATTTGTTTCTAAGGAAAAAACCAGAACTAATAAAAAAAATTTTTTTGATCTCCAACCATATGACTCAAGAGAAGCAGAAAAAGATAAAAAGAACTCTTGAGAACTGTATTTCTGTTGTGAATATACATAAAGAATAAATGTATAATTTGATTTTACTGATATAACATAAAAAGGGAAGTAGAAATGGAAAGGGGATAGTGTGAGAAAAAGGGAAAAGGGGAGATAAAAAGAAGGAAACTACCTCCCACAAAGAGGCAAAGGAAATCTATCATATCTGAAGGAAATTAGAGAGGGGGAAGAACACTGTGTGAATCTTACTCTCATCAATGTTGGCTCAAAGAGAAAATAATTGACATATTTGGTTTGCAGAGAAACTTGTCTCACCTCATTAAAAAGTGGGAGAGGAAAAGGGAAAAGGAAAAGAATAATAAGGGAACTGTACAAGAAAGAGGAAAGGATTCAAAGAGGGTAAGAGGAATCCTAAAGAAGGAGAGCTGCATGATTCAAGTGGTGCCCATAAGTTTAATACTGGGAAAAGGGGTAAAGGGGAACAAGAAAAAGAAAAGCACAATCTGGGGATGATAAGATGGCAGGAAATACAGAATTAGTAATTTTAACTGTAAATGGGAATGGGATGAATTCTCCCATAAAGCAGAGGCAGATAGAAGACTGGATCAAAAGTCAGAACTTCACAATATCTTGTTTACAAGAAACATATTTAAAGCAGGGAGATACATACAGGGTAAAGTTAAAAGGCTGGAGCAGAATCTATTATGCTTCAGGTAAAGTAAAAAAAAAAAAAAAAAAAAAAAAAAAAAGCAGGGGAAGCCATTCTTATCTCAGATCAAGCAAAACCAAAAATTGATCTAATTAAAAGAGATAAGAAAGGAAACTAAATCTTGCTAAAGGGTAGCATAGACAATGAAACAATGCCAATACTAAACATATATGCACCAAGTGGTATAGCATCTAACTTCCTAAAGGAGAAGTTAAAAGAGTTGCAAGAAGAAATAGACAGCAAAACTATAATAGTGGGAGATCTTAACCTTGCACTCTCAGAATTAGATAAATCAAACCACAAAACAAATAAGAGGTAAATAGAATATTAGAAAAATTAGGTATGATAGATCTTTGGAGAAAACTGAATGGTGACAGAAAGGAGTATACTTTCTTCTCATCAGTTCACAGAACTTATACAAAAATTGACCATATATTAGGACATAAAGACCTCATAATTAAATGCAGGAAGGCAGAAATAGTAAATGCTTTCTTTTCAGATCATGATGCAATAAAAACTACATTCAACAAAAAGTTAGGGGTAAATAGACTAAAAAGTAATTGGAAACTAAATAACCTCTCATCTTAAAGAATGATTGGGTGAAACAGCAAATTATAGAACAATTAATAATTTGGCTCTCAAGATAATGGCAATAATGAGACATCATACCAAAATTTGTGGGATGCAGCCAAAGTGGTAATAAGGGGAAAGTTTATATATTTAGAGGCTTACTTGAATAAAATAGAGAAAGAAAAAAAAAAGGAATTGGGCTTGCAATTTTAAAAAGCTAGAAAAAGACCAAATTAAAACCCCCCAATAAAATGCTAAACTTGAAATTCTAAAATTAAAAGGAGAAATTAATAATATTGAAAGTAAAAATAACTATTGAATTAATAAACAAAACTAAGAATTGGTTTTATGAAAAAAAAAAACAATAAAATAGATAAAGCTTTGGTAAATCTGATTAGAAAAAGGAAAGAGGAAAATCAAATTGTTAGTCTTTAAAGTGAAAAGGGATAACTTTCCACCACTGAAGAGGAAATTAGAGCAATAATAAGGAGTTACTTTGCCCAACTTTATGCCAATAAATTTGATAACCTAAGTGAAATGGATGACTACCTCCAAAAATATAGGCTTCCCAGATTAACAGAGGAGGAAGTAAATTCCTTAAATAGTCCCATTTCAGAAAAAAAGAAATAGAACCAGCTATTAACCAACTGCCTAAGGAAAAAATCCCCAGAACCAGATGGATTTACATGTGAATTCTACCAAGCATTTAAAGAACAATTAGAGCCTCAATGCTATATAAATGATTTGAAAAAATAGGTAATGAAGGAGTCCTACCAAATTCCTTTTATGACACAGACATGGTACTGATACTTAAACCAGGTAGATTGAAAACAGAGAAAAAAAATTATAGTTCAATCTCCCTAATTAATATTGATGCTAAAATCTTAAGTAAGATATTAGCAGAAAATCATCCCTAGGATAATAAACCATGGTCAAGTAGGACTTATACCAAGAATTCAGGACTGGTTTAATATTAGGAAAACTATTAGTATGATTGACTACATTAATAACCAAATTAACAAAAAACATATGATCATTTTAATAGATGCAGAAAAAACATCTATTCCTATTAAAAACACTTGAGAATATAAGAATAAATGGACTTTTCCTTAAAATAATCAGTAGCATCTATTAAAAACCATCAGTAAGCATCATATGTAATGGGAATAAACTGGAACCATTCTCAATAAGATCAGGAGTGAAATAAGGTTGCCCACTATAATCATTACTATTCAATATTGTATTAACAATGCTAGGTTTGGCAATAAGAATTGAGAAAGAGATTAAAGGAATTAGAATAGGTAATGAGGAAACCAAATTATCACTTTTTGCTGATGATATGATGGTATACTTAGAGAACCCCAGAGATTCTACTAAAAAGCTATTAGAAATAATCCACACCTTTAGGAGAGTTGCAGGATACAAAATAAACCTACATAAGTCATCAGCATTCTTATATATCACTAACAAAATCCAACAGAGTTACAAAGAAAAATTCCATTTAAAGTAATTACCGAAAGTATAAAATATTTAGGAATCTGTCTGCCAAGGGAAAATCAGATATTATATAAGCAAAACTACAAAACACTTTCCACACAAATAAAGTCAGATCTAACATATTGGAAAAATTAACAACAAAATTCATAAGGAAGAACAAAAGGTCGAGAATTTCAAGGGAATTAATGAAAAAATGAAAAAATGAAAAAAAAATCAAATGAAGGTGGTTTAGCTGTACCAGATCTAAAATTATATTATAAAGCAGCAGTTACCAAAACCATTTGGTATTGGCTAAGAAACAGACTAGTTGATCAGTGGAATAGGTTAGGTTCAAAGGACAAAACAGTTAATAACTTTAATAATCTAGTGTTTAACAAACCCAAAGACCCCAGCTTTTGTGATAAGAACCCACTGTTGGACAAAAACTGCTGGGAAATTTGGAAATTAGTATGGCAGAAACTAGCCATTGACCCACACTTAACACTATACTCCAAGATGAGGTCAAAATGGGTTCATGACCTAGGCATAAAGAATAAGATTATAAATAAACTAGAAGAACATAGGATCATTTACCTCTCAGATCTGTGGAAGAGGAAAAAATTTATGACCAAAGAAGAACTAGAGATCATTATTGATCACAAAATAGAAAATTTTAATTATATCAAATTGAAAATTTTTTGTACAAACAAAATTAATGCAGACAATATTAGAAGGGAAGTAATAAACTGGGAAAACATTTTTACAATCAAAGGTTCTGATAATGGCCTAATTTCCGAAATATGTAGAGATTTGACTCTAATTTATAAGAAATCAAGCCATTCTCCAATTGATAATTGGTCAAAGGATGTGAACAGACAATTCTCAGATGAAGAATTTGAAACTATTTCTAGCCATATGAAAAGATGCTCCTAGTCATTATTAATCAGAAAAATACAAATTAATACAACTCTGAGATACTACTACACACCTGTCAAACTGGCTAGAATGACAGGAAAAGATAATGTGGGGAGATGTAGGAAAACTGGGACACTTACATTGTTGGTGGAATTGTGAATACATCCAGCCATTCTGGAGAGAGATTTGGAATTATGCTCAAAAAGTTATCAAACGGTGCATGCCCTTTGATCCAGCAGTTTTACTACTGTGCTTACATCCCAAAGAGATTTTAAAGATGGGAAAGGGACCTGTATGTGCAAGAATGTTTGTGGCAGCCCTGTGACAGCCAGAAACTGGAAACTGAGTGGATGCCCATCAACTGGAGAATGGTTGAATAAATTGTGGTATATGAATATTATAGAATATTATTGTTCTGGAAGAAATACTAGCAGTATGTTTTCAGAAAGGCCTGGAGAGACTTACATGAACTGATACTGAGTGAAATGAGCAGGACCAGGAGATTATTATATACTTCAATAACAGTACTATATCATGATCAATTCTGATGGGCATGACCATCTTCAACAAGGAGATGAACCAAATCAACTCCAATAGAGCAGTAATGAATTGAACCAGCTACACCCAACGAAAGAACTCTGGGAGGTGATTATGAACCACTACATAGATTTCCCAGTCCCTCTGTTTTTGTCCACCTGCATTTTTTATTTCCTTCACAGGCTAATTGTACACTATTTCAAAGTCCGATTCTTTTTGTGCAGAAAAATAACTGTGTGGACATGTATACATATATTGTATTTAACTTATACTTTAATGTATTTAACATGTATTTGTCAACCTGACATCTGGGGGAAGGGGTGAGGGTAAGGAGAGGAAAAGTTGGAACAAAAGGTTTTGTAATTGTCAGTGCTGAAAAATTGCCAATGCATATATCTTGTAAATAAAAAGCTATATAAAAAAGAAAATAAATAAAAATAAATTGTCTTTGGCTAGAAAATTATTTCCTTTCCCCTTCCTTTTGTCTTTTTTGCCATTCAAGAAATTGTTTTATAACATTATTTAAAAATATTTAGAGGGTTTGGGGAGAGAGCTGCCTTTTTCCCACCATTTTGTCTCTGCCCACGAAACCACTATTCTTATGGTGATGCTCTGGCTATGAATTATAGTTTGCTATAATCAGGGACAAAATAAAATTTCAGGTAATATGAAGTACAACAGAATGGTCCATGCTAATATTGATAAACTTCAGGAAGAAGTACAATCCAAGGAATATCATTCAATAAATGTATGCTCAAAAAAGTAATAAGTAATTTATAGATTGTGGGAGAAAATAGGAAGTATCCAAAGATGGGAGAACAATTATCTACAAAATGTTAAATTATTATAATTCTTGATATTTCTATGACAATTTATGTTTCTCATCAATAAGTTTGATTCTCTCAACAATACCATATATACCAATGGTGTAATAATCTTCACTTTATGTATGAGAAAAGTATGGCTGTAGTAGGTCAAATAATTTACCGATGGTTACACAACTAATAAATATTAGAAGTAGTATTTGAAAATGGCTCTTATATCCAGTGTTCTTTTCACCTTGCTTAATATAAGGTTGCAAAAGTCTGACTAAAGAAAACATTGATATATCCAAATTCAGAGGAACAAAATACCTCCTTTTTGTCACACATTTGGGCTGAAAATGAAAGTTCAGTGTTGAAGGCTCACAGATGTTAACATTAATAAGCAGCTGTAAGATAAATGAGAGACCTTATGGTGAAATCATGATAATATAAATATTTTTATTGAACAGAGTCAGGAGTAGTTGAGAAGAAAAGAATAACCACCATTGAATGGGTCTCTATAAATGATTAGTTGAGAATTTTTAAGTTTACATTATAGACAATGGTTGTGCAAAAATAAAATATCACCACAATTCTTGGGCTTAAATCAAGTAAAGTCAAATATCAACAAATAACATCTTATCCAAATATTATCTAAATATATTTTTCTCTTTTCGTATTAATTTATTAAATCTAATATCATAAAGATTAACATCAATGACTATACTTTTTACTTATCTTATATTTACTAAATTAGGTATATATTGTTTCAACAATTAAATTATTAATTCAGGAATTATTGATAGTTTTTTTGTAGGCTTGGTGCTTAGAAGAGTGTTTGAAACATATCAAGTACTTAAAAATGCATATTTATTGACTGATTCATCTATAACTGAAGAGTAGGTAGTCCAATCATTTAGTAGATGGATACATTAAGAACTTTTTTTAGTATTGAGATTTAAAAAGTACTAAGGAGGGAGACTTCCAGCACATGGGTTGGATTCTCAATGACAACTATCCCAAATGGAAAAGATAAGAATCACATAAGCTTACAAATGTCTATCTCTATTAGGGAATTCCACCCATGCAGCCATAAAAATTTAAAGTTAAAAAATATCTCAGAAGTCCAAACTATATATCAAACTGTGCATACCCTTTGACCTAGCAGTGTTACTACTGGGCTTATATCCCAAAGAGATCTTAAAGAAGGGAAAGGGACCTGTATGTGCAAGAATGTTTGTGGCAGCCCTCTTTGTAGTGGCCAGAAACTGGAAAGTACATGGATGCCCATCAATTGAATAAATTGTGGTATATGAATATCATGGAATATTATTGTTCTGTAAGAAATGATCAACAAGATGATTTCAGAATGGCTTGGAGAGACTTACATGAACTGATGCTGAGTGAAATGTGCAGAACCAAAAGATCATTATATACTTCAACAACAATGTTATATGAAGATCAATTCTGATGGGTGTGGCCATCTTCAACAATGAGATGAACCAAATCAGTTCCAATAGACCAGTAATGAACTGAACCAGCTACATCCAGCAAAAGAACTCTGGGAGATGACTTATGAACTGCTGTATAGAATTCCCAATCCCTCTATTATTGTCCACCTGCATTTTTTATTTCCTTCACAGGCTAATTGTACGCTATCTCAAAGTCCTATTCTTTTTGTACAGCAAAACAACTGTTTGGACAAGTATACATATATTGTATTTAATTTATACTTTAACATATTTAACATGTATTGGTCAACCTGACGTCTTGGGGGGAAGGAGGGGAAAAATTGGAACAAAAGGTTTGGCAATTGTCAATGCTGTAAAATTATCCATGCATATATCTGGTAAATAAAAACTATAATTAAATTAAAAAAAAAAGAAGTCCAAACTATATAACAAAAAGAACCCCCACTTCAATTTGTTCAACAAGTTTTCATCCAGTATTTACTTCAATAACTATAGAGTTTAATATGTATATATATGTATATATATATATATATATATACATATAAATACACACACATATATTTGTATATATAAATATAGACACACATATATATGTATATATATAAATACACACACACGCATATATAAATATATATATATATATATGTATATGTATATATATATATATATATATATATATATATATATATATATATATATATATATATACAATTGCCAAGAAGCCCATACTACATTTATACAGCTGTAATTTTTAGGAAATGTTTCTTGCAATTTTTTTCTCATAGTTCCTGGTCCTACTGTCTAGGGTCACAAAGAAGTCTAATTACTCTTCCACATTAGTCCTTTGGATATTTGAAGAAAACTATAATAGCTTGACTGAGTTTTCTTTTTCTTTCCCCCAAGTTATACACCCTTATCTCCCTCCATCAATCCTCATATAGCAGGGACTCAAGAATCTCCACAATCTTGTTTGACTTAACTTTGTGTATTCTATAAGTTATCAATGCCTTTAAGTTCATACTCCATTTATATAAACTCTTGTCAACAAAAAGGCAACTTGGGGAAAGGGAGGGAACTACCAAATTTAAAATATTCACTTCAAATGCTTGGATGGATCAATGATCTCTTTTTTTTAATATTTTCCCTCTAGTACTGCATATCATAACCCCTCCATTTATGCTTAACCTGTATGAAACTTGTAAACATCTTCTATAAGTTCAATATAGATGGTTCATTCAATATGAAATTCCTCTATTTCTTCTCACACTTTGAAAAAGCTATCATGTGACTAACAAAAGCAATTTCTCAGCAAAATAAATAAATACTCAGGCTTTATTTATACATCTGATTTTTATAATGAAACCTAAATCTTATGTTCCATTTAAAAATTAATCTTGAACTTATAACATTACTACTTATTTTAGCTTATGACTAATCATTTATTTTAATCCATTTTAACAAGTGACAAACCAATTCATTTAAATCACCAATATCTCAGTTAAATCTTGGTCACACAATTTGACAGAATTGACCAATCCAGTTTTCTAGTACAGTAAATGTCATCCTCTTCTTGTCTCTAAATTGAAATTCATATATCTCCTTTTCTCCAAAGGGAAAATGAAATCTACTTCAATATTACATTTAACAGGATATAAAAATAGTTTCTCACTCTTTTAAATGGCATATGTTGAATGGGTGAAAAGAAAGACTAGTAGAACTTGTTTTACAAAGAATGGTTTATCCCAAAACATTACTGGTTACAGGAGGGTTATTTGTACCGCAATCTTTTTATAATCACAGGCAGAACTATGCTGTAAAATTTATTATATGTTACTCTATAATTGTACTTTCTATATATAGTGGAATTATACATCTCTGTAACTTTTAACAAGTCTGAGGTGATAATTTCCTCACTTGGCTTTCCTGGATACAGTTATCTTTGCTGGTCTTCTAAATCATTTGTCAATTCCTCTCTATAATTTGTACTTTCTCCTTGGAATTGTGGGCCTAGTGGCATTATAAATATTTTTTTCCAACTTTGCTAATGGTGAATATTTTTTACTCCTTCTGGGTGGATTTACAGTAAATATCCCAAAGCAATTTAATAAATTGAGCTTTTAGCAGTGATGGTATCCTGAAATCTTATCAACCCCCTGATTTTAGAAAACAGATTTAAATATCCATTACCATACTATGGAATTTAGCAGTCTATATTAATTTTCCAAAGAATAGATTAGATAATTCAGACAGGATCATGTCTAGTAGTCAAGACACTGGATGATGCATTATTTAGCTATAGCAACTCATGAAACAAAAATTAAAAAGGCTTTCTATAAAGAGTGGTTGTGCTGGTTCTTTAAGGGAGCAGAGAGTTGATTTGGGTACCTTCCCACCAGAGATATAAATATCTACAATATCATGGGTGGCTAGCACTAGATATTTTATTGGAATTCCCATTTCCCTACAGATAAGCCTTTCTGACTTAGTTTTACTAAATACTATTGTGATTGTGTAGCATTTTTTTCTGATTTAATTTCATTTTTAACTTTAGGAATAGTATTGTTTTTAATCCTCCTAAGAAAAATTGTTTTCATTATATTTTATGGTCCATGAATATCTCATTATATTTTAACACTATAATCAGATTCATTAGAGTTTCCTGAATTTAACCTGGCTCCTGTTAGGTCCTAAGTCTTATATAGCCCTCTTATATTTTCACAATAATAGCAACAGGGGAAAAAAGAAGTATCAAGAGAGTATATAAAAGCAAAATTTCTAGATTACTTAAAAACAATAATTTCATTCTTGGTACTCTTAATGTGAATTTGTTGTCCAATGTACTACTATGGGAGTTCATCCATGTTAATTTGGACATCTTTATTGTAACTGAAACTAAGAGATAAAACAGTGTTGTAGCCAAATGGAAGATGAGTTCAAATGTTTTCCTTGGAGAAGAGTTGGCAGAGTTGGTTTTATTATGTATACAAAGGACAGAAAAAAACATTAGTTCAGCTTGTCGTTATAGTTGTTCAACTCATTTTCAGTCATGTCTGACTCTTGGTGTCTCATTTGTATTTTCTTGGCAAAGATATTGCAGTGGATTGCCATTTTCCTCTCCAGCTCCTTTTACAGATAAGAAAATTGAGGCAATCAGGGTTAAAAGTGATGGCTAGTGAAACCAGATTTGAACTCAAGAAAATGAATCTTCCTGATTCCAAAACTGGTACTCTATACAGAAAACCCTCATGAAAGTAATTTGTAATTCACATAAGGTAGTTAGATATAGGAGATGCACACCAAGTAGAAAAGGCTGGCTTCAAATTCTACTTCATACCAATTACTATGTGACAGCAAACTACTTAGAATCTCAGTGTCTCTGTTTCCTTACCTATAAAATAGGGATGATACTAACTCCTTTTTCACAGGATTGCTGTGAAACACATATGCACTAATGTATGAAAACTGCTTCTCAAACTTTAAGCCAATATTTTTTCTTAAGATCATAAAATATGGGAATTTCGTAGAAATTCCTCAATAAGTGACTCCATATTAAATCAATATTTTAATTTTGTCACTTTCAAGCAATGATGGATATAAGGTAGGATGGAGAAAAATGATATTGGAAAATATAACTAAATTAATAATCAAAAGCATATATTATACAGAAGACTTATGAGAAAACAAGAATGCTTTCTTCAAGAATATATTATGCCTTGAACATAGTAAAAATCAAATATAAAAAGCAACTATATTTAATTATATTTATAGTTATTTCAGTCACAGCCATTTCTTTGTGAATCCATTTGGAGTTTTCTTGGAAAAAAACTAGAGTAGTTTGCCATTTCCTTCTCCAGATAATTTTTACAAATAAGGAAACTAAGGCAAAAAAGTTATTTGCCCAGGGTTACATAAGGTTTTTGACTCTATCCATTATGCCACTTGGATTTTCTGTTTCATTATTTAGGACAAATACTAATTATGGATGTAAAAGTGATTTCTGAATCATTCAGGCCATCATTTTGAAAAGATAAATAATTATAAAATATTATTTTATATTAAAGATAAATTATAAAATATTAAGAAGGGGAAAAAAGAGAAAAGAAGCTACAGAATGTAATTATAATAACTTCAATATGTCATACTTATGAAAGCTATTAGTGCAGAATATGGCAAAAAATAAAGTTTTATATCTACAATGATTACCAAAACAGGAAGGCAAAAAAAAAGAGGATATAATAACCATATATGCTGACAAAATTCACATTCCCTTATTAAGCAGTTATTGTCATGGATAACCCTGGTCCAAAATGGAAATTTAAAAAAAAATCTTGTTGAGAGGTATGGAGAGAAATTCATTGGCAATGTTTCCTTGTAAAATAGTACAGAATAGGGGATGGAAAAATTAGTTCATAGAAAGTTTGATTTAAGGCCATATTAATTAATATGGATCATCTTAAGGGCATTTTAGAGTGGAACTAGAAGGAGAAAGAGTCAAAACATGCCAAAAAAGTCTGCTAAGATTTCTATAAATAATTTTAGTTTGTCTCCACCAGAGAATAGAGTCATCATATTGTGACTGTTACAACACTTACCAATATACCACATGAGGAAATATAAATGTCATTAAAGAAGATTAATAGTGAATAGCAGCAAGACCAGTACAAAGAGGAGCTATATGCTAGGTAAAAGTTTAAAAACTCTAAGAAAACAATTCTCAAAATATCTTAAAATTAAAATTCTGAACAATCAGAAATTGCTAGATGTCAAAACTATTAGAAAAAAGGGATATAGACTATTTCAATAATCATGATCTCATATGTCTTTTTTCCTCAATTCTATATTTTTATTGTTTTATAAGAAAGACATTGTCTATCAAGAACATACTTGAAACTGTAAGAAGCAAGCTTTTTAAAAATGATATTTAAAAATGATAGCCTATCTTTAGTGTTTCACAATTGATTAATGATTGCAAAGAATATGATACTACATTTAAAGTTTATTGACAATAAAAATTAATTTAATTTGATAAAGCAAACTGTAGCCTCAATTTTTATTCCATAAAATCCTTGTCAATGATGTTAAGATCCTAAAATATTTATCCATACACTCAAAAATGGAAATAACTTTATTCAGTGATTTTCTCTTTATTAATATTAAGTAAGGTTCAAAAGAGGAGATATATGCTTTCAAAAGCTAGATCATAGAGGATTTCAGTAAATAGCCCAAATACCAGAGGAATTCCTTATGGCTAATAAGATCTTCCTGATATTTAGATTAATATCTCAAACGTTATACAAAGACAAGTTCAGATAAATATGTGACCACGATATAAAAGATCATGTCATAAACAAATTATATGAACAAGGAAAAACAAACTTTGTATCTATGGACAAAGGAAGAGTTTACAAACGAACAAGAAATGGACAGTATTCCAGAACATAAAATCGACAATTTGATTACATAATTTTTAAAAAAGTTATTACACAAAGGAACCCTACATAGATGATTTTATAAGGGATCCAATAAAATGGGAAAAATCTTTACCACAAGTTTCTCTGATAAAAGTCTCATATCCAAGATATGAAAGAAACTAATTCAAATTTATAAGAATAAGAGTCGCTCCCCAATTGCTAACTGTCCTGAGTTTTTGAATAGGCAGTTATCACAGAAAGAGACTCAAGCCATCTGTAATCATGTGAAAAGATAGTCATAATCATTAATGATTAGAAAAATGAAAATTAAAGTAATGATGAGGTTCCATGTCATAGAAAAAAAAAGAAAATTACAAATGTTGAAGTGGCTTCTGGCAACAGGCATACTGAAACACTATTAGTTAAAACTATTATTTCATTCAACTCTTCTGGAAGACAATTCAGAATTACATCTAAGAGATTACTTAATTGGCTACACTTTGTGTCCTAGGAATACTGCTTCTAAGTCTATTGTACAAACATATATGTGTGTGTGTGTGTGTGTGTGTGTGTGTGTGTGTGTGTGTGTGTGTGTGTGTAGGTATATACATATAGATGTAAAATATATCTGGTATGTACATACACATACTTTATAAATATAAAGTTGTGTGTGTATGTGAATATAAAATGTGTGTGCATATCAGGCCTTTTTTTTAGTGTCAGAGAACTAGAAACTAAAAGGGGCTCAATAATTGTGGGATGACTGAAAAAGTCATGTATACAAATGAATTGGAATACTATTGGATTGTAAGAATGGAAAAGAGAATTTCATATAAATCTAGGATTTGATGCAGTGTGAAGGAAACAGACCAGGATCAAGTTATGCTATAACATACCACATTATAATATAATATTACATTATATCATAAGTAAAATGTATTACTACTACCTTTTATTTAATACTTTATTATATTTTACAAATGAAGAATTCTGCAAAAAATATCTAAAGATTCTGTTCAATGAAATCAACAATCTTGTTCTCTAAAATTTGAAATAATGACAATATGGTTGTCCCTGGAGATAGAGATATAAACACAGTTTTACATACATATATATATATATATATATATATATACATATATACACACATATATATATATAATTTTATAAAACTTAAATTGCTATGTAAGTGCTTATTATTATCATTAGTATTAAGAAGATGAATCTTAGATATTCCACAGATGGGCAATGAGTAGGGCCTTGAATTGCATAGGATTAAGTATATGGAAGGAGCTGTCTCTCAGTAATTATGTAGTTCTTTCAACAACCCCAATAATATTCCTGAAACCCAGGTCTATCTCTTTTTAACACCAATATTCTTCTAATTATCCTGTTGTGCTGTCAATATTTAAGAAACCTTGATATTTTCATAGATCAAGGTCTAGAGTTGGAATCAGACAAATCTGGGTTCAGATTCACTCTCTGACATTCATCTATTGTGTAATCAAAGGAAGTTATTCTAGATGCCTGACCCTTATCTAAAGATATTGTGTCTCAGTTTCACAGTTTATAAATTGGGGATAAATTATACAATGGGGATATTAATATCTGTAATAACAACTGATACATTCTCTACAAAGCTCAAATGGAATAATAAATGCAAAGTGCTCAGCAAACTTTAATGCAAGTGCTCCATAAATACCATTTATCATTATGAAATTTCATAATTTCATCACTCAAAGTCTAAAGAAGAGATGTATGGTGGGTACAAATACATATTAAAAGCATTTTTAAGTCATCAAAGATCAAGATATGACTATCAAAAATGGTAGACTAATCAAAAAGGATCAAGTAGTAATAATTAAAGATGGTAAATTGACATGTTTAGTAGTGTTTTGATTTCAATATATTCAAAAGTTTTGGCATAATAGCTGAATATCCCATGGAAAATTAATGAGAGAACACGAACAGCAGTTGCACAAAATAAGGCACAAAGGGGTACATCTTGCGATGTTGCAATGTGAAAGAGTACTGAGATCGTAGACCTCTGAAATATTGATCTAATTATACTTTCCTTCCCTAATATGTGATTTTATATAGCCAATGTGTATTTATTTGTTTATTAGAACAAATTTCTTTTTAAAATAAAAAAGTGTGTTTGTTTTATTTGCCACCAATCACTCAGGACACTAAAAAATAATTCCTTGCAAATCATTTCTATTGGGAATATCTATAATTTCTCAAATTTACTTTTAAAAAATTATATGGGTAATTCTTATTTGGATTGTGCCAAGAATTTATAGTATTTAAGTTGAAAAAAAAAGAGAAAAATAAAATGGTAGAGAAGTCTCAAGAACAATTCAAACAACTAAAAGTTTTTGCTTATTCTGAATCAAACACTTAATAATCTCCTAATATTTCTTATTCCAAGTACTCTAAAAACTCGTCAGTGTTTTTATAAATGCCTCTTTTCCAACATTCTTCCATGATCCTCTTGGACAACCGCAAGATATTCTATATGATCATGGATGAATAAAAAAAAGAGAATCAATTAAAACAATTTTAAAATGAGATAAGTGGTAAATTACTTAATGAATTGAATTCTGACAAAATATTTGACACTGTGATGAATCTTGAGGGAGTACTAGGAGCGTTTTGTTCTTAGTGGTTCTTGTTTCCACGTATTCCATGTATTGGTGTAACACCTTTGAGTATATGATTCAATATCCTGTACCAAATATTTATGTTCCCTCTTCCCATAGAGTAGATCTGAATCTTTCCTAGGCCTTGTCTATAGCTTCCATAAAAAAGTTATTTAGAATATAATCTTTTCTTCAGCCACAGCCTTCTCTTCCTAATTCCTTTTCTCTCTGGAAATTTGGCCCTACAAAAGTTCCCTCAGAAATATTAGTTGTGTGACTCTGAGCAAGTCACTTAACTTGTTTTCCTCAGTTTCTTCACCCAAAAAATGAGCTGGAGAAATAAAGTGATAGGGCAATCTATTATCTTTGCCAAGAAATCCCCAAATGGGATCCCAAAGATCATACTGAAAAAAGACTGAACAAAAAATACTTTTTACAATAGTTAAAATTAGACCCTCAATCTAAGGAGTGCTAGAGCAAAATCTGATAGGCTAGTGAGAATAGAACCAACTGTTAAATTTTCAAAGTGAATATCTCTACCTCGAAAATTGGGAAATGTCACAAATTAGGATTGGATTTACTGTTTTGCTGATTTCATAAACTTACAAAAGTAGTGTAGCAAATGTTAACATGCAGATTAAACATAAAGTATGTCTTGAATACATTTTTTACCAGAGTGTAAACCATTAAACTTTTACCAGCTTATAAGATGGATAGGACATTCAGGTAACACTGCCAAGCCCTTTTCATAGTTGCTCATTCATCTTTGGTATTCACCTGATACATCCAACTCTCATTGGTGGTTCCAAGAAACTTTTGCATGTACAGCAGCCATACCTTGATTAAAACCTCTAGATGCGCTAAGCCAGGTTGAGACTTCAAACCTGTGGGTGAGTTAGGAGAATGTCTGCCCCAAGCATGTGAAGACTTCCCACAAATGTATGGACCAATGGGAATATTCAAAGGACCATGAAGGCAACTGAAGTTGGCACTCTGGAATGTTTAGAGGTTGGTCAGTCATCCGTTGCATCCCAAACCATTGTCCATAATCTTGACTTTTATCTTGCTACTAGACTTTGATGAATCTGTGTCAACTATGGGCTAGCTCCCTGGAGGGCCTCAGGGTCAGCCAGAGTCAGGATAAATCAAGTCCATGGTCTTTAGGGGGAGAAATGAAGAAGGCAGGCAACCTGCCATACGGCTTGCCAAAGAGGTACCCTGGATTCTGGAGTCTGGAGTCTCTAGCCTCTCTCCTCATCCTGCCACCAAGTGCCTCTGACTTCTCTCCCCCAGCCCTCCAATCTTTGCCTACAATTATCTCACCACCAAACATTCAGCAAGCACCAAAAGTGAGGAGAACTATGATCCAAATACATGCTAATAAAGCCATTATCTCACACCCAATAGGTAGCCTTAAGTGCTCTCTTGTCTGATTCAGAATTGCACCCCTCTACAAATCTGAAAGAGAGAATGAGGCTGATGACTTTGTTCTAGTCTGCTGCACTTAAATCCAATTCAAGTAGAACTCAAGCCAACCCATAATGTTATTGGTCTCCTTCAAAGAGCAACCAGCCTTTCTCTGCTATCAGGTCATGTGATCACTTCTTTTATTGATTTATCAAGTTTATCAGGAAAAAAAAATTACTAATACAATCAGAATAGCTTAGAGGCCACAGTTAAGAGACAAGGCTCTCTGTCTAATTTAATTTTGTTTGTTATCATCATTTAATCATTTTGCCCTCTCCATATATGAGGATGTAGGAAGTATTTATGCAAAAGTTATAAAAGTAGCATTTTATAGTGATTGTTTATGAACAAGTAACCCAAAAGTTGAAGAAACAAAAGATTTTGGGGTGGGAAAGGTTTGGAATCTCTATGACTCCTTAAAGAAGTGAGTATGATAAATATAGTTTTAATACCGGATCCTTATACCAACATGTCTGCAGAGGCCCACTGATACATTTCAATTTCTCTCTTCTCTGCTCCAGCTCTACCTTTTTTCAAAAACCTTTTTTGGTTTCTTCTCATTGTCATTGCTCTTATATTACCGATACTTTAACCAGATGTCAAGAGGATACTCATCATAATAAGTTAGTGGGAACCAGCCCCAGACGAGAAAGCCAAATCTAAAGAACACATTAAGTATGAAGGAATTAACTATTTTAAGTCAAAGTATCTCTAATCTTTGATCTAAAAAGGTTGACACTTGAGGCAAAGAATTTCAAAGCTGTATGAGGCCTGGTAACTAATATTCAGTAGGGGAAATCACAGTCCATTCCTTAAAAGAAAAGGAAAATATTCTAAAGGGTGGACTACCCTATGGCTGACAAGGGATATTGATTTTCTAAAAGAGTCATTTTTAAAAAGCCTCAGGACTATGGGGCTGAAAGTGTAACAAAGCTCATTCTTTGATTCTCATGAGGGAGAGATACCACTATAATCAAGGACACTTCAGATGAAGAGAAGGGAAAACAGAACAGATATTTTTTTAATAGTACCTCTTATGGGCCAGCACTGTGCTAAGTGTTTTTACAAATATCAAATTTGACAACTCAGGAAAGTATGTTCTATATTCTGTGTTACAGTGAAGACCTGAGACAAGCAGAAGGTAAGATACTTGTTCAGGTCCACTCAACCTGGAAGTGCATTGGGGAAAATTTGAACTCAGATCTTCCTGACTCCAGATCCAGTGTTCTGTCTGTCCACAAAGCCATCAGCTACCTGAATCTATAAATACAAGGAAGAAATTACAAAGCCACATGGCCACTGAGGTTGTGTCTAGGAGCTTCATGATTTAACTGAATGTCCATTAAAGCAACATATATAGAAAATAACATGTGTGATGGAACACTGCCTTGCAGAGATTCTGTGTCCAATAATGGTGAGTCTGGTAGATGCATATGCTATATGTGAAAGTGTGGGAGTTGACATTAATGGAATGATTTGCTAACATAACTAGAAAACACCAGTGGTCTGATAGTATCGAAAGTACTTTGCTTCCTCATATGTACTCTGGTCAAATTTATTGCCTACAAATGTGCTTCTGTATTTAGGGATACTAATCATACACATTTTCTAACTGTGTGCCTCTTTATCTCTGTCTTGTAAGTATTTTCATTCTTTCCATTAATGGAGTCTCCAAGATTGGACTGAGTCTAAGTACTTCCACAGAGTCTATTGAAGTCCCAATTTTCTTTTTTAAAGTCTTTTTAAAATTATTTTTTCTGGTTATACATGTACATTAATTTTTAAAATATACATTTCTTTTTAAATTATGTTGGGAGAGAAAAATCAGAACAAAAGGAAAAAACTATGAGAGAAAAAAAGCAGAAAAAATGAACATAGCATGAATAAATTTACACTCAATCTCCATAGTTCTCTTTCTGAATGCAGATAGTGTTTTCTAACCAAAATTTATTAGGATTCCTTTGGATCCCTGAACCACTGAGAAGAGCTAAGTCTTTCATAATTGATCATTATACAATATTGCTGCTACTTGCTATTGCTAAGTACAAAGTATTCCTGGTTCAGCTTGTTTCCCTCAGCATCAGTTCCTATAAATCTTTCCAGGACTTTCTAAAATCAGTTTGTTCATTGTTTTTAATAGAACAATAATATTCCATTATCTTTATATACAGCAACTTGTTCAGCCATACCCCCATTGATGGGCACCTACTCATTTTCCATTGTTGCTACAAACATTTCCCTCTTTTGTGATTTTCTTGGGATACAGACCCAGTAGTGACACTGGGGGATATGCAGTTTCATAGCCTTTTAAGTATGGTATCAGATTGTGCTCCAGAATGGTTGGATCAGTTCACAACTGCACCAATACTTCAGTACCAGTTTTCTCACATTGTCTCTAACATTGATTATCTTTTCCTGTCATCTGAGCCAATCTGAGAGTTGTAAGGTAGTACTTCAAAGCTGTGTTAATTTGTATTTCTCTAATCAATAGTGATTCAGAGAATTTTTTTCATATGACCATAAATGGCTTTAATTTTATAATCTGAAAATTGTTCATATCTTTTGACTATCAATTGGGGAATGATTTATATTCTTATAAATTTGATTCAGTTCTTTATATATTTTAGAAATGAGGCCTTTATCAGAAACATTGACTATAAATCCGCCCCCCAGCTTTGTACTCCCCTTTTAATCTCGCTTGTGTTGGTTTTGTTTGTGCAAAATCTTTTTAATTAGATGTAATCAAAGCTGTCAACTTTTCTTTTCATAATGTTCTGTAGTTCTTCTTTGGTCATGAATCCCTCCCTTTTCCAAAGATCTGATAGGTAAACTATTCCTTGCTCTCCTAATCTGCTTATGGCATCACATTTTATGCCCAAATCATGTACCCATTCTGACCTTATTTTGATATGGAGTGTGAGATATAGGTCTATGCTGAGTTTATGACATAATTTTCCAGTTTTCCTAGTAGTTCTGGTGAAATTCTGAGTTTTTTCCCCAGAAGTTGGAGTTTGGGAGTTTATCAAGTACTAGATTACTATAGTCATTGATTATTGTATCATGTACATCTATCCTATTCCACTTATCCATCACTCATTTCTTAGCCAGTTCATCATTAGTTTTGATGATTGCTGCTTTATAAGAATGTTTTAGATCTATTACTGCTTGCTCACTATCCTTTGTATTTTTTTTTCATTAATTGCCTTTATATTCTTGCCCTTTTATTCTTCCAGGTGAATTTTGGTATTACTTTTTCTAGCTCTATAAAATAATTTTTGTGCAGTTTGATTGGTTTTGCCCTGAACAAATAGATCAATTTAGGTAGAATTGTCATTTTTATTACATTAGCTCAGCCTACTCATGAGCAATTTTTTCTATTTTTTAGATGACTTTATTTGTATGAATGAAGTCCCCTACTTTCTGTTTAGGTTTAGGAGAGAGTAGTAGTTACTTTATTCTTTTTTTATTCTATGCCTTGGATTGTGCCAATAACCTAGGGAACTATGGGAATGATTAGAAAGTCATCAGATATTAAAATCCAAGGAGTATGATTTCCTTACCGGAACGTCCAAATTCATCTGAAAGTCACCCAGACAGTCGGTCATCAGGTAATAATTAGATACTTATTATATGTCAGGCACTATGAGAGACATTTTTACCCCAAACATCTAGTACCCCATTACCCAATCTTAGGCTTATTTTCAGAGCAATAAATACTCTTGCAAACTTTCTTTTCCTAGAAAGAGGCCAGATTTTTTTAAAAAAAATACTACCTTATTTATTTTCCTATTTACCCAACGAATTGTCCAAGGAATTTCTGGATGATTTTGCCCTCTTTCTGAGCAAATGAAAGACCTCTGATTTATACAAATCAATCAATAACTAATGATCTCAAAGTACTGATACTGAAGAAAACTATCTATCTTCAAAGAAAAAGGTGGTAGAATTAACAAAAACAAGAAGATATTTTTGTTATAGGCAAGACAAGCATTTACTTTGCTTAATCATATACATTTGGAGCATTCCCTCCCTCTCTTTTGGGGGAATTGGAATAGACATTCCTCTAAAATGGAGGGAAGGAGAATAAACATTTGTTGATGGAAAAAGTATTTTAAAAGTAACATGAAGATACTCTTTTTAATCTCACCCTACTATTCATCCTCTTCCAAAACATCTCCTAAAGATAGGTATCCCCACACACTGATTTGCCCCTACATTTTTATGCTTTCTAACATCCTAGCCTTAGAAAGAACAAATAGACCAATTTAGGTAGAATTGTCATTTTTATTACATTAGCTCAGCCTACTCATGAACAATTGATATTTTTCAACTTTTTAGATGACTTTGTTTGTATGAATGAAATCCCACTTTCAGTATCCTACTTTCTGTTTATGTTTAGAAAGCAGACTCCATGGATAGAGGAAATGAGAGAGAGAGAGAGAGAGAGAGAGAGAGAGAGAGAGAGAGAGAGAGAGAGAGAGAGAGAGAGAGAAGTAAAAGAAAATTTCCCCAGTGTTAGTTAGTTTGTTTTCTCAGTTAAATTGAATTGGTCCCTTTCTGACTTAATCAAAGAGAATTTCACATCCCATAAGGAAGGCAGGGCATATAGATCCATCTTGTTTACACATTAAAATTTATCCATATGTGACTTGTTGTTATTGCATCAAGTGAGATGGGGAAGGGTAGGACATCACATCCTCTTACCTTGAATCACCTATACCAAGTCCTAAGAGTCAATGAGTATAGTTTCCATTTTCAGTGGTATTATTACTTCTGGACGTCTCAAACATGATGATGTATCATAGGATATTCCTGAATGAAATTCTCAGTCCTTACAAATATAAATGTGAAAAGAAAGGTATTTGTTGTTTTTTAAACTTCATTAGTTGAATATGAATGTAAAAGAGTAAGAGTATAATTCAGAGAGAGAAAATTACCTTGTCTCAGTATGTCCTTTCTCTCTACAATTCTCCCCTACCCCACACTTCTGTTACATGCCCCTCCTCCCCCTCTTTCTCCTTCTCTTCCCACTTCTCCTCCTTTTCTTCCTCTCCTCCTCCCTCTCTTCCTTCCCCTACTTCTTCTTCCCTTCCTCTTCTTCTTCTTCTCTTTTCTTCTTTTTCCTCCCTTTCTTCCTCCCTTCCTTCCTCCCCTCCTCTCTCTTCTCTTCCTCCTTACCTCCCTATGTCTCTCTTCCTCCCCTTCTCTCCCTTCCTCCTCTCCTCTCCCTCCTTTCTCTCTCTGTCTCTAAATATATATTTATATAAATCACATATGCATCTATGCACACATATGCCAACAGAGTACTCATGATAAATTAGTGAGAGTCAGCTCCAGATCAGAAAGTCAAATCTAAAGGAAATGTTAAGCATGAAGGAATTAGCTATTTTAATAAGATTGTCTTTAATCTTTGATATGCAAAGGTTGACACTTAAGGCAAAGAATCTCAAAAGCTCTATGAGGCCTGGTAACTAAGACTCAGCAGGGGAAATCACAGTCCATTCCTTAAAGGAAAAAGAAAATATTCTAAGGGGTAGACTGTCCTATGGCTGACAGACTATTGATTTTTCTAAAGAATTATTTTTAAAAAGCCTTAGAACTACAAGGCTGAAAGTATGACAAAACCCACTCTTTGATTTTCATGAGGAAGAGATCCCACCATAACCAAGGACTTCAGATGAAGGGAAGAGGAAACAGAAAAAAAAGCATTTTTATAGTATCCCACATGGGCCCAACACTGTGCTAAGTGCTTTTACAAATATCAATTTGACAGCTCTGGAAAGTAGATTCTATATTCTATTTTACCATGAGGAACTTTGACAAGCAGAAGATAAGATACTTGTCCAGGTTCACTCAGTCTGGAAGTACTGAGGAGATTTGAACTCAGGTCTTCCTGACTCCAGATCTAGTGTTCTGTCCACAGAGCCATCAGCTACCTAACTTCATGCTTTAACTGCATGTCCATTAAAGCAACATATATAGAACACAATGTGTGTGGTGGAACATTGGCTTACAGGATCTGTGTCCAATAATCCTGAGTCTGGTAGGTGCAATATGCTACACTTGAAAGTGTGAGAGTTGACCTTAATGGAATGATTTGATGACATCACTAGAAAACACCTGTGGTCTGATAGCATTGAATGAATTGCTTCTAAATATGTACTCTGGTCATATTTATTGTCTATGAGTATGCTGCTGAATTTAGGCACTCTGATCACATACATTCTCTTTCTGTGTGCCCCTTCACCTTTATCCTGTACATATTTCCATTCTTTCCATTAACTGTATGTATAGTTTAAGGACAGTGTACCTCAGGTTTGGGGGGGGGGGTTATTTTAATGTTATTTTCTTCCTATGAGATTTTATTATATTTCTTTTCCTGGAGCTAGTTGTGACCTCTGGCTGATTATTAAAGGTGCATATATTTGTGAGTGTGTGCTATGATTTTAAGTGACTGAGTACACAGAGTACTTTAAATTAGGAGTAGTCTTCTCTGGGTGACTCACTCCGCAATATGAAAATATGCCCCCTTGTGCTACACTGGAAAATGGATTTTTGGTTATACTCTTAACAGACTTCACATCTTTCTTGTTTTTCAGGCATGCATTTCTCAGCATCATTGGTTCCAATGTAAGTTTTCTTAGTGGAAAGGACATATGTTTTACAATGAGAAAACTTGAGTTCAAATCATGAGTTTGTCATTTATACCTTTGGGACCCTCGACAAGTCATTTAAATTCTCTGGATTTGGTTTTCTTCACCTACAAAGTAAGAGATTGTACCAGATAACTTTTAAGATTCCCATCTCTAATGTTCTTATAAAATACAAATTCTGTGAACAATTATTATCAATTATTCATCATAATTTGCATTTTATTTGTCCCAATAATTATGTATATTATAAAACTGTAGAGGGCTGGAACTTTGAAAAGGTGTATTTGAAAGAGCAGCAAAGTATTAAAGGCTAAGTACCTACTCAATGTGAGATAATGATTCTATAAACATATACTAGATGATATGGTCATGTGATGGCTCTCACCACATTCATAGGTACCAATCATGAGGAGAGCCATCACATGACCATATTAGGACAAATGGAAGTGATTCCAGTTTCCTGACACAATGCTGGGATACTGTCTAGGTTTCACAGGCCTACAACAATGAGATCAACACAACAACTCTGTAAACTTTGTCATCAGACAAAATCTGATTACAAAATCATTAATAAGTAAGTAAAGGGCTTTTTCTTCCCTGTAATACCATTTCACTAATAAAATGCAAATTATTATTGGAGGGCTGAGGGAGAGAGTCAGAGTCTCTCTGCCACCTCATGCTCAGCAGGGAAGACTTCAGGCTCCAGACCCAGAGTCCAGGATCCATCTTTGATGAGCCACTTGGCAGCTTGCCTGCCTCCTTCATTTCTCCACCTGAAGACCAAGGACTTTGACTTATTTTGACTCTGACTGATCCTGGGGTCCTCCAGATAGCTAGCCCTGACATTATATAAAACATATGCAAAAATAGAAAAAAAGATAAAAATGAGATGTTAATTGATTCCAAAGACAATAGGGTATCACTTGAGTTTAGTAAATAGAGTAGTGGATATTCAGATCTTGGATTTTAAAAAAGCATCCTGGCAGTTATGAGAATAATTAATTGAACTAGAGGAATATAATATAACATAATATAACATAAGAACATAATATAATATAATATATGGGGAATATAATAAGGGAAGGAAAGGACACAAGCATTTATTAAGTACCTACAAAGAGCCTGGCATATCTCATTTGATCTTTTGATAATCATTTTATCAATAGGTGATAAGTCCCTGAACTAAGTGGATAGATATCTAAGTAGAGAAATGGAAACACATGTGAGGGATGTTATTTATTGAGGTGGCAATTGCAACATTTGGCAATTGATATGATAAGTAATAACTTAAATATAACCCTTAGATTGTGATCTGGATAACTGGAGTTGGGAGCAATGCCTTCAACAATAATAGAAAAAGTTTTAGAGATATTTGGGTGAAATAAAAAATCAGTGATTCAACAATAATAGAAAAAAATTTACAGATGTTTGGGTAAAATAAAAAAATCAGTGATTGTGCTTACAATGCATGTGTGCCTGCCCTTTTGGGAAGCTTACTTTTTTTACATAAAATAATAGGGGAGGAGACACATCATTTACTCACTAATCACTTCTATTGAATTTTAAAATCCACTCTCCTAGGAAGAAATGTCTTTTCCCCTCAGCCAGTGAGGGACAAGACCAAAAAGGAAATTCTTCCTAGCTGTGTCACCCTGGCAAGTTATTTAACCCCAATTGCCTCAAGAAAAAAGAAGGATGAAGAAGGAGGAGGAGGAGGTAGAGGAGAGGCAGGAGGAAGAGGAGGAGGAGCAGAAGGAAAAGGAGGAGGAGCAGAAGGAGGAGGAAAGAGAAAAAAAGATTTTTCCAATAACACTTGTTCAGGTGTTGCTATGGTTGCTGGTAATAATTTGGTCATCACTTCCCTGAGAGACTAATATTAGCTCAAAATTCGGGAAGATTGGGATTTTGAGTATTATAGGGAAAGGGAGACTTTAACAGTATTTCCAGATAAAGGTGAATGGAATTGTTTTGAAGACAATCACTATTACTGTTTATTTTAGGGCAAGTGGAATAGAATTTATTTTTCCATATTAATTGGTTAATCTAGCATTTCTTAATGCTAGAACCCACAGGATTTCAGGAGACCAAAAGCCTACTTTCAACACTTTGTTATAGTGGCTAGAAAGCCATTCTCAAAGTCAGGAAAACTTAGGTGCTAATTCTACTATTTAACCTCCCATGCAATTCTTTTTTCAACTTTCTTAATATTTTTCTAATAATATTTTATTTTTCCAAATTCACATAAAGAGAGTTTTCAAAATTCATTTTATAAAATTCTGTATTCCAAATATTCCCTTCCTCTCTTTCTTTTCTCCTCCCCTCCTGAAGACAGCAAGCAATCTGATATAGGTTAAATAAATGCAATCCTTTTCATCATATTTCCATATTTGTAATGTTATACAAGAAAAATCAGACTAAAGAGGAAAAAAACACAAGAAAGAAAAAAAGCAAAAAAATGAAAATACTATGCTTCAAAACACATTCGATTATCATACTTTTCTCTCTGGATGCGATTGGCATTTTCTATCCCAAGACTATTGGAATTGCTAGACAATTCTTTAAGATTATAAATTGTGAAAGAGCAGACAGACCTGATTTAATAGAGTTTTCTTCTGATAATTCTTCCACCTAAAACAATGGAATCCTAGAGTCTATCTAAAAATAAGTGTCTATTTTCTTCTGATTCTTTTGTAAAGTTAATTTGCTCATATAAATGAGCAAATATATATATATATATATATATATATATATATATATATATATATATATATATATATATGAAATAGAAGGTCAGATTGAGGGTCACTGACCAGATTTCAGTTCTAGGCTTAACTGGTTTGTTCCTAATGAGACTCAGTATAGCTGGGATATCTTAGAACAACTTATGATTGTAGTTATATGCACATCTTCTCATTGTATTCACTGTAACCTTGGTTTTAATTCCAATTCGATTTAGTTGGATAAATTCCCAGAACATGAACCTGGACACTTTTGCATGGGTTTTTATGCTATCATGTTACCTCACATTTGATAATTTAAAGAGAATGGTGGATTTCATGGAGCAAAGGAAAGGATAATGGCATAAAATAAATAATTTTAGGAGGACAAGATTAACTAAAAGATGTAGTGCGGGAACTTCATGAGAGAGAGCAAAAGGCAGAAGGGAGGAAAGTAAGGAAATAAATCAAAGGATGTTTGTTGAATTAAATCAAGGTGAATTTATTTGAAGGAAAGCAGGAGTTTGAAAAGAGATACAGACAAAGTAGGTAAAAGACCAATTTGACAGTTGTTCTCATGGGCAGCTTGGGAATCAGGTTAATAGATGGGAACAGCAGGATAAAAAATCTAAAACAGTAGAGAATTTGCAAATTATTTCTCTCTGGTTTGGGAATGCATTGTATACAGATCAGGAATAGATTCACCCTGTACTAATACTTTATTCTGCCTACTTATACAGTTATGGTAGTTGGCATTTTTCTAAACATATATTCTTTGAGAGCATCCATTATGCCTGAAGTATCCTGATTTGCACAGGAAAGAAGATTAGATTTAAACTGCATCCTTTGTTAATTTGTTGCTTGATAATTGAATGACTGTCACCTGATCTATTGTTTTTTATCCACTCAAATGCTTTGCTTCTGAGGGGCAGCAGATGTTTTAGAAGTAGTCTGGACCCCTTGTTGCTCCCTGAAAACAATCATTTTGACCATGATGTACCAGAATATATTTATATATTCTAGGTTACTGCTCACAAGGATGTTATTCTGTCTCTACAAAGTGAAAATGGTTTCTTTTGTATAATATGGATGCCTCACTATCTTTGCACAGCAAGACCATGTTATTGGGCCACATACTATTGTGTTTTTTAAATTGTTGATGTGTATGCACTAGACTATCCATATTCCTACCCATTCTACCTCTTAGCTAACAAGGAACATTTCATTTCAGAAGCATATATTGTTTATTATTAATGTTCACCAAAAGATTAATTATGATATCCTAATTAACAAATGCAATAGCTATTTCTTGGTACACATCCTTCTTGCATTTGACACTGCTGCCCACCCTGTTCTCATGAATATTCACTCTACTATGGGTTTTGATCACACTATTCTCTCTTGATTTTCCTCCTATATGTCTAGCAATTTCTTTACTATTTCCTTCTCTTTTTTCCTCTTCTTTTCCCTTCCCTTCATCTCTTCCCTTCCCTTTCTTTTTGTTCCCTTCCCTTTCCTTTCCTTTTCTTTCCTTCCCTTCCCTGTCCCTTTCTTTCTCTTCACTTCCCTTCTCTTCTTTTCTTTTCCCCTTATCTTTCCCTTCTCTCCTCTCCTTTCTTCTCTTCTGTCCTTTCCACTCTTTTGGTCTCATCAAATTTCATGGGTTATTTTATCATTTCAATTAAAAAGCCATATATATGTATATGGCTTTTTATATATATATGTATATATATATATATATATATATATACATATATATACTTACACACATCCATGTATACATGCATATTTGTTTGTATATCATTATCTTTTCCCCTAAATCTTCTCTTCTCCCTACATTCCTTGCTTCTCTTAAGGGTACCATTATTTTTCATTTCAATCACTTCACAAATTTGAGTTATCGTCAACTTTTTCCTTTCCCAGGATACTTCAGGGATAATGAACATCCTGTCATCAATGGTTATGATATGTAGTTAGTTTCTAAATCCTGCCAATTTGCCCCACAATATCTGTGTCCATCCTTTTTCCTTTTATTACTCATATAACCACCATCCTAATTCAGTCCCTCATTGGCCTAATTGTCTCAAGTCTTTCTCCCATCCAACATATCCCCTATATAGCATCAAATAGAGTCCTGAAACAAAGTTCTGGCAATGTTATCTCCCTATTCAAGATGTTTTAAGAATTTCTAATTGCCTCTATGATAAAAAAGCAAAAACAAAAACAAAAAAAAAAACTTCTTAGTTTGGTCTTTTGAAGTTCTTCATCTTTTGAGTTCAGATGAAGCTTCCAGGTATATTATAGATAACTTACCTTATTCATTTTGTGTTCTGGCAAAATGGATACATGCTGTTCCTCATACATGACATTCCATTTAGATCTAGCAAAAACTTTCTTGTCATATCTGCCTTAGTGAACTCCTGAGTAAAGTATAACTGGGTAGGAGGTAGGTAAAGGGAGAAGAAGAGTAGATATTAAGAGTAGATATTCCTAAGCTTATTTAAATATAGCCTAATGATGTCAAGTGGTTAACTAAACAGAGATTTTGATAAAGGTTTGCCCTCTTAAAGTAATACATTTCTTTTTTGGACATTTCCTTCCCCACGATGTATGAGCATAATCTATCAATAATCAAAAACTGGCCCTTAAGCATGTGTAATAAATTTTCAAACTCTTCCAACAAAATCCCCCACCTCATATTTGTTCCTGATTATTGAGAGACTATAGCATAATAAAATCAGAGAGGGCAAGAAACTGACATGAGAAATTGATTCTCAAGACATTTTCATGGCATTTACAGGCAAGGAAAATTTGTCCAGTCAAAAACTTGCATTTTTACATGCCAGCTGAAGAACTACATGACTGATGATGTAATTTGAATGTTAAATTGCCCATCACCCATTGGGTTCAGACAATTGGAGCTTTGGAGGTACAGCCATGGAGTTATTTGAAATTGTTGAGTTATCTTGATATCTTATCTTGATATCTGAGAACTGATTCGATGCAAAAAGTTTTTGAAAATCATAAGGGCAACAAAAATGCTTCCAGTCTGCCAAATTTGCATCTACTCTACTTGTGCTAGGGTCCCTCATTCCCAGAGGTTAATAGAATGCAAAACTCAGCTAAGAGCAAATATGCTCAGAATTTTCTACAGAGACAGATTTAAAAAAAAAACTTAAAGAAAACTCAAAGAAAATAGGATGTAATATTATATTAGGATAATTAATTATATCACATTATATCTTTTATATCACATTATAATTATATCACATTATAGATTATATTAATTTTATTGCATTATATCATATATTATTTCAAACCATATCATGACATATATTTAATTACAGTATACTGAATTAGAGTATGTTGTCATTTTCTGTATAATATCATGTAATATATTATATTACTTTCTAATTGTATTAAGTTAAAATTATACTATTCAATATTCCTTTATAGATCTAAAGACTTTAGGAATGGCTCAGATGGAGATTCTAAAAAG
Source organism: Sminthopsis crassicaudata (assembly GCF_048593235.1). Classification (NCBI taxonomy): domain Eukaryota; kingdom Metazoa; phylum Chordata; class Mammalia; order Dasyuromorphia; family Dasyuridae; genus Sminthopsis; species Sminthopsis crassicaudata. The sequence goes on from NC_133620.1 coordinate 413,750,826, forward strand.
ACTTTAAGAATGATAGAGGTTAGATTAATTAGATTTTTCTGATAACCAGGTAATAGAGAAAAACTTATGTCATCAAATATGCTTTTTAAATATATTACTTCATTCATTTTTTGTCTTAGGAAAAAACAATGTTGTGTATATGTCAGTTTTCATTTATTTATACTTCTATTCATCATAGTCTCAGGATTTTGCAGAATCTCAGGACCATAACAATTGGTCAGACCAATGTCCAGGGAATATACTACCATTCTTGTTACTAGCAGATCTCTTATGACTGCTTATTGGGTATGTAGTAATAAGTCATAACCTCAGAACCCATAATTCACAGTAGCACAGTTGTCCATGAAACATTCATTTACATGGAAATAGGTTAAAGGGTGCTATTTGGAGGTGCTGGTTTTGGCTGAACTAACCTTAAGAATAAATTTGGGTTTAGATTTTAATGTAAGAACTAATATATCAACACTTCACAGCTCTAAGACATGGCATAATAAGGAGCAAATACTACATAAAAGCTTTGCCAATTATGATAAATAGATCATAAAACAACTGAACGGAATAAACACAGAAAGATGTAAAAAGTGGTTCAAACCAACAATTCAAATACATTATTGTTGTCCTTCTTTCTTGAAAGGGACCGAAATGGCATCACTATGTTAAAATAGAGTTACAGTGTTTCTGACTGTGGCTTATCAGATCAATATGAGCTCAGAATGATCTGCCACAGATCAGATACAAATAGTCCCTGTGAACATTTGGGGTGGCTTTTCTAACTTTGTGCATCTCGCATTTCATCTGAGCTAATTCAATTCTGCTTGTTCATAGAGAACAGCACCTTCTCTGAAGAGGGAACACCATGCTGTGAAGTCCTGTGACAGTGTCTCTCATGTAACACAATTGATTCGAAAGTTCTTAAGAGATACCTTGAAAGTGTCCTTGCATCATTTTTTCTTACCACCTTGAGAGCACTTGCCTGGTGTGAGTTCTTCATAAAATAAAATATTTGGCAAGTATACATTTGGCATTTGAACAATGTGGCCAGCTCAACATAGTTGTGTTCTTTTCAGTAGAGTTAGAATTCTTGACAGTTTAGTTCAAGAAAAGACTTCAGTATCTAGAATTTTATCTTATCAGTTGATCTTCAGAATCTTCCAAGATAAGGCAATTCAATTTCTTGGCATGGCACTGGTAGGCTGTTCAAGTATTTTAGATATTCAATAATGAGATCAGCACAATGGTTCTATAGACCTTCAGTTTGGTACTCAGGCTAATACATCTCTTCTCTCACAATATCCTTTGGGATACTACAAAACACTGAGCTAACTCTGGCAATGCCTGTGTCAATCTCATTATCAATGTGGACATCCCTGGAAGATATGCAACCAAAGAAAGAGAATTATCCACAGCATACAAAACTTCACTTTTTGCTATAATTGATGGTTCCACATATGGATGGTGTGGTTCTGGCTGATGGAGGGACTGTATTTTCATAGTGTTAATTGTTAGGCCAAAATTAGCACAAGCAACAGAAAATTAATCCATACTTTGTTATATCTCTCCTTCGGTGGCTGCATTGAGCACACAATCATCTGAAAACAACAACAACAACAACAACAAAAATCATGCACTAACCTGCCTTCCACTTTAGTTTTGTCTTGTAATCTTTTCAAGTTGGACAATTTACCATCAATGTGGTAGCTGACTGATTCCATCTTTATTCTCATTCAGGGATTTAATGGAGCCCCTCCACTATGTCTTTAAACCCAAATCACTTTGACTCTTACTGATTGACCAATAATCGGTCCCATCCCAAGTCTCACTGGTTTATTGTTTGGGTTTTACTGGCTCAGAAAGAGTATAAAAAGCAATTGTTTCTGTTCTGTCCAGAAACCCTGAGGATCTTGCCCTAAAAATTCTTTGTGATCAATTCTTTGTGAAATTAAACCAGGCCAGAACCTGATATTCCGTAAGGCAAAAGATCAAGGACTGCAACCAAGAATGAACTACCCAGCTAAGTTTAGCATCTTTTTCCATGGAAGAAGATGGTCATTCAATGAAACAGAGGAATTCTATATGTTTCTAAGAAAAAAACCAGACTTAAACAAAAAATTTGATCTACATCCACAAGACGGAAGAGAAACAGAAAAAGGTACACAGAACCCTTGAGAACTGTAACTCTGTTGTGGGTATATAAAAAAATACTCAAGGATAATTTGATTTTACTGATATAAAAGAAAAAAAGGGGGGTATAGTAAAGGGAAGGAGGTCGGTTCAGAAAAAGGGGAAGGAGTGATAAAAAGAGGGAAACTACATCCCAGGAAGAGGCATAGAAAATACACCATATATGAGGGAACTTAGTGAGGGGGAGAATCATTGTGTGAATCTTACTCTCATCAGGAGAGGCTCAAAGAGTAAATAATTAACATATTTGTTTTTCAGAGAATTTTCTCTCACCTCATTAAAAGGGGGGAGAGGAAAAGGGAAAAGGAAAAGGAGAATAAGTGAAGGGACTTGGAGGGAGGGGGGAGGGATCCTAAAAAAAAAAAAAGAGGGAGGGTTGCGCGTCACAAGGGGGGTCTGTAAATTAAATATCGGGGAGGGGGATCAGGGGGGTCAAGGGAAAAAAGCATAATCTGGGGATAATACGATGGCAGGAAATACAGAATTAGTAATTTTAACTGTAAATGTAAATGGGATGAACGATCCCATCAAACGGAGACGGATAGCAGATTGGATCAAAAAGCAGAACCCTACAATATGTTGCCTACAGGAAACACACTTAAAGCAGGGAGATGCATACAGAATAAAGGTAAAAGGTTGGAACAGAGCCTATTATGCTTCAGGTAAAGCCAAAAAAGCAGGGGTAGCTATCCTTATCTCAGATCAAGCAAAAGCAGAAGTAGATCTCATTAAAAAAGATAAGGAAGGAAACTATATCCTGCTGAAAGGTAGCATAAATAATGAAGCCATATCAATACTAAACATATATGCACCAAGTGGTATAGCATCTAACTTTCTAAAGGAAAAGTTAAGAGAACTGCAAGAAGAAATAGACAGTAAAACTATAATAGTGGGAGATCTCAACCTTGCACTCTCAGATTTAGACAAATCAAACCACAAAACAAACAAGAAAGAAATTAAAAAAGTAAATAGAATATTAGAAAAACTAGGTATGATAGACCTTTGGAGAAAACTGAATGGCAATAGAAAGGAATATACTTTCTTCTCAGCAGTTCATGGATCCTATACAAAAATTGACCATATATTAGGACATAAAGATCTCAAAATTAAATGTAGGAAGGCAGAAATAATAAATGCCTTCTTCTCAGATCACAATGCAATAAAAGCTACATTCAGTAAAAAGTTAGGGGTAAATAGACCAAAAAGTAATTGGAAACTGAATAATCTCATCTTAAAGAATGACTGGGTGAAAGAGCAAATTATAGAAACAATTAACAATTTCACCCAAGATAATGACAATGATGAGACATCATATCAAAATCTTTGGGATGCAGCTAAAGCAGTAATAAGGGGAAATTTTATATCTTTAGAGGCTTATTTGAAGAAAATTGAGAAAGAGAAGATTAACGAATTGGGCTTACAACTTAAAAGGCTAGAAAAAGACCAAATTATAAACCCCCAACCAAAAATTAAACTTGAAATACAAAAATTAAAAGGAGAAATCAATACAATTGAAAGTAAAAAAACTATTGAATTAATAAATAAAACCAAGAGTTGGTTTTATGAAAAAGCCAATAAAATAGATAAACCTTTGGTAAATTTGATCAAAAAAAAGAAAGAGGAAAATCAAATTGATAGTCTTACAAATGAAAAGGGGGATCTTTCCACCAATGAAGAGGAAATTAGAGAAATAATAAGGAGTTACTTTGCCCAACTTTATGCCAATAAATTTGATAACTTAAGTGAAATGGATGACTTTCTCCAAAAATATAGGCTCCCTAGATTAACAGAGGAGGAGATAAATTGCTTAAATAGTCCCATTTCAGAAAAAGAAATAGAACAAGCTATTAATCAACTCCCCAGGAAAAAATCCCCAGGGCCAGATGGATTCACATGTGAATTCTACCAAACATTTAAAGAACAATTAGCCCCAATGTTATATAAATTATTTGAAAAAATAGGGGATGAAGGAGTCCTACCAAACTCCTTTTATGACACAGACATGGTACTGATACCTAAACCTGGTAGATCGAAAACTGAGAAAGAAAATTATAGACCAATCTCCTTAATGAATATTGATGCTAAAATCTTAAATAAGATATTAGCAAAAAGACTTCAGAAAATCATCTCCAAGATAATACACTATGATCAAGTAGGATTTATTCCAGGAATGCAGGGCTGGTTTAATATTAGGAAAACTATTAATATAATTGACCATATTAATAATCAAATTAATAAGAACCATATGATCATCTCAATAGATGCAGAAAAAGCATTTGACAAAATCCAACATCCATTCCTACTAAAAACTCTTGAGAGTATAGGAATAAATGGACTATTCCTTAAAATAATCAGGAGCATATATTTAAGACCTTCAGTAAGCATAATATGCAATAGAAATAAATTGCAACCTTTCCCAGTAAGATCAGGAGTGAAACAAGGTTGCCCACTATCACCATTACTATTCAATATAGTACTAGAAACGCTAGCCTCGGCAATAAGAGCCAAGAAAGAGATTCAAGGAATTAGAGTAGGAAATGAGGAAATTAAACTATCACTTTTTGCAGATGACATGATGCTATACTTAGAGAACCCCAAAGACTCTGCTAAAAAGCTACTAGAAATAATTCAAAATTTCAGCAAAGTGGCAGGATACAAAATAAATCCACATAAATCCTCGGCATTTTTATATATCACTAACAAAATGCAACAGCAAGAGATACAAAGAGAAATTCCATTCCAAATAAATGTTGAGAGTATAAAGTATTTGGGAATCCATCTACCAAAGAAAAGTCAGGAATTATATGAGAAAAATTACAAAACACTTGCCACAAAAATAAAATCAGATTTAAATAATTGGAAAGACATTCAGTGCTCTTGGATAGGCCGAGCGAATATAATAAAGATGACAATACTCCCCAAACTAATCTATTTATTTAGTGCTATACCAATCAGACTCCCAAGAAACTATTTCAATGACCTAGAAAAAATAACAACAAAATTCATATGGAAGAATAAAAGGTCGAGAATTGCAAGGGAACTAATGAAAAAAAAAACTCAGAGGAAGGTGGTCTAAGTGTACCTGATCTAAAGCTATATTATATAGCAGCAGTCACCAAAACCATTTGGTATTGGCTAAAAAATAGACCGGTAGATCAGTGGAACAGATTAGATACAAAGGACAAAAAAGGGTACATCTATAGCAATCTAATCTTTGACAAACCCAAAGATTCCAACATTAGGGATAAAAATTCATTATTCGGAAAAAACTGTTGGGAAAACTGGAAATTAGTATGGCAGAAATTAGATATGGATCCACACTTAACACCATATACCAAGATAAGATCAAAATGGATCCATGATTTAGGCATAAAGAGGGAGATAATAAATAGATTAGAGGAACAGAGGATAATCTACCTCTCAGACTTGTGGAGGAGGAAGGAATTTATGACCAGAGGAGAACTAGAGATCATTATTGATCACAAAATAGAAGATTTTGATTACATCAAACTAAAAAGTTTCTGTACAAATAATACTAATGCAAACAAGATTAGAAGGGAAGTAACAAATTGGGAAAATATTTTTAAAAACAAAGGTTCTGACAAAGGTCTCATTTCCAAAATATATAGAGAACTGACCATGGTTTATAAGAAACCGAACCATTCTCCAATTGATAAATGGTCAAAGGATATGAACAGACAATTCTCAGAGGGAGAAATTGAAACTATATCCACTCACATGAAAGAGTGTTCCAAATCACTACTGATCAGAGAAATGCAAATTAAGACCACTCTGAGATACCACTACACACCTGTCAGATTGGCTAAGATGACAGGAACAAATAATGATAAATGTTGGAGGGGATGTGGGGAAATTGGGACACTAATACATTGCTGGTGGAGTTGCGAAAGAATCCAGCCATTCTGGAGAGCAATCTGGAATTATGCCCAAAAAGTTATCAAACTGTGCATACCCTTTGACCCAGCAGCGCTACTACTGGGATTATATCCCAAAGAAATACTAAAGAGCGGAAAGAGTCATATATGTGCCAAAATGTTTGTGGCAGCTCTTTTTGTTGTAGCTAGAAACTGGAAGATGAATGGATGTCCATCAGTTGGAGAATGGTTGGGTAAATTGTGGTATATGAAGGTTATGGAATATTATTGCTCTGTAAGAAATGACCAGCAGGAGGAATACAGAGAGGCTTGGAGAGACTTACATCAACTGATGCTGAGTAAAATGAGCAGAACCAGAAGATCACTGTACACTTCAACAACAATACTGTATGAGGATGTATTCTGATGGAAGTGGATATCTTCAACATAAAGAAGATCCAACTCACTTCCAGTTGATCAATGATGGACAGAGGTAGCTACACCCAGAGAAGAAACACTGGGAAGTGAATGTAAATTGTTAGCACTAATATCTGTCTGCCCAGGTTGCATGTACCTTCGGATTCTAATGTTTATTGTGCAACAAGAAAATGATATTCACACACATGTATTGTACCTAGACTATATTGTAACACATGTAAAATTATGGGATTGCCTGTCATCGGGGGGAGGGAATAGAGGGAGGGGGGGTAATTTGGAAAAATGAATACAAAAATTAAAAAAAAAAAAATTAAACCAGGCCTCCATTCTAACCTACCTTTTAATTAACATATAGGTTTTGTCTCAAACAAACTGAGACCTGGGAAAGAGCTAGCCTGGAAAGGCCAAGCTGTGCATCTGGGACCATTGCCAGTTGTTTTGACCTGTATCTTGTTCCTAGACTTCAATGCCTCTGGAGGAGGAATGAAGATTGTGATTTTGCACAGCTTTGGGGCATTCAAATCCTCTTATAAGTCAAGACATTACCTTCCTAAATTTGAGAACCCTTCTTTGAGAATGAAGAACAATAATATCAGTCTCCCCAGTCTGCATAATCTCACCATAACAATGACACATATAAATTACAGGAATCATAAGACAATACTATAAACACAAATATGGAATATGTGGGAGTTTGACTACTCTGATCAAATGAACGCATGTATGCCTCACATGAATAAATACAAAAAGCGTTAAATACGTACTATGAGCCACAGCCTGTACAAGACCCTAGGGATACAAAATTAAAAAAAAAAAAAAAAACATCATTCCTGCTCTCAAGAAGGATCCTTATGAAAGGAAAGAAAAAAACAGATAAATATATATAAATATATATATGGATATATATATATATATATGGATATATATAGGAATGAAATGACATCATGATATCAGGATTTTTGTGCAAAGTGGTTCCTATGGTTGAACATATCAGCACAAGCTCAGAAGGTTCTGCCTTAGATCACGAACAAATTATCTGTATGACCATTTAGGAGAGAGATATCTCCAAATTTTCACATCTTATGTCTTTTTCTTATTAATTTTGTAATTATAACATTTTTGACAGTACATATCCTAGATGGCAGACATTCCCATACATTTTAAATATGTTATAGTATATCCTAGGTACAATATATATATGTGCAGAACTGAATTTTGTTGTAGTTGTTGCAAAGGAAGAATTGGATTTGGAAGGTATAAATCTCTTTCTTGGCTCTTATTGCTGAGGCTAACATTTCTAGTACTATATTGAATAGTAATGGTGATAGTGGGCAGCCTTGTTTTACTCCTGATCTTACTGGAGTTGGTTAATAGCTTATTCTATTTCTTTTACTGAAATGGGACTATTTAGACTATTTATTTCTTCCTCTGTTAATCTGGGCAAGCTATATTTTAAGGCATTCTTCCATTTCATTTGTTATCAAATTTATTGGCATAAAGTTGGGCAAAGTAGCTCCTAACTATTGTTCTAAGTTCCTCTTCATTAGTGGTGAGTTTTCCCTTTTCATTTTTAAGACTAACAATTTGCTTTTCCTCTTTCCTTTTTTTAATCAGATTTACTAAGGGTTTTTTGTTGTTTTTTTCATAGAACTCTTAGTTTTATTAATTAATTCAATAGTTTTTTTCTCTCAATTTTATTAATCTCTCCTTTTATTTTTAGAATTTCAAGTTTTGTGTTTGTCTGGGGTTTTTTAATTTGCTCCTTTTCTAGCATTTTTAGTTGTAAGCCCAATTAGTTGACCTTCTCTTTCTCTATTTTATGCAAGTAGGCCTCTAGAGATATAAAACTTCCTTTTATTACTGCTTTGGCTGTATCCCACACATTTTGGTATGATGTCTCATTATTGTCATTTTCTTGGGTGAAGTTATTAATTATATCTACGATTTGCTGTTTTACCCAATCATTCTTTAGTATGAGATTATTTAGTTTGCAATTATTTTTTGGTCTATTTTCCCCTGACTTTTTATTGAATGTAATTTTCATTGCATTGTGGTCTGAAAAGGATACATTTACTATTTCTGCCTAACTGCATTTGATTTTGAGGTTTTTATGCCCTAATATATGATCAATTTTTGTATGGGTTCCATGAACTGCTGAGAAGAAAGTGTACTCCTTTCTGTCTCCATTTAGCTTTCGCCAAAGATCTATCATGTCAAACTTTTCTAGTATTCTATTTACCTCTTTGACTTCTTTCTTTTTTATTTTGTAGTTTGATTTATCTAATTCTGAGAGTATAAGGTTAAGATCTCCCACTATTATACTTTTGCTGTCTATTTCTTCTTGCAGTTCTCTTAATTTCTCTTTTAAGAATTTAGATGCTGCACCACTTGGTCCATATATGTTTAATATTGATACTGCTTCATTATCTATGCTACCCTTTAGCAAGATATAATGCTTTTCCTTATATCCTTTAATTAGATCAATTTTTGTTTTTGCTTGATCTGAGATGAGGATGGCTACCCCTGCTTTTTTGGCTTTACCTGGAGCATAGTAGATTCTGCTGCACCCTTTTACTTTTATTTTGAATGTATCACCCTGTTTCAGGTGTGTTTCCTATAAACAACATATAGTAGGATTCTGGCTTTTAATCCAGTCTGCTAACTGCTTCCTCTTTATGGGGAAGTTTACCCCATTTACATTAATGGTTAGAATGACTAATTCTATATTGCTTGCCATCCTGTTAATCCCTGCTTATGCTTTTCTCCTTTCCTTCCCTTTTATCCCCCTCCCCAGTATTAAACTTGTGAGCACCACTTGCTTTTCACAGCCCTCCCTTTTTAGTATCTCTCCCCCACCTTAAAGTTCCTCCCCCTATTTTACCCCTTTTCCTCACAATTTCTGTATTCCCTTCCCCTTAGCTTACTCCTTCCCTCCCACTTTTCCATGAAGTGGAAGAAGTTTCACCATAAATCGAATATGTCTATTGATACACACTATGTTCATCCCCCTTCTTTCTTTCTCTCAGATATAATAGTTACCTTTGCCTCTTCATGAAATGTAGTACCACCACTTTACCCTTTTTTATGACATAATATCCTTTCCACCTCTAGTTTCTAGGACAAATTATACATATGTTCTTTACATATCTTTATGGCAGAAATATAGTTCTCAAGATTTCTTTTTACTTTTTTAGAAATCTCTTGAGTTCTGTATTTGAAGATCACACCTTTTATGTAAGTCTGGTTTTTTCATCAAGAATAGATGGAATTCATTTATTTTGTTAAATGTCCATCTTCTTCCCTGGAAAAGGATGGTCAACTTTGCTGGGTAAATTATTCTTGGCTGCATACCAAGTTCCTTAGCCTTTCAGAATATCATATCCCAGGCTCTTTATTCTTTTAATGTGAACGCTGCTAGATCCTGGGTTATCATTATTGTGGCTCCTCCATTTCTGAATTGCTTTTTTTTTTTTTAGCAGCTTCCAATATTTTTTCCTTCATCTGATGGTTCTTGAATTTGGCCACTATATTTCTTGGTGTTTTGATTTTAAGGTTCCTTTCAGTAGGTAATCAATGAATTTTTTTCAATGTGTATTTTACTCTCTGTTTCTAAAACGTCTGGGCAGTTCTCTTTGATAATTTCCTGGAAGATAGTGTCCAGGCTCTTTTTTTCCTCACATTTTCCAAGGAGTCCAATTATTCTCAAATTGTCTCTCCTGGATCTGTTTTCCAGGTCTGTTGTCTTTCTAATAAGGTACTTGACATTCTTTTCAATTGTTTCATTTTCTGGTTTTGCTTGACTACTTCTTGGTTTCTCCTTGAGTCATTCATTTCTACTTTTTCCTTTCTAATTTTCAATGATGTTTTTTCTTCACTCACTTTTTTTCATATCTTTTTTGTAATTGTTCAATTGAGTTTTTATCTTCTATAGAATTTTTTTCCATTTCATCAATTTTATATTTTAAGAGAGCTGTTTTCTTTTTCTAGCTCACTAATTTTATTTCTCAATGATTTGATTTCTTTATCCACTCTGTCTTTAAATGCATGGGATGACTTCTCCACACTCTCTTGCCAAGCTTCCCTTTCCTTTCCCCATTTCTCTTCTATCTCTCTTGTGAGAGCCTTTTTGATTTCCTCTATGAGAGTTTTGTATATTGAGGAGCAGATCATATCCCCCTTAGGGGATTCCTCTGGAGACAGTCTGCTTTTAGTGTCCTCAGGATTTGAAGTCTGCTCTCTCTATATACAGAAGCTGTCAATGGTTAGGATCCTTTAAAGTTTTTTGTTCATTTTGTCAGAGTGGGAATCGAAGAAAACAAATTGACAAGAGAAACAAATGATCTGTTTCTGGGGGGAGGGGATGGGGCTGGACAGTGTTATTGGGCCTCCTCTACAAACTGATGGAGATAGCAGTGAGGCACTAACAGGACAGAGATGGCTGTACAGTGTCTGCACTCTGAGGCTCTAAGAACGCTCCAGCTAGGGGTGGGGGTGGCCGGGTCCAGAGATGCTAGCTTTCTGGCGTTTTATTCTTTACCTCTGGTGTTTACACCTTCTCTGCTGATCCTGGCTTGTTGCCAAGATGGAATAACCACACTGGGTTAAAGGTCATTTGGCAGAAATGGAAGAGATCGCACCCTTCCCCCCTCCAGTCTGAGCAGTGTGAGCTGCCTGCCTTGCTCTGGCTGCTTGCCCTCAGTCTGTGCCTAGTCTGTTCGTTCCCTCCCCCAGCAGACACAGACCTTTTCTGGCGAATTTCAAAGATGTCTTCTGTTGGTGATTATTTGTGGGTTTCTTTTCTGGTCAAGCATTAATTCCGAGGCTTGTCATGAAGTAAATTCTGAGAGAAAAAGCGGAGCTCAAGCAGCTGTGTGCCTCCTTGTCGCCATCTTGGCCGGAAGTCCTGTCATGTTTTTTTTTTTTTTTTAAATTACTACAATTCTATTTTGTTTATAGAGCATAATGCCTTCTTTGATGCAGGCTGGATGATCCTGTACCATTGTCTTCCATTTCTTACAATCAGTACCCCAGTTCTTTAGTAAAACCTTCAGTGTGTCCTTGTATTGCTTCTTCTGGAGAACATCATGGGAGCTTCTGCATTGTGTGAGTTCTCTGTAAAATAGTCTATTAAACAAATATACATTTAGCATTTAAATAATGAAGCAAAACTGTACACTATTTCAAAGTCTAATTCTTTTTGTACAGCAAAACAACTGTTTGGACATGTATACATATATTGTATTTAATTTATACTTTAACATATTTAACATGTATTGGTCAACCTGCCATCTGGGGGTGGGGAAGGAGGGGAACAATTAGAACAAAAGATTTGTCAATTGTCAATGTTGTAAAATTGCCCATGCATATATCTGGTAAATAAAAACTATTAAAATAAATAAATAAATAATGTAGCAAGCCTATCAGAGTTCTATAGTCTAGAATAGAGTTCAAATGCTTGGCAATTCAGCGTTATAAAAAGACCTCAATGTCAGCAACTTATTTGCCAGAGAAGTTCAGAATCTTTCTAAGACAATTCAAATGAAAGTGGTTCAATATTTTGGCATGGTGCTTGTATACTGTTCTTGTTTCGCAGGCATCCAAGAAGATCAGCACAATGGCTCTGTAGACTTTAAATCTAGTAGGCTCACTCATTAACTTCACTTATTCACCAAAAAAAAAAAAAAAAAAAAAAAAAAAAAAGTTTAATTTCTGGGCAGATATTACAAACTCAAATACCTCCAGAATTCTCGTTTAAAAAGTGCTATTTCAAGTGATGAGGCTGCAAAAGCAAGTCAGATGTAAAGATTATTAGAGGCATTGGATTTATCTTAAAAGTTGTTTTAGGAACAAATTCCTGATAGGTTGTTTTTTATTGTCATTTTTCTCTTTCTGCTAAAAGAAAAGTAAGTTTAAATAATTTAAATCAAATCCAATTAATTACTGGTTTCAATTACACCAACATTATCCCATATTTTGTTTATAATTATTCATTTTATAATTAATGTGCTTTTATGTTATTGACTTTACAAAGCTTGTTATAGATAGATGACAAATAGATGTATATGTAGGTATAAAAGCACATACTTATACATACATATAATAATATAATAATACATAAATATACATACATATCTATAAAAGGTCAGATTTGTCTTCAGAGTTTGAATCTTATCTTTGTGTCTTTTTTCCTGACAACTTTGCAGGTGGTTCCTGGTCTACTCTATTAAGGGATTGCCTGTCTTTAATACTCTCTATTATTGATCTTGACCCCACTCCCACAAACTGAAGACTTCTTACTTGCATTTTTCCTCAGGTATAAAACTTCTAGCTAAAGCTCTAAGATTAGAGTTAGATCTTTAAGAATGAAAGAGGAATAAATGCATACATTTGCATGAAGTCTCTGCCCAGTTTCATTCTCCCTGTCTAGAGCCAGATAATAAAGCAAAAAAAAAAAAAAAAAAAAAAAAAAAGACCTTGCTTTTTGGCCTAATTTTTTGATCAATAGAGCAACTGAGTCAAAGTTAACTATCAGAGGCTTCCATGGTAAGAGAAGGTGAGATAATTAAAGAGGAAAAGAGTCATACACATCAACACATTCACTATTCTTTTGCGAAGCTCAGCACCAAGGCCAGAGATTGAATGCACATGAAACTCATCTGCCTAATCACTTACTTCAGAGGGAGTTTCTCCATCTAAATCACCATCAAGAAATATATTCATTGTATTGAATCAATATAAGGAAACATTGAGTTCCACTGTGAATAGTTATGCCTATATACTATAGGAAGGTTGCAAGGTCCAGTATTATCAAAAACTTTTTATATGGCAGCCTTTCATTATAAATGCCCAAAGTCCTTTTGAATTTCTTCATACATAGAAGAAACTTCTAAGCTTGTACTTTGCTCTAGTGAGGTCAAAGCTTTAAAAACAAATTTAAAAAATCCTATCTTCGCTAGCTCTTTAAATCAATTCTGTGATTATTAAAATATGCTCTGCTATAGAAAGTAATTTGCTAAATACTTCACTGTCTCATATTGTATCTTCATCAAAGATACCTCAATGCATAGGTTTAGAGCTAGAAGGGACCTTAGTGATTACCTAGTGCAAGTTTCTCATTCTATAGATGAATTAACTGAGATCCAAAGACTTTAAGAATCTTTTCTGAGATCAGAGTAACAGTTCTAGAACTTAATTCCACATCTTCTTGCTTTAAATTCAACATTCTTTTTACTGCCCTACCACACTGTATCCTTCATATGAGTATAATTTCCAAAAAAAAAAAAAAAAAAAAAAAAAGACATTTGTGTTAGTAATTTTTAAAATTTCCTTAAAATTTTGTTTTTGTAGTTAATATTAGTTATCACTTTTCCAGCCATTTGAAACCTTATTTCTTTTCATATATCTCCAATATGAACCTTTGATTCTTTGAAAGTTGTGTCATCTCTTGAATGGATTCCTTTCATGTATCTTTAGTACTGTCTAGCTACTCTTTGCATATTTATCTTCTTTCAAGATATTTCTTCAGATAAAAAATAAATGATCTAAGTATTAATAGAACCAATATGAAAAATCTGCTTTCATCTTTGATGACAATAATATATTATAATTTAGGGGACCTGGAGAATGGATGAGAATGGTTCCAGAGACCATTTTGAGAGGGAATGATCCTGAGTAGAATAAAAGACATATTGTTATAGAGAAGAGAACTGAACTGATATAAAAGATGATTTAGAAGTAGAAAAAACACAATATGCTACTGATTCTACATTGTGATGGAGGAGAGTGAAAGGTTGGCATTGAGTTTGAGGTTTTGAACCTGAATAGCTAGAAGGCAGTGGTATCTTCAAAACAATCAATTATTTGAAAGAATGATAACTTTTCAGGGGAATATAACAAATTCTTTTTTACAAGTTCTTTAAAGACTATGTTGATCAAGAACAAAAATAACTAAAAACTAAAAAGTTTATAGAAATAAATGTCATTTCATAGAAGGGAGAGACATGAATAAGGTATGACCAACATCATATAGAGTTCAAAAATGGGTATAAGCTGAGGAGCCCAAAATAGGCATTTTCCAGTGAGCACAGTTTCCAGGTGTTGCTTGAGACAGACATCGGTAGGTAAGCATAAATACCAATAAGCTATTCAGCAGGCCCAGAACATAAGAATTTGTGGTAGACCCAAGTGTTGGGTGAACTCAAAACAAAATCTGGATATAATTCAAGTATTCCTTGCAGCAGCATCTGTAGTTTCCTAGAAAGGTCTCTGGGATCCACATGACCCCTACCTCACTTTCTGAATAAAATAATGTTTAGCCAAGAAAAACTAAATTCAAAAAAATAATAAATAATAAAGGATTTTCCCCAAAGCAAAGAGGTTTTGAAAACTTTAAGATCTATAATCAATAGGGGCAGCTGGGTGGCACAGTGGATAGAGCACCAGCTTTGAATTCAGGAGGACCCGAGTTCAAATCTGGTCTTAGATACTTAACACTTCCAAGCTGTGTGACCCTGGGCAAGTCACTTAACCCCAGCCTATAAAGATCTATAATCAACAACATTGACTCCAAAGAACTTATGGAAAAAGCAAACTACCAACATCCTACAAAGAGGTAATGGTTTCAGAATACAGAAAGAGATATATAATTTTGGACATATCAACATAGAAGTTTATTTTTAATTGACTATACAAAGTTTTATTGGCTACACTGTCTCCTCAGAGTTCCTAGGGTACCTTGAGAATTTGAAAGTTTATCTTTTCTCTACTGATATCAAATTGCACCTCATTGCCTATGTAATTCCCACTTTAAGGTGCCAGTATGTGATGCTCATGTTTTATTTAACCAATTGCAATCAATTGATTTTTATATTCTGCTTTCAAAACATAATAACTTAAATTCTAATATTTTGGGAAAATATTCTCTTCTATCCTGCACTCAGCAGTATAGACATAAAATTATCCCACTTTCTATAAAATATTACTCCTTTCAAGTTCAAGTCTAAATGTGGCATGACTACTACATGAGTAGTGTCAGCTTCTTCTGGGCTAAGTCCTAATTGTGACTTGCAAAAATCACTCATTTCTCCTTGGGCTATTGTCACTGAATTGTCTGCAGAACTCAGATTATGGGACACTGAGATACTAGTCCTTCTTCATTTAAATAAAAGAACAAATGCCAAGGTAGGCAAAGAAAATGCAGTCTGAATATGGAATCTTTTTTCCAACCACATCATATTATCTGTCAGCTCAAATTAAGTTTATGAGCTTTTAGGAAAATAGGCAGGCAGCTTTTATGAGAAAAGTTCTGTTATGGGTAAATAGCTATGCACCATAGTAAAGACCTGAATCTACACAATGTCTGACCCACAGTTTAATGTTTGGACAAAACGTTCTGACCCATCTTACTCCCCTTACTCAAACTGGGCAGTAAATACCTGGAAATACTGATTTCTAGTGCTCATACATCAGTTTTTCTGTGCTGACTAAATTTGCTAAATAATTTATCTGGTTCAATTTGGTTCCCATCATATTGTGACCTAAAGTAAAATCTCAGAAGAAATTAGTACTACTTTAGAAGGGGCAGACAATTCTCCTCAGGTTGTCTTGGACACATTAAAATGTCTATTTCCTGTTGTAACTATATGAAATCCAAGGGAATCATCATATACTACAGGGGTGTTCTAGAACCTTTTTAAAAAAATACAGGAGTAAAAAACCCCAGATGTTGGGAAAAAACTCAATATTTGACAAAAACTGCTAGGAAAATTGGAAACAAGTATGGCAGAAACTAAGCATTGACCTACACCTAACACACTGTACCAAGATAAAGTCGAAATGGGTTCATGCTTTAGACAGAAAATGATATTATAAGAAAATTAGAAGAACAAGGTTGAGTTTACCTCTCAAATCTATGGAGAAGAAATGAATTTGTGGCCAAAGAAGAACTGGAAATAATTATTGAACAAAAAAAAATAGATAATTTTATTTATATTAAGTTAAAAAGGTTTTGCACAAACAAAACTAATGCAGACAAAATTAGAACGGAAGCCATAAACTAGGAAAAAACATTTTTACATTGAAAGGTTCTGATAAAGGCCTCATTTCTAAAATATATAGAGAATTGACTCAAATTTATAATAATTCAAACCATTCTCCAAATGATAAATGGTCCAAGGATAGGAGCAGACAATTTTCAGATGAAATCAAAACCATTTCTAGTTATATGAAAAGATGCTTTAAATCACTATTGATAAGAGAAATGCAAATTAAGACAACTCTGAGGTACCCCTACACACCTCTCAGATTGGCTAAGATGACAGGAAAAGACAAGGATGAATGGAGAAGATGTGGAAAAACTGGGAAAACTGGGACAATGATACATTGTTGGTGGAATTGTGAACTGATTCAACCATTCTGGAGAGCAATTTGAAATTATGCCCAAAGGGCTATCAAATTGTGCATACCCTTTGATCCAGCAGTGTTTCTACTGGGCTTATATCCCAAAGAGATCTTAAAGGAGGGAAAATGACCTACATGTGCAAAAATAATTGTGGCAGCCCTTTTTGTAGTGGCAAAAAATTGGAAACTGAGTGGATGCCCATCAATTGGAGAATAGGTGAATAAGTGATGTTATATGAATGTTATGGAGTATTATTGTTTTATAAGAAATGATCAACAGGATGATTTCAGAGAAGTCTGGAGAGACTTACATGAACTAATGCTAAGTGAAATGAGCAAAACTAGATGATCATTATACATGGTAAAAGCAAGATTATATGATAATCAATTCTGATGCATATGGCACTTTTCATAATGCCATGATTCAGATAAGGTCCAATGATCTTGTGATGAAGGGAACCATCTATACCCAGAGAGAGGACTGTGGAAACTGAGTGTGGATCACAACATAGCATTTTCACTCTTTTTGTTGTTGTTTGCTTATATTTTATTTTCTTTCTCATTTTTTCCTTTTTGATTTGATTTTTCTTGTTTAGCAAGATAATTGTATAAATATGCATGCATATATTGGATTTAACATATGTTTTACCATATTTAACATATATTGGATTATTTATTATCTAGGGGAAAGGGTGGGAAGAAGGGGGGAATTGCAACACAAGATTTTGCAAGAGTTAATATTGAATTTTTTGAAATTTTTAAAATTAATTTTGAAATTAAATTTTATTAAAAATTAAAAAAAAATAAAAAGCTTTAATAAAAAATAAAAATAAAAAGACAGGAGTAAAGCAAGGAGGATAATTTTCCTTACCATTATTTTATATATTGTATAATTTTTTTTTTTTTAAGAGGCTGGGGTTAAGTGACTTACCCAGGGTCACACAGCTAGGAAGTGCTAAGTGTCTGAGACCAGATTTGAACTCATGTCCTCCTGAATTCAAGGCTGGTGCTCTATCCACTGTGCCACCTAGCTGCCCCTATATTGTACAAAATTTAGCAATAGCAATAAGAAAAGAGAAATTATTTAAAGGCATAAAGATGAGTAAACAGAAAAGGAAACTATACCCATTTGCTAATGATATTATGGTTTATTTAGGAAATTCTAGAGAACTAGCAAAGGCAGTTGAAAAGTGAAGAAATTAATAACTTCAGTACAATTACAGGCTGTATTACAGATGATGATGGCAGTGATAAATTAATCTTGCTAGTATTATTTTTATTATAAGCAAGTAATATTTTTCCAGTTCTTTAGGACAACCTTTATTTTGCTATATAAAAAAGATAGATTTGTAGCTATTTATATAGTTCTTGTGTTTATCTTGGTAGGTAGATTCTCAAGGATTGTACACATTTTATAATTATGTTAAATTGAATTTATCTCTCTCGTGTTGGATTTTATTAGAATAATAAGACCTCTCATTTATGTGATATCTCTATATACCTGGTTAAGCAATCTACAAATATTTTCTTATTTTAACTTTACAGAAACCCTGGTGAGTAAGTGGTGTTATTATCCCCATTTACAGATGGTAAAAATTGAGGCAGAGATTAAGTGACTTGTACAAGATTACACAGTTAATAACTATCTGAGTTCCAATTTGAATTCAGCTCTTCCTGACACCAAGTCCATCACACTATTCAATGAACCACCTACCTAATGATATGCATGAAAATGTCTAGCAAGTTCTCTGAAACTATTGTTGACTCTTTAGGTTTTTTTAATACACCATCATTTTATCTGAAAAAACGATAATTTTTGTTTCTTTTTTATTGATGCTTATCCCCTGAATTTAGCCAAGCCCTGAAAATAGCCAAGTCCATCTCAATTAAGCATCACACAATCCAGGTGTTACTGTGTACACTGTTCTCTTGGTTCTACTCACTTCACTTAGCAATTGTTCATATAAGTCTTTCCAGGCTTTATTGAACTCAGCCTGCTCATCATTTTTATAGAACAATATTCTACTACATTCCTATACTGTAACTTATTAGCCATTCCCCAACTGATGGGCAACCATTCAATTTCTAGTTCCTTTCCACCACAAAAAGGATTGCAACAAACATATTCACAAGTGTGAAGAATAATTGGACCATTTCACTACTCCACAAGTAGTACATATTCATCCCCTCCAGCATTTGTCATATCTAATATGTATGGTGTAGTACCTCAAAGTTTTTTAAATTGATATTTCTCTAAAAAATACTGATTTAGAGTAATGTTTTCCATATGACTACAGACAGCATTGATTTCTTCTTAAAATTGCCTGTTTATTATATCCTTTGATACTGATCAATTGAGGAATGGGCCCTATCTTTATAAATCTGACACGATTCTATATGCAGTATATATTTTTAAAATGATGGCTTCACTCAAGAAACTTGGTATAGAAATGCTTTATATTACTTCAACATAGATGTACCTTCTTTAGATTCACTATTGATGACATAGTCAGGATTGACATTACACTATTTAAACCTCCCCAGACAATAATAGATTTTTAACAAAGAAGTGGATTAGGAGTTTCCAGATCCTCCCTATTACTTAATTGTTAGGTGATGAGACAGAACTAATCCTCTGGTGGAAAATGGTGAAAAAAAAATCCTCAAGTGAAAAAATATGGATCTCAGGAAAAAGAGCTGGCCTTCAGATAAATGATTGACTTTACCTCTCTCTGAATATTAAGATATGCTAATTAATTTATGAGGACCAGAAAACTCTAGCAATCTTGGCTAAAAACATAAGCCATCTCTTCTTGTTTGTTCATTTGTTTTGTTTTGTTTTTCCTTTTCCTTCAGGAAATAGGGTCCATCAAATAAAGATGAATCACAAAGAAATATCTGTTATTAAATAATGTACCACAATATTAATTTTCTTCAAAAAATTGCCTATCATCACCACCACCACACATTTTCCCCTATATAATAAAAGTTCTTCCTTGTGAGTCTCTTTTATGTGAGAAAAATTTCCCCATTCTATATCCTTTTTCTACATCCCCTCTTTATTATATATATATATATATATATATATATATATATATATATATATATTCTATATCCCCTATTTTCCAGTGCCTTCCTCTTTTTCATACCTTTACTTATTCATTTAGCTTTTTTTTGAAGATCATTCCAATATAAAAAACTCACACTGATGCCCTCTGTCTATATAAATTCCTGTTAATGGCATTAATAATGATAAAGTTCCTAAGAGTTACATATATCACTCTTCCAATTAGAAATGTAAATAATAGAACTTTATTGTTTCTCTTATGACTACTTTTTCATATTTACCTTTTATGAGTCCTGTGTTTGAATGTCAAGTTTTCTATTCAACTTTGGTTTTTTCATCAGGAATGATTGAAATAACTCTTTTTCGTTAAATACCATTTTGTCCCCTGAAGGAGTATCCTCAGTTCTGCTAGATAAGTCATTATGATATACTAACTCTTTTGCTTTCTGGAATATCATATTCTAAACCCTCTAGTGTTTTAATATGAAACTACTAAATCCTGTCCTATCCTCCATAATATTTTAATTGCTTCTTTCTGATTGCTTAATTTTTTTTATCCTTGACCTAGGAACTCTAGAATTCAATTATCATATTCTTGGGAGTTTTTATTTTGGGATCTCTATTAGGAAGTGATCAATGGATTTTTTAAAAATTTCTATCTTAATCTCTGGTTTTAGTATATCAGGGTAGTTTTCCTTGATCACTTCTTGAAAATTATCTAGAACATTTCTTTGATTGTGAGTTTCAGGGAATTTCAATAATTCTAAAATTATCTCTCCTCAATCTATTTTCCAGGTCAGTTTTTTTTCTGGTATTTCATTTTATTCTATTTTTTTTCATCATTTTGATTTTGCCTTTTATTTATCTTGATATATCATGAAGGCATTGGGTTCCATTTGCCCAATCGTAATTTTTTAAAATTATTTTCTTCAATAAGCTTTTGTACCTCTTTTTTAAAGATATTCATTTTAAGATATTTTTTCAGTATTTTTGTGTCTCTTTTGCCAAGATATTAATTCCCTTTTTTCTAGTTTTCTTGAATCCTTTTCATTTTCAAATTTTTTCTCTACCACTCATTTCTTCTAGGAATTCTTGTATGTTTGGGGCCCAACTAGAATTTTTCTATACGACTTTTCTTTAAAAGCCATTTTTACATTATTGTCATCTAACTTTATTTCTTGTTCTTCCTTGTCTCTACAGAGTACATGTTTATGGTTAAATTTTGATGTTTGCTCATTTTTCCATCCTATTTCTTGACTTTGAATTTTATGTTAAAGTTGGACTTTGGTTACCTCTTGGTAGGGAGGCATCATCCCAACCTTCAAGTTTTTGGTGTGTATGTGCTGCTGTTTTCTGAGCTAGTTCTGAGGATCTATACATTTTGGTGCTCCTAAGGTGGTATAATCCTGGAAGAAGAATGTTCACTACTCTACTAGTCTTTTCTTTAAAGTTTACCTAGGAAAAGATCTTGTTTTCCTACTCATGTGCTAGTACTCCTTTTTGCTTTGAAACTATAGCCAAGGCCTTTACTGTCTTGTGACAGACCACTAGTTCCCTTCTACACCCTGGAACTGTGACCCAAACTGTGGATGAGCAATAGAGTTGTCAATCAGCACCAGCTGTACCCAGTGCCAGCAGAAGTTATAATATCTTTCTTATTAATTATCTGCTCCCCTTACTGGCTCTGGGCTGAAAGCTCCAAAAGCTTTTGCTGCTATTGCTGAGCAGCATGTAGGGCCTCCAGGACAGGCCTCAACTTCAGTGCCACAGATTTCTCGTAAGTGAAAACATCCCATTTGGTTCTGTCACTACAAAATTTGATTTGAAGCATTATTTCAAAGTTGGTTGGTAAACAGTGCTGGGAAAGTTCAGCAAGGTGGCTACTCCTAATCTACCATCTTGACTTCACATTAAAAATCATTTTTAAGCATGTACCATATTCTAAACACTAAAGCAAAGCACTGGAGTATCAAATTGCCTGAAGATGATTTGCTGATGTGGATAATTTATTAAGGCTTATGGATTATAGCATATTTAGTCAAAAACAAACAATTAGAAAAATTAACAAAGTCTCTGGGAAATGTTTAGTAATTAGCGACTATAATCTAGAGATGATAAGATTTATTCAAACCCTCAAGTATTACAAGAATACACCTTATAAGATTATAGCTACTAATGTAAATTTCATTTTTGGAGGAATAGTTACATATTCTAATATTTCAGATAAAAAAATTCTTTGCAGGAAATGGTGACACAAACTTCTTTCCTTGGCTGGAAAAGTTGATCCTATTTATTTTTCATACTGAAATTGCTGCAAAGAATAAATCCTCATTTCAGAGTCCATCATGAAATAAAGCTCACTCTTACAATTCTAAAGGGAGATTTTCCCCATGTATGTAACAAAACAAAGATAAATAATGAAATACCAGGAAATGTTTATTTATGATTTACTTACTGATGGTAAATCTATAGCATTTGTAGTCATCATGACCTTGATTGAATATCTTGACAATTTTTACTAATACTTCTCTTAAAGATTGAGAAAAAATTTCTTCATTTTTAATAAATTCATTAGGATGCATCATCACTGGTCCATCTATCACATTATTTTCCCCCTCTAGATTATTTTTCATTTGTGTACCAGAACACAAAATACAACACAGTGATTATTTAGCCATGTTTTTCTTAATAAGATTAGAATTTGAGTATGAGCCATGTTTGTTTTGAAAAACCCAATTCACAATGGGTCTTAAAAATTATTTCTATTATCAGAGTTTCTGTAGATGTTTATACATGTGTGTGTTTGCTCCAAGAGATGTTGTAAAGAAAAAAGAAATAAACCACGACTGAAAATAGTGTTACTCTCATAGGATATAACATATTTTTAGGGTTACCTCAGCTTGTAAAAAAAAATATGGATAACTATCTATATTGCATAGAGTCCTATTAGAAAGAGTCCTCATGGATGGTTAGCCATCCAGATGTTCAGTTTGCTGATGATAATGCATTGATTGGTTCATACCCCAGAATATTACACCCTACAAGTTAGAATATTATCATTTAGTTTCTTACTATCTAAGTTAGCCCTATGTTTTGCTCAAAAACTGCTACTGTTTATTTTTAAGGAAAAGAGTAAATAAAATGTGTTTTTTTTTCTTTCCCTATTCCTAGAAATCTACAGACTTTTCCCCAGTTAAAAGAAAATGATAAGCAATTATCTCTACCCTAAGAATGAGATAGCATGGAAAGTTAGTTGAAATAAATCAAATCCTAATTCAGGCTTACCATTCAGATTTCTTTGGTCTTATTAATACCTTTTAATCATCAGAAGTTGACCTTGTCACATGCAATAACATTTGTTGAAGATGGCTAGAACACTGGAGAAATACACTTGAAATAAGGATACTTACAACAGGGTGTTTATTCAGTGTGATTGATGAGATAATGGTTCTCTAGTTCACATATATTTAGTATGATATAATGATATAATCACTCTAGTTGGCATATACGCAGTATGCTGCAATGATGCATTTAAGGGCTGAGAAAACTGGGGACACATTCAGTCAGAGTGAACAGACTGTGAAGGAGACAATAAAGACTTCAGACTCTATTCCTGACTGTTCTCATGGTGTCTATCCTGTTGAGACCAAGGTCTGTCCAGAGGACCTCCAGAAAGCCAGTGCGGATATTCCAATTTGTAACATATGGTATAACAAAATAAAGTCCCACATTAGCCATATCAAAAAATGTGTGTCTCACTCTACATATTTATTCCATTCCCTCTCTGTCAGAAGGTAGGGACCATGCCATGCCACAGGTCTTTTGGAATTATAATTGCTCATTGCACTGATCAAATTTCTCAAGTTTTTCCTTTTTTTTTTTTCATTTTTGCAATAGTCTTAGAAATCTTCCCAGATTTATCTGAAAACATTCCTTTATCAAAAAGACTATTCAAAGAACTAAACTCCATTAGTTTTACCTTTTGCACCTTGGCTTTGAAATTGGACATGGCAAGTATTTGATGTCTGTTGTTCACAGAACAGCCTAGCTAAATTTTGAGAAGCTCATCCTTAGACAATTGGCTGGTAGGTAATGGAGTATTTTTACGACAATCCACAAAAACTGTCTGCTAAGATTTGGCAAGGCATATTCTTGATCAATGTATAGAGGAGACATGCTGATGCTTTCCAAGGGACTATCACTCTACTTGAGATATTTGTGGAGTTCTGTAATTATTAGCCAAATAAGAGATTCAAGAGAGAAGCCAATTATTATGAAGAGAATCAGAAGGCATTGGAGTTTCCATTGGAGTTTATGCTACATTGAATTTAGAATAGCAATGAGATCACTAAGGGACTAAAAAAGGAAGCCAGATGCAGATTTTTCATTTTTCCAAGAAACAAAATGGCAGAAAACTAGAGCCAAGGAATCAAAGAAGTAACAAAAATTGGGAAGTGATACAAGATTTATAGTTAACAAATTTGTATTCTCAGGGTTTCAGGGATTCTGGGCTACTTTTGTGCTCCTCATTTCCTTTCCATGCTTTCATAGGATCTGAACAATAACCTGGTTGATCTTTCTAAAATACAAGGAATCCTGAGCAAGTCATTGTTTGCAGGTCTGGAAAAAGACCTTCTTAGTGGAAAAAAAATATAAATTTCAACTCACAGGATTGAATTTTGTTGAGCTTCATTGGGACCAAATGATCATTTTTTCACCTGTGCTTGAAAGTTCTGATTAATAGTAATAAAAATAGCAAACAGGGGCAAGTTAGTTGATATAGTGGATAGAGCAACAGCCATGAAATCAGGAGGACCTGAGTTGAAATTTGACCACAGATACTTAACACTTCCTGGCTGTATGGCCCTGGGCAATTAATAAACAACTCCAATTGCCTCAGCAAAAAATAATAATAATAACAATAATCGTATACATTTATATGAAGTTTTGAGGTTTATGAAGCATTATATATATATTATCTCAGTTGGTCTCACAACAACTTTGTAAGTAACTTGCCATTATTATTTCCATTGTATTGTTAGCAGAACAGAAAATTAATAATAATTATGGCTAGCATTTTAAGATTTGTAAAGTGTTTTACAAAAATTAACAATATGACCAATCCTGGGGTGAAATAAATGTCTAGGAGAGGATTGAAACTTAATGATTCCAAGAAAGTCCAACAACTTATCCTCTATACTACCTAGATTCATCTGGATGGCTGATAGGGTCTTTAGGTGGGACCCTGCAGGTTGCAATTTTTTAATGCAGTCATTATAAATGGTGAGATTTTTTTCCTTTTTCAACTTGGAAAGTCTTCATTGGTCATTTCATTTAGGAGTTATTGTGACCTTGAGTCCAGACTTGTTTGAAATAACCTTCAAGAGTGATAGTCCCTTGAAAATCAGCAGGGAAGATATTCTTATTCAAATGTGGGCTGGATTAGCTAGTCTTTAATTTCCCTTATCAGTCTGAAATTCTGTAATTCTACAACCTAAGAAATCAACAGCACCATAATATATTGGAAATCTACTCTATTTGGAGCCAGTAGGTTTATGCTCACAACAAAACTGTGAAATGTGTTGTCATTCCCATTTTGTGGATGAGGAAACTGAGGCTAAGAGAAATTACTCAATTGATAAATCAATAAACATTCATTATGTGTCTGAATGTGTGTCAGGCACAATGATAAACATTAGGAATACAAAAAGAAGCAAAAACAATCACTAATCTCTAGGAGCTTATAATATGAGGGAGACAACATGAAAGCAAATAATAAATGCAAGCAATCTACAGGATAAAAAAGAAGTAATCAACAGAGAAAGCTAGAATTAAGAGCGTTGTGCAAGAGGGTAAGTCTAGTTTGAAATTAAATGAAGTCCAGAACATCGGTTATCAGGGCAAAGGAAGAAGAGCATTCCAGGCATAGCAGCCAGCTAGAGAAAAGGCCCAGAAGTGAAAGATGGAGTATCCTGTTGATGGAATAGCTAGGAGGCCACTGTTACTGAATGAAAGAGTATCTGTCAGAATCAGCTACACGCAGAGAAGGAACACTGGGTAATGGGTGTAAACAGTTAGCAATTTTTGGTTTTCTCCTTAGGTTATTTTTACTTTCCGAATCCAATTCTTCCTTTGCAACAACAACAACAACAACAAAATTCAGTTCTGCACATATATATTGTATCTAGGTTATAACATATTTAATATGTATGGGAATGCCTGCCATCTAGGGGAGGGGGTGGAGGGAAGGAGGGGAAAATTTGGAACAAAAGGGAGTACAAGGGATAATGTAAAAAATTACCTATGCATATGTACTGTCAAAAAATGTTATAATTATAAAATTAATAATTTTTTTTAATTTTTGCTTGCATGTAATTGAGAAAAAAGTAAACTTAAAATTAAATGAAAACAAAAAAAGAGTATCTGTCAGAAAGTAAAGTGTAAGAATGGAAATAAAGGGCTGAATAATTGTCCACAATCATACAACTAATTAGCTTTAAAAGTTTTTTTCCCTTAAAAAGGCAAGCATCCTATAAGCATTTTTACCAGTTATGAAATGTTTACACTAATCAATTTTTTCAATGTATCTCTGGTGCTATTAGTAGAGGTATTGACTTCAGTGGTACAGATTTCAAACTGCCTATATCTAATCATTTAAAATACTTGACCTTGTCTTCCCATTAATCATCCACAGAAAATCTATCAAATGACCTAGTCATTCCTCTAGATATTTGAACATTCTATGAATATCAGAGCCACATTTGGGCTGGCCATCTGTTATCTCTCACTCTTGTTTCATGACCAGTCCACCTCCTAAGCTGATGATGCATTTCCTGAATAATAACTTTTGTATCATTTTGCATGCAAGTAATCATTGGTAATATGCTACAGCCTAATTATGGCCACTATCCATCTCTATCCATTATCTTTTGGATCACCTACAATTTTTTTCTTTTGAGATTCTGGCATTTTAAGATGAACAGATATATGTCATCATAGCAAGAATATTTCTATTTTTTTATTAGATCATTGTGTGAAGAAGCAGCATGGAATCAGTAAAACCACTATGTTCTATTGCAAATGCCATCTTTCCTAATCTCTTCTTTCAATTTGATGATAAGTCCAGTTCATTTTGTTGTTTTGTAGTCCCTACCTATGATAGATGTACAAATGGACCAACTGAATATGCTGTCTATACAAATTTATTCATAAATCTATGAAATATACTAACATATAAAAAACTTTATTATCATTACATTTTACTCACATCTTCTATAAGAATGTAGAATAGAATTGGAAAACAAATAGATACAATAACAAAGAAATGGGGACTATCATTCACCAGCATTTATGAAGCTTACAGGGAACAATGTATATAGGAGTTGGACACTACAATGATGCATCTCACTTATGCAACCAGAATTTCTGATCAGAAAAGAAATATCAAGACCAGAATGAAATGTGCAGACTAATATAAAGAATGTTATCTTGATTCTCTATTAAGTATATGTGTTTTGCTGTGCATACCCTTTGACCTAGCAATGTTGCTACTGGGTTTATATGCCAAAGAGATCTTAAAGCAGAGAAAGGGATCTGTATGTGCAAGAATGTTTGTGGCAGCCCTCTTTGTGGTGGCCAGAAACTGGAAACTACATGGATGTCAATCAATTGGAGATTGGCTGAATAAATTGTGGTATATGAATAGTATGGAATATTATTGTTCTGTGAGAAATGACCAGCAGGATGATTTCAGAAAGGCCTGGAGAGACTTACATGAACTGATGCTGAGTGAAATGAGCAGGAACAGGAGATCATTATATACTTCAACAACAATACTGTATGATGGATGTGGACCTCTTCATCAATGAGATGAACCAAATCAGTTCCAATAGAGCAGAAATGAACTGAACCAGCTACACCCAGCGAAAGAACTCTGGGAGATGACTATGAACCACTATATAGAATTTCCAATCCCTCTAATTTTGTCCGCCTGCATTTTGGATTTCCTTCACAGTACACTATTTCAAAGTCCGCTTCTTTTTGTTCAGCAAAATAACTGTTTGGACGTGTATACATATATTGTATTTAATTTATACTTTAACATGTTCAACATGTATTGGTTGACCTGCCATCTCGGGGGGGGGGGGGAAGGAGGGGAAAAATTGGAAAAAAAATTTTGGCAATTGTCAACGTTGTAAAATTACCCATGCAAATATCTGATAAATAAAAACTATTATTATAAAAAAAAAGAAAGTATATATGTTTTGGGTATGAATGAAGATTTACTTTAAAAAAATATGAGTGAACATGCAATTTTCCCCAAAGTATTTTTCTTATGTTAATATCAATCGCAGTCAAGTCATATTTCTTTATCTTTTTTTTTGTTTTAAATTCCATATCCATGAAGATATAAATTTGAGCCTTTATATGCAGTATAGTGGAAACAGAAGTGGATTTGGAATCAGAGCATCTAAATATGAAGCCTAACTCTACCACTTATAACTTATATGATCTTGAGCTAGTCACTTACTTTCTTTCAACTCAGTCTTCTTAAAATGAGGAAGTTGAATTACATGGCTGCCAAAGCATCTTCTATCTCTAAATGTGTGGTCTTATAAACTTTTTAAAAATAAAGTAACTTTCCCCCATCTATATATAAAACAATTTTAAACATTTTCTTAAGTTTTGAGATTCAAATTCTGATCCTCCTTTCCTCCCCTCACCTCTAAATGATTCAGGAAGCAATCCAATACAGGTTATACATATGCAATCATGTAAGACATTTCCACATCAGTCATTTTGTGTAAGAAAACTAGGACAAAGAAAGTGGAAAAATAATAGCCTTTAGTTTGTATTCAGATGTGTTCAGTTTTGTTTTATTTTGTTTTTCCTGGAGGCATATAGCATATTTCATCAGGAATCATTTGGGATTCTTGGATCAAAGAATAGCTAAGTTATTCACAATTCATCATACAATATTGCTGTTGTTGCATACTATGTTCTTCTGGTTTTGCTCACTTCATTTTATATCAGTTCATGTAAGTATTTTCAGGATTTTTCTAAAATTGTCTTGCTTGTCATTTCTTATAGCACAATTCCATTACAATCATATACCATAGTTTGTTCAACTGTTCCCCAATTGCTGAGCATCCTCTCAATTTCCAAAACTTAGCCAGCCCCAAAAGAGCTGCTAAAAATATTTTTGTGGAAATAAATTATTTCCCTATTTCAAAATTTTGGTGGTTATATGAACCTACTAGTAGCATATGTGTATCAAATGGTATGGCCATTATAGCCCTTTGGACAGAGTTCCAAATTGATTTCCAGAATGGTTCACTGATAGTGCATTAGTTTCCCAGTTTTCACACATTCTTGTCAACTTTTATCATTTTTTTTCTTTTTTGTCATGTTAGCCAATATGATGTGTGAGGTATTTCCTCAAGTTCTTTTAACTTAAATTTCTCTAATCAATTGTTATTTGGAATGCTTTTTTTCATATGACTATAGATAGATTTTACAAGCAAACTATCCCAACTACTGTAAATCTACTACAATCTGCAGTAGTAAACCAACTCCTTTTGCATTAAATATAAGAGATATTTAATAACTTCATTGAACTAAACTGAATTAATCTCGTAATTAAGACCTATAGCTTAGTTTAGGTGTCTCAAAGTTCTTCCCTTTAACATCTAACCTTAGGCAAACTAGGAATTTATAAAACTTCAATTAAAAAAAGATTCCAATTTTACATTGTCATCTGTTTTGTCTTTGATAAATGAAAGAGAATTTCAGAAATATTTAAAATAACAGTTTCATGTAATCCAATTCATTTTTCAAACTCATTCTTGTTTTGTTTTTGTTTTTGTTTTTTCATTTGGTCAACAAAACTATAGGAGGATTTATTATGCAGCAAGTTTTCTTGTAATATGCCTCGGTTTATGCACCCAATACCTTTATGTTAGGCAAGACAAATAGTCTCCTATTTTACATAGGAAGACATGGTTTTTTGGAGTTGTTTTGTATTTCATCTCAGGGGTTGTCTACATCTGGAGTAGGGAGGGGAACCAAAGGCTAAGTTGAATTTCATCAAGAATAGATTGGAATGCTAGTTAGGATTAAAATCTGAGTTTCTTGATTTCTGGTCTAATAACTCTCTTTCCTCACTATTGTCTCCTAGTAGGAATTATGGTTGTGTCCAGAATATGCTCCAAACTATTCAACTACAATTTAAATTACTCCTCAATCTGGCTATACTCCCACTACTATCTATTTCTGACCAATAGTCAAACAGGGACAGCAGGGGACCACAAGGGAGGAAAAAAGAAAGAAAGAAAGAAATGAAAGAAAGGAAGGAAGGAAGGAAGGAAGGAAGGAAGGAAGGAAGGAAGGAAGGAAGGAAGGAAGGAAGAAAGAAAGAAAGAAAGAAAGAAAGAAAGAAAGAAAGAAAGAAAGAAAGAAAGAAAGAAAGAAAGAAAGAAAGAAAGAAAGAAAGAAAGAAAGAAAGAAAGAAAGAAAGAAAGAAAGAAAGAAAGAAAGAAAGAAAGAAAGAAAGAAAGAAAGAAAGAAAGAAAGAAAGAAAGAATATAGGCATGTGTATGAGTATATGTATGTACATACATATGTTTATATGTGCATTGCAAAGATAAGGAACTTTGAAACACTTAACTCTGATCAATGCAATGTCCAGCCATGTTTTCAGAGGATCTGTAATGAAACTCTGCTCTCTGTTTCCTCATAAACAGGTGTTGGATGGACTCAGATACAGAAAGAGATGTACATTTTTGAACCAGATAACTATGTGGATTTATTCTGCTTGACTATGCTTAGTATAAGGATTTTTGTTTCTTTCTCTATTTTTGTTTTGTTTTTGAGAGGGGGGATGAGAATAAATAAATGGAAACAACCCAAATGGGACATTTTTGTATGTATCACGTATGTATTTCCCTTATGTATTTCCCTTCCAAGAAGTCCTACCTTCTTGGACACCCGATACCAGTACCAAGGCACTAATTGTCCTTTCAGAAAAAGAGAAAAACTTGTACCAAGTTGTCTTAAACTCAACTAGCTTGTTATTCAGTTGACTCATTCTGGCGGCTCTGAGTGCAGCATAAGTAGCAGTCCCTAATGGATGTGGGATGTGGGTTTTTCCTCATGCAAAATAAGCCTTTTGGCACTCAGTAGTGCAAAAGAGAGCCTTTTTCTAAAACTCTGCTCTCAAGAATGTGTTCGGACAATCTCTGCCCAGATGTCAGTGTGCAGATGCATATTTCAGATGTTCTTCTTACTGATTAGCATGCAGCCAGCACACCTGTTTTGCTGCCTAGAGGAATCACATTAGAAATGAAGATACACCTGCATAGTCAAATATTTGCACTGTATTTATAAACAGAGTTCTTAGTGTTTGTATGCACAGTTCTCTATCATGCTAAAACTCTGCAACTGTATTCATGGAAACTACTACAATCCCATTTGGCTGACTGATCACCTCTCTTTACAAAGGTTGCATTTGTAAGCAGGCTTCACATGCTGTCTCTGCATCCGCAGTGGACGCTCAGAGGATTTGTACTCTCTCTGGGTGAAACTGCAAAGCCAGAAACAAATAGCACTCTTTGGTAAGAAGTGAAGAGGAATGCTGTCACTTTATGGTCACCAGAAAAGACAGGCAGGCCATCATCCAAATGAACAAGTTAGAGAGGACATAATCTCAGCTTTCAATTATTGGATGGGCTGTCATGTGGAAGAGGGATTGAATTTACTTAGTTTGATCCCAGAGGGCAGAAGTAGGAGTGAGAAGTACAAGCAACCAAGAGCCAAATTTCCGTTCAACAATAGCAAGACTTTCTTTACAATTATTCTCATCATTGGAAGTGTTTCATAAAAGATAAGTAACAGTGATTGCAGAAGGCATGCCTATAGTAATTCGGGACCTTCCATCTATTCTGTATGTACGTGTATACATTTACATGACTATATATACACACAAATATGCACAAATATACACACATAGATAAGATAGGATAGGATAAGATAGGAGTGGATAAATAGAGAGAGAGAGAGATAAATAGAGAGAGAACAAGAGAGAGAGAGAGAGAGAGAGAGAGAGAGAGAGAGAAAGAGAGAAATCACACACACACACACACACACACACACACACACACACACACACATATATATATATATATATATATATATATATATATATATATACCTAGTTTGGGAGGGAAGGACTGTTATCTCCCCATTAGAATGTGAACTCGTTGAGGCTAGAGAAAGTTTGAAATGTTATAAATGATTTTTGAAAGACTGAAGCTTCAATTCCAATTCTATTACTCTATAATGTTGTAAATTTTCCTTCCTTGTATAACATTTTCAGTTCAGATAAATATATAAACATTGACAAAAAGCCTGGCTTCAAGTTTAAATTATGTCACTTACTACTTAGAAGCTTCCTGGTATTAGATGGTCCACAACTTAGAATCACCCCGGAGCCTCAGTTTTTAGCCTTATACAATGAAGATACTAGATTATATTTTTAAAATTCCCATCTTACTCTAAAAATATGATTCCATGATGTGATGCAAGAGGCAAAGACATTTTAATCAATAAAGAATGAAAATTCCTCAAATGGAACCTGACTTCCAAATTTAAATAGAATGAATGCTATCATATGTGTATTAATTATTTGCGAAGGCATGTATTTTTGTATTTCTTAAGTGAAGGAAAACTCTAAAATCTTATTAAGAAAGTTGTTTTGATGATCTGAAGAGGGGGGCAGACCGACAAATCCAGAACTAAAAATTTTATGAGAACCATTATTTACTTTTTAAAAAATTATAGCTTTTTATTTTCAAAATATACACATGGTTAATTTTTGGCATTCACCTCTACAAAATCCTGTGTTCTAATTTTTTCCCTCCATTTTCCCCCTACACCCAATTGACAAGTGATCCAATGGATGTTAAGCATGTGCAATTCTTCTGTACATATTTCCACAATTATCATGCTGCACAAGAAAAATCACATCAAAAAGGGAAAAAACGAGAAAGAAAACAAAATGCAAGCAAACAAAAACAAAAAGAATAAAAATAGTATGTTGTGATCTACATTCAGTTCCTACTGTCCTCTGCCTGGGTGCAGATTACTTTCTTCATCACAAGACCATTGGAATTGGTCTGAATCACCTCAGTGTTGAGAAGAGCCACATCCATCAGAATTGAACATTGCATAATCTTACTGTTGCCATATGTAATGATCTCCTGGTTCTGATCATTTCACTTAGCATCACTTCATAAAACTCTCTCCAGGCCCTCTCTGAAATCATCCTTCTGATCTTTGCTTATAGAACAATAATATTCCATAATATTCACATACCATAACTTATTCAGCCATTCTATAATTGATGGGCATCCACTCAGTTCCCAGTTTCTTGTCCCTACAAAAAGAGCTTCCACAAACAATTTTGCACATGTGGGTACTTTTCCCTCCTTTATGATCTCTTTAGGATACAAGCCCAGTGGAAATACTATTGTATCAAAGGGTATGCACAGTTTGACAGCCCTTTGGGCACAGTTCCAAATTGCTCTCCAGAATGATTGAACCAGTTCACAACTCCACCAATAATATATTAGTGTCCCACTTTTCCCACATCCCTTCCAATATTCATCATTATCTTTTCCTGTCATTTTAGCCAATCTGAGAGGTGTGTAGTGGTACCTCAGAGTTGTCTTAATTTGCATTTCTCTGATCAATAAGGATTTAGAGCACCTTTTCATATGACTAGAAATTAACCCTCAACTTCTTGTGAACAAAAGACTCCACCTTTAATAAAGATAATTGAATGTAATAGAATTTTATTGTTCTATTAAAAATGATGAGTAGGTTGATTTCAGAGAAGCCTGAAAAGACTTATATGAACTGATGCTAAGTGAAGTGAACAGAACTAGAGAACATTGTACACAGCAACAAAATTATGTGATGATCAACTTAGATGGAAAGTATCAGTGATTAGTATCACTGTATCACAGTAACACAGTGATTCAAGATAATTGCAATAGGTTTGGGATGAAAAATGTTATTACATCCAGAGAAAGAACTATGGAAACTAAATATGGGTAAAATCATACTATTTTAATCTATTTTTCTTTGTTTTGATTTTTCCCTTTTGTTTTGATTTTTCTTTCACATGACTGATATGGAAATGTGTTTAATATGAATATAAAGGGGAATATAAGAGAGGAAGGGATAAAAATTAGAACTCAAATATCTTACAAAAGTGAATATTGAAAACTATCTTTACATGTAATTTGGAAAAAATAAAATACTATTAAGTAAAAAAAAAATAGGGGGAGAAGGTTCTGGGAAGAATTCGCCAATGGGGGATAGACTAAGTTACTTCTGTTTTTCCTATTGAAGAGCTGTTGAAATGGAAAAAAAGTTTTTAAATCTTTTGTAAGCTATCAAACACTGCTTTCTCTATGAAGCACCAAAGATCAACTGAATTCTTAATTCCTTAGAACTGAAGCTATTAGAGTAAAACTCCTGCAGTTACTTAATAGATTTAAGACGGACCAGATCAACCTTTCAAAACTAATGTAGCAAATTTCCCAGCCCCACACAAGAATGAGAACTCTTAAATAAGCTATTCAGACTAAAAGGGAGAGAGCAAAAATATAGATTGGCCCTATATTTTTTCTTTAATCTGTCTAAATCAATTAGGCATTTGAATTGTGGTATTGTATTTCCAGGAAGCTTCATTGCTTTCTATTATCCTCATGACAAAAATAAACAATTCCTTTGGAAATCATAAATAAAAATGCATCCCACTGAGCTGATGTTGTATGCTGTTATATGCAAGAACATATGTGTAATAAAAAATGAGGAATTATGGATCAAATAATGATGTTGGAGCCACTTACATAAACAATGGAGAGCATTTTGGATGAGCTCCAAATATCATCACTATTGTTTAATTTCAACCCCAGTTTTGCATCTGCCTAGGCTAGTGTCAATGATAATAATCTCACCAGACAGAATACAAAATACACAACTCAAATTGCCTGACTCAATTATTTTATTTTCTAGTAATGTTAAATCATTTTTTCAGCTGGCTAATCTAACAGAAATGTGCATCTTATTCTTTGGCTTTGCTTAAAAGTTATATTAAATCTTTATCTTGTGTCCATGGATTACCTTGTACTGGTCAGGGAAACTCAAGTTTAACTAGTAAGATCCAAAGCAGCTAGTCCTTAGCCTTATATGAATCTGTTCTTTTAATCTTCTACACTCACATGCTTGCATACACTCCCCTCCCCCCACACAGTTATGACCTTTTAGTGCCAAGTCACTCATTCTGAGAAAGAGATGAAAAGCAAAGACAGGGTACATTTTAATTTCCATCGCTTAGATGCCTTCCTGTAGTCAGTGCATTATAGTCTAATCAATCAACAAGCATTTATTAAGTACCAATTACTATGTACCAGGCATGGTTTTAGGCTTTGGTGATACAAAGAAAGAAGAAAAAAATCTTCTCTGCCCTCATAGAGATTAGTCCCCATTCCCATTCCATAAACATTACCAATCAAGAGTGTCTGTATATTATGCTGATCAAAAAAATGAGAGAGATGGGAGCCATAATTTTTACTTGATTGTTTGATCGATTGTCGACATCAGATGGACCATGGGATAAAAGAAATGAATGCAGAGATGACAAGATAGAGTTGAATCAGTGTTAGAGTTAGAGTCAGGATAGAGCCTATCTCCAAAGCTTGCTAACTGTACAGCAATAGAGAAGATTCTTGGCCTCTCTGAGCCTCAGTGTCCTTATTTGTAAAACAGAGATAATAATTGCACTCATTTCACTGGCTTATTATGAGGATCAAATGAGATGATGCATGTAAGGCATTTTGCAAACCTGTAAGGCACTCTATAAATGTCAGCTGTGATTATTGTTATTATATACGTCAGATATAATTCAGATGAATATTTTCAGGGAGTAAAGGTGACGCTCTCCTGATTTCCTGGGAATCAAAAGACAAAACTTTTACCTTGTATTTTCTTTGATAGTAGAGCACCAAATTCTAAGTAGAATGGAGCAGGATCTGCCTTTCCATCACTGGCAGTTAATAATTAAATCAAACATTATATTCAGCAATAGAACATATGCATCAGCTTCTTTCAAATTGCATTTCCTTCCTGTTAGGTCCATTAGTGTAAACCAGACTGCCTTTAGAAACCCCCTTATTGCTGCTGTCTTTCAGCACAGTTCCTGAAATGGATAATGTGGTGCATATTATGGGCAATTACAGAGAACTCCCCAGCGATTGGGTTTTAGAGTTACAGAATGAAACAGCTGGAACAACCAAGTAATAAGCTAATCAGAAAAAAAAAAAATAGGAAATAGTGAAAAAATCTGGGGGAAAAGCCCTTACAGCTTAGAATCCATGATTACAATGTAGACAAAAGATAAATGGAAAGCATGAGAACTTCTATAAATCCATTGTTCTTCCAGGAACTATGTGTATAAAGGTCTTTGCAGTTCATGATCTAAAATGATCTAAAACTAAAGACTTTATTTTGAGTCTCTGCGTTTCTATATTTTCCATACAATGTGCACCCAGGAAGTGAATGGAAAAGTATTGCTATTTTCCTCTCCAGATGTATCAATATTATATTTCCATGTTAGTGAGCATTCTTAAAAAGCAAACACTCTTTTCCATTGCCTCATGCAATACTGGAAGATCGGTCTGCTGCTATTCACTAAATGAACCAGAGGTATAAGGTTTTTAGCTGTTTATTTTATGTATGAGCGTGGGCATAGAGAGCTCATGACAATTACTTGATCTATTTTGCCATTTGGTTGGGATCCTGGAATTATAGTATTCTTCTAGGGGGAGGGGAGGGATCAAATAAAAGCATTTGAAATAATCCTGAGGGAATAGTTTCCAATTGCTTGTAGAAAGAAATATTCTGAATTTTTTCAAGAGTTTCAAAATGATTTTTTTTGAAGAGTGCTTATTTGGGGGAACAAAGTCATTGCTTCATTTTGTTGTAAGCGATGTGAAGCTTTTGGCTCACCCAAATGAAATGTTTTGAAAATTTCCAGTAAAATGACTTTGACACTTGTGAAATAACTGAACAATCTGTACAGCAGTGACATCGAGAGATGGGATGAAATCAGATCCAATTACATAGTTTAAAAATAGTTGAAAATTCTTTCCTAATTCTTCCCCCCCCTACCCCCGCCCCAATTTCCCCTCTGCAAAAATTTCTAACTGGGAAAGCCAGATTGGCACAAATCTTGCAGGTCCTTTTCTCCTATAAAAAGATGGATTATATAGTCATAGCCAGATTTATGTGGCTACTTATGTACTTTCATAAGGCTTCAGTATCCAATCTTTATTTCAGCAACAATAAAATGGAAGCAGGAAGAATTCGGACATAAAACATGCTATCCAGTTTGATATCCTTTACAGACATTGTCTCCTTCTTCCCCTAAGAGCAGTGATTTTTTCGTTGCCATGTGGTTTTTTTCCCGTTTCCCTTTCCAGTAAAAGCTTTATTATGATCGAGTGAAAGTAGAAACAGAGATGTTAACAAGACAAAAATGTTAAAGCCCTAGCAAGACAATGTCTTCTCATTACGAAAAAACAAAACAAACAAAAAAAGGGAATGTTCACTTTAACATCAAAAACCTCATTTATTTATTCATTGAAAGTAGTTTTGTAAACACACAAATGGATGTGCCCTGAATTCTCCCCATGGACACAAGATAAACAAAATATAAGGGAATCACAGGGGAATTTTGATCTCACATGTTCCTGTCCTGACCAGGGAAGGAATGATATATCAGAGGTATGTTATGTGGAGGGTGTGAAAAAGAATGGAACTTGTGTTATGGAGTTGAAGCAGACTGAAGGTGACAGCAGGAAAAACTAAGTTCAAACCCAGTTTCTACTATTTATAGCAAATCACTTAAGCTCTTTCAGCCTCAGTTTCTTCATCTGCAAGATTAAGGGTTCAGACTAGAGGATTATACCTCTAGAGCTACAAGGAACTTCTGATGTCAGTCTCTTGCATGTGAAGAAACTGAAGCACCAAGTGTCATTATGTCTTAGTAAATTGGGCATTGGAAAAGACTTGAATTCCAATCCTGCCTCAGACAATTATTGTGTGATACGCAGCCTCATACTCTGCATTTATGTCATGAAATCCGGTGCAATTAGGAAGCACAGTAGACAGAGTACCAGGCCTACATTCAGGAAGATTCATCTCCCTGAGTTCAAATCTGAACTCAGATACTTAAAAGCTGTGACCCTGTGCAAGTCATTTAACCCTGTTTGCTTTAGTTTCCCCATATGAAAAATGAAGTGGAGGAGGAAATGGCAAATAGCTTCAGGAACTTTGCCAAAAAACAAAACAAAACAAAAAACAAAAAAAAAACAACCAAACAAACTCTCAAATGGTGTTACAAATCAGCAAACATTACTAAAAATGATGAACAACCAAAAAATAAGGTGTTGGAGTCCATAGCCTCTAGGCCTCCTTTCAGTTATAAATATATAATTCTATGAGGAAGACCTCAGTTTAAATGTGACCTCAGACACTTAATAGCTTTACACCACTCATTTCTTCACATGTAAAACAGGATTAATGACAGCACATACCTCACCTGTTGGGAGGATCAAATGAGATAAAGCATTTAAAATAGTGCCAGATAGTTTGCTTTCCTCCTATGAGAAATGGCTTGCAGAAAGTCACACAAGCAGAAGTCATCATACCTGTATTTAAATCCAGGTCATCTGAGTTTAGAATGACTGTTTCTACTATCCCACACTGCCTTGGGATCTCACAGGTTCTGGAATTATTTATACACACACACACACACACACACACTCACACACACTTTGGGCAGCTAAGCAGAACAGTGGATAGCATGCTAGACTTGAGAGTCACCAAGGCTCATCTTCTTGAATCCAAATCTATTCTCACTAGGTTGTGTGATCTTGGACAAGTCACCTAACTTGTTTCATGGCAAACCACTCCAATGTGGCAAGAAATGGCAAGAAAATCCCAATGGGATCCCAAAGAGTAAAACAACCAAACAAGAAAATATATTTCTAATTCCCCTACAATACAGTAAGAATTTTTCAGATTGACTTTGTTTTATATTTCAATAATGTTATAAGTGAAAGCCACTTAAGTCCTCTTCTTTCTGGCATAACTAAAAATCTATTGCTGCAGTTATAAATACAAGGAAAAATGGTAGCAACGAGCCCTATTGTTTAACTAAGAAGAACTCAGTTTGAAACTAAGAATCTTTACATACTGTCTAGCTGTTCTTGATCAAGGCATTCACCTTATCAAGCTTTCTCCTTTTATGACAAATAAAACTTAGTAATAATAAAACTCTTTTTTCCCACATAATGCTCATTGGAATATCACATTAGCCTGTGCATTTTCTCTTTCTCATCTTGCAGAGAAACACTTAATGTTGTAAACATATGTAGAGATGTGTTGAAGCCTGGTCTTCACAACTTTCAACTCCTGCATTCTACCCACTTTTCAAGCTCACTCCCATAGAGCTAGGTGCCCTAGTTGTTAGAACTCTATGATTAGAGGAAGGAGGATCTGACTTTAACCCCCATACCAGATGTTTATTAGTTTAAAGACTCTTTTTTTTTACTAGTTTACTTGTTTAATGGTTTAAATATCTTTGTTCATCAGTGTCCTAAGTCCTAAGAAGTCCAAACTTTACTTACTCATTGTTAGGATTTTGATGGTTTAGAGGGAGTATAAATAGCAATTGTTTTTGTTTTGGCCAGAAACTGTGAGGGTCTTCCCTTCCCAGATTGATCCTTTGGTGAAGTCAAACTTTTGCCTCCATTTTTATCTAGCTTTTAATCATTGAATGAGTGTTGCCTTGGACAAACTGAGACCTAGGAAAGACTTTAGGAAAGACTAAGAAGGCCAATATTTTTCCATTTCATCTGGGGCTTCTGCCAGTCATCCTGACCTAAGTCTGGACTCGGATGAGGAGAGAGTAAAACTTATGACTTGCACAACTGAGTCTTAGTTAAATCCAATTCACTTGCAATACAAGACATCATCCTCCTAATGTCATTGGTTTTCTTCAAGAAGAAGAATAAAGAATAACAACTTTTTTTTTGCAAAATGACTATGTTGAACTTGAAGACCTGTAAAATTCCTTTCTGTTCTAAATCTATGATTCTCTAAAAAATGATGGTGTTGGAGTATGCAATTCATTTATATTTATTTAAAGTATTTTCTCAATTCTTTTGTCTTCATTTGTCCAGAGAGAAAAATTAACCCTCAACTTCTTTTTTATTGAAGCTTTTTTATTTTCAAAACATATACATGGATAATTTATCAACATTAACCCTTGCAAAACTTTGTGTTCCAATTTCCCCCCTCTTTCCACCCCCTCCCTCATATAGCAAGTAATCTTATGTAAAAGGCTGAAACTCTTGAGTTAATGAACTGAGGTGGAACAATCGAGCACTTGAGGCTAATTACTGATTGGACAACATAAGAATATGCTTGGAAAATGGCCCTTCCCACTGTCCTGTGCTAGCCCAATCATTTGTTGTATGCAGAGAATGAGAGGGACTAGAAGGTGGAATGAGACTAGCCAGGGTTACTTCTGTGAGAGAGATGAGGAGATGAGGTCCCGGAGATCCTAAATGACCATTCCCTTCACTTCTACTGCTTAAGAACCAAGAATAAAGACTAAGGACTTTTGCTTATCCTGACTCCCGCTGATTCTAAGTTTTCTAGGGTGCTAACACAGTCATCACAATCCAATATATGTTAAACATGAAAAAATGTATATTAAATCTTAATATATGCATACATATTTATACAATTATCTTGTTGCACAAGAAAAATCAGATCAAAAAGGAAAAATGAGAAAAATAAAATGCAAGAAAACAATAACAAAAAGAATAAAAAGGGAATGTTGTGATCCATACTCAGTTTCCACAGTTCTCTCTCTGGATAAATAAGGGTCTCTTCACCACAAGATCATTGGAACTGGCCTGAATTATCTCATAATATATTAATATAAAGCCCCCAAAGTAGCTCGTGTACTAACAAATACAAAATAGAAACCTATCAGTAAAAGGTCAATTGAGAAAGGAGAAAGCACTAACCATTGGAATTTTAATGGAACGTTTTTCAGACGAAATGAGATATGCATTGAATTTTGAAGGAAGACAAACATTCTGAAAAGACAAAAAGAGCCCTAAATTTCTTGTGGAATCCCATCACTCCAGTGGGTAGTGACTGGCAATCCTAGCCCTGAAGGTTATGTTGTATTTACTAAATGATTAGAAATAATTCACATCACTGTGAGTTGTTTTGTTGTTCTATCAAATTGGAGCTGACATTCTCTATAACCTGCCTCCAATGGTCATAAAAGCCTCTTTATTACCTGGAAAAATATCTCCTTATATGCCAATGGAACCTCTCCATAAAATAGGACATGAGCACAGTTCCAATATGTCATTTGGAATGTATGAGTTCCACATCCAGATTTTTCATAGTATGCTTAGTGTTCTATAAAGATATTTATTGACACACTGAGAAGAAGATTAATGCTTGGAAATATGATGGGTGAAGAGTAGGTGAGGGAGTTTTCTCGCACTAGAAAAATTGCCCACAATGGACAAAAACTTGGGAAAATTTTTTCTTTTACTATCAGGAGCAATCTTGAAGGTGATGTTTCTCAGACTCTGTAAAATGGAGCCAAATAAAGGGTCCTAATTCCAGACATGCCGGAGTAGAATTTTCAATAAACATTTTTCTTTTATTGTAATTCCCCATTGAGAATGATCTA
Source organism: Sminthopsis crassicaudata (assembly GCF_048593235.1). Classification (NCBI taxonomy): domain Eukaryota; kingdom Metazoa; phylum Chordata; class Mammalia; order Dasyuromorphia; family Dasyuridae; genus Sminthopsis; species Sminthopsis crassicaudata. Next base: position 413,792,638 of record NC_133620.1, read on the forward strand.
ACAGTTATCTATTTTTTAATTAGGCAAAGGATGAAAATAGCCCATCAGAGAAACCAGTGACAGCAAGGGGAGCTGGAATGTGGATATCGGCACAAATATACTTATGTTCTATCTGCCTTAATAGTAACCATCAGCATATTCTTCCATGTTTATCGAATGTGTCACCTCCTTCATAGCATGATTTAAAGAATAAGATTCCTCCACAATTATCTAAGAAAAGGAGAAGTGTAGATGATATAAAGAAATCATTTTGGCTTTATTTTTGGACCTATTATAATTCTTGCACCTGAATTACTTGAATTAACTAACAATTGTCATCTGAGAAGAAATATGGATTAGTAGAAAGAGTACAGTCATCAGGAGAGAACAGAGTTCTAAAACCAAATCTCTTAGATGACTCGACAGGCTTTGAAAAGATCAACATTGCATATTCATCATAAAGCCTTCTCTCAACTCTCCTTGAGCTCACCCAAACCATTCAGCTAGATGTGAGTTCTTTTTTCCCTACAATCACGTGACATTTTGTTCATACCTTTCTAATGCTACTTAACATATTCCCCAGAGATGTTGAGATCATATAGACTTCCTTCTTTAGGGAAGGCATTGTGGAGATAGTATTAAATCAGACTCTGTAACATGAAGCCAAATAAAAAGCCCTATGTCCAGATTTATCAGAGCAGAATTTGGTGATTCTTTTGAGATAGTGATAGATCTTATTGAGAAATGTGGATAGTATTCAGAGACTTAATGCTATCTGCACAATAGATACGCTAAATTTATATATATGTATGTATACATATATACACACATCATTATACATTTATATTTACACATACTGTTAGCAGTAGAATGGTATGTATATGAATATTGTGTATTTATGTATATGTGTGCAAGGATTTATGTGTGTGTATGTGTGTATGAGAGAAAGAGAGAAGGCAATACACCAATATACTCTGTGTTTGTGTGTGTGTATATGTATATGATGGTGGATCTCACTATAAAACTATAGAGTATTCAGGGACTTAATGCTATCTGTAACACACATACACATAGAGTATATATGATTATACACACAGATACCATATATATATACACACATATAGATAGATAGATAGATAGATAGATATACACTCATATATAGAGTATATAATATATACTTGTTTTCAGTCATGTCCAACCCTTCATGACCCATTTGGGATTTTCTTGACAAGAATACTGGAGTGGGCATGGAGAGACTTACATGAACTGATGCTGAGTGAAATGAGCAGGACCAGGAGATCGTTGTATACTTCAACAACAATACTATATGATGATCAGTTCTGATGGATATGGCCATTTTCAACAATGAGATGAACCAAATCAATTCCAATAGAGCAGAAATGAACTGAAGCGAAAGAACTCTGGGAGATAACTATGAACCACTACATAGAATTCCCAATACCTTTATTTTTGTCCACCTGCATTTTGGATTTCCTTCACAGGCTAATTGTACACTATTTCAAAGTCCGATTCTTTTTGTACAGCAAAACAACGTTTAGACATGTATACAAATATTGTATTTAACTTATACTTTAACATATTTAACATGTATTGGTCAACCTGCCATCTGGGGGAGGGGTGAGAGGAAGGAAGGGAAAAAATTGGAACAAAAAGTTTTGCAATCGTTAATGCTGAAAAATTACCCATGCATATATCTTGTAAATAAAAAGCTATAAATAAAAAAGATTACTGGGGTGGATTTCCATTTCCTTCTTCAGTTCATTTTTATACATTGGGAAATGAGGCAAATAGGGTTAAATGGTTTACCCAGAGTCATACAGCTAGTAAATATCCAAGACTAGATTTGAATTCAGGAAAATGAGTCTTCCTGACCCTAAACCTAAAATGATTTATTGTGCTACCTTTATATCCCTATAATATATACTTATACAAATAAATGTATATGTATATTGCCTAATGATGTACAGTAGAACATATAAGCTACTGAGTGTGTCGTGTGAACATATATCTGGATATCTTATATATATATATATATATATATATATATATATGTATATGTCATAAATATAAAATAAAATATACACAGACATATGTAAATGTGTATAAGTAAAAGTACACACACACACACATACACACACACACACACACACACATACACTCCTTGGATACTCAAAGCAAGTGGGCAATGAACAATAAAAAGAAAAAGGACTGAATTGGCTTGTATTTGGGAAATAACACATTGAACACTACTAAAGATCCTACCTGACATAAAACCCCAGACATAAAAGCCTGACATAAGCATCAGTATTTTTCGGGTAATGTCATGTGTTTCCAGGTGATGGAATAATATAATCCCTGAACAATCAGAATTTCAAGGAGACCAAAAATATAAAATAAAAATGGTGGACAAGTATCAGCAGTAAATAATTGACTACTAATAACTTCAATTGGCTGAAATATAGGTCAATAATGACTTATATATAAGAAATCATATTCAGGCAGGAAATTTTTTTATTAGAAATGGAGGTGGGGAAGTGATAAAACTTAAGTAATACTGGTGGCTGTAGTAGTTCACACCTATAATAACTTCTTTAAAATGTTTTATTTTCCCAATTACATGTAAAAATAGCTTTCAACATTCATTCAAGATTTTAAATTTGAAATTTTCTTTTCTTCCTCTCTCCCTCCCTTCCCTCACTCACAAGACATAAGATGTAGGTTATAAGTGAATGATCATTTTAAACATTTTTCATATTAGTCATGTTGTTAAAAAAAAAAAATCAGAGCAAAAGGGGTAAAACCATGAGAAAGAAAAAGCAAACAAATAAAAAAAGAAATATGGTATGCTTCAATCCTCATTAACTCTCCGTAGTTCTTTCTCTGGATGCAAATGACATTTTCCATCCCAAGTCTGTCTGAATTGTCTTGGATCAATGTATTGCTGTTGAGTTAAGTCCATCATAGTTGATTATCACAAAATATCACTGTTATTGTACTGGTTTTTCTCACTTCATTCAGCATCAGTTCATGTGAGTCTTTCCAGGTTTTTTTTTAAATCAGCCTGCTCATTATTTCTAACAGAACACTAATATTCCATTACATTCACATGCCATAATATATTCAGCCATTCACCAATTGATGAGCATCAATTCAATTTCCAATTCCTTGCCAATAAAAGAACTGCTACAAATATTTTCGCACATATAGATTTGTTCCTATTTTTATAATTTCTTTGGGCTACAGACCTAGTAATGACACTGTTGTATCAAAAGATATGCACAATTTTATAGCCTTTCGGGAATAGTTTCAAAGTGCTCTCCAAAAGCACTAGATCAGTTCACAATTCCACCAACAATGAATTAGTTTTCGTTTTCCCACAATCCTTCCAATGTTCACCATTATCTTTTCCTGTCATTTTAGCTAATCTGATAGATGTAAGGTAGTACCTCAGATTTTTTTAAATTTGCATTTCTCTAACCAATAGTGATTTAAAACATTTTTATGACTATAGATATATGCCTGTAATTTTTTTCTCTGAGGCAATTGGGGTTAAGTGACTTGTCCAGGGTCACACAGCTAGGAAGTGTTAAGTGTCTGAGATCATATTTGAACTCGGGTCATTGTGATTTCAGGGCTGATGCTCTATCCATTGTGCCACCTAACTGCCCCACATGACTATAATACTCTATAAAGAAGGCTGAGACTCATAGATCTTAAGCTCTGAAATTCTGACCTCCTTTATACTAAGTTAAATAGTGCTTGCACCAAAACTGCTACCAATATGAAGTAACAATGTGCTCTCAGAGGTAAGCCCTAAGGGAAAATAAACTGACCCTAGTGAAACACAGAGTAGAAATTGGGCTTATGAGTAGTCTCTACTTCCAGCCTAAGTGAAATAGGAAGATCTGATCTAGAAAAAGAAGAAAAGATGTATCGCCATGAATCCATAGTTACAGAACATTGCATATAATATCAAATTTAATAAAATTAGTTATTAATTTGATTGGATTTTTAAATTTTCTTTTTATTTTTCTTCTGTAGAAATTTTCTTTGTTATAAAAGATGGTTTTCTGGGTGTGAGAGGGGAAAGAGAGGAATGGAGAAGAAAATCTCTGAGATATAATTATCAAATATATCAACAAAATCTATTACTTAAAAAATTAACACAAATCAAGAACATCTAAAAAGTGGCATAAGATATGGAAAGATGTCAGTAATTCCAACTTTCTCTACTTATAAAAATAAATGGCACTAACCTTAATGAAAGTATGTGAATAACCAGTTTAAAAATAATTTTAAAGCTTATTCAAATGACTAGTTTTAAGGGACACAGCTGAGTTTTTACCTCTTTCAAGAAGCTCCCTTTGATTTCCCTAACTAGGCATGAACTCTAAGTCATATTTTTGGTAGCACTTTGTTCCTTTCTAAGTACTTTAGTTATTTACATACATTACATACATTTCTTCTCATACCATCATCACCATCAAACATATTTCTATGTGCTTTAAGGTTTAAAATGTATAAAATGCTTTACAAATATTATCCCACTTGATTCTCACAACAATCCTAGGAGATAGAGGCTATTTTTGTCATTCCCATTTTAAAGATGAAGAAACCAAGGCAAATAATGTATGTGACTTGCCCAGATTCAAAGAATTAGGAAATGTCTGAAGTCGGATTTGGACTCAGATCTTAGTGATTCTATATCCAGTGTGCTAATCCCTATGTCACTTAGCTGCTTTTAATCTGAGGTTCCTAGAGTTTAAAAAAATATATCCTGATAATTGTATCTCAATAACATAATTTCCCTCTATAATCCTATATTTTATTTTGTGCATTTAAAATATCATTGGGAGAAGGGATCCATAGGTTTAACAAGAATGTCAAGGGTTCTCCATTATAGGCCTCTTCAAAAATAAAGATTAGCAATCACTGACCTAGAGTATAAATTACTTTAAAACAGCGATAGTTTCATTGGTTTTCCTATTCAATCCAATCCAAATAATACTTATTTATAAAGGTCTTAACATTTTACTAGACATGGAGAATATGGTAAAATAATCTATGACCCTGAAGGCCTTACAATCTATAAAGCATTAGAGAATATTAAATTTCTTCCACGTTCCAGGCGCTGGAGACATAATGACAAGCGTAAAACTCCCTGCCTTCAAAAAGCTTATATTCTAATGGAGGTAGCAATATGTGCTTATATTGGTAGATACAAAACACATACTAACAAGTTTGAATGATACAAACTTGAAGGAGGATGAATTAATGCTAGGGGGACCAGGAAAGGCCTAGGTAACTAGCTCCTCCGCCTCAAAAGTGCCACTCTTGCCAAATATTTAACTTTTCAGTGACAACTCTCTAAGTCTTATTTGAAGAGCAGTTAATCATCTGTACTGTTAAAGGAGTTTTTAATATTGGGAGTTCCTTAGACCAATGAAATCACAAACTATCTCTTCTCCTCAAAAAATAGACAGAAAGAAGACATAACTAACAATATTCTGATAGCATCTAATAGGGCATTTTCCCTTGGGTTTTCCTCAATGTGAATATTTTTCAATTCAAAGACAGAAAAAATTGCAGTCACCTAGCATTTCAGTTGTCCATAAAGAGTTCATCTTTATCAGAGTCTGTGTCGTTCTTAATAAGATGTCAATTGTATATGTTAAAACAGCTCCAGGTGGATTCAGTTTTCCTATTTAATTTCTTTAAGCTGCTTGTTGCAATTTTCATTAAATCCATGTGCTTGTTTGATCTTTTTGTGTGTCCCAAATTTGCTTTATTTTAGTCTCTACTGTAGCAGCTATTCACTAAATATTCCCCATCAGCATCCTGAATACTGATTTTGTGCAAATGACAGGCAGAAAGTAACAGGTTTACTTTCCCATATGATTCTCCCAACATTTCCTCAGAGGAGTCAAAAGTCTTGCCCTTCATTTAGGATCAGTAATAACAGTTTAGCATCAAAAGAATTGTTTTGCTGATTTGGGGGGCCCAGGGTAGCATGAACACACTACAGATGCTCATTTTTCTTTAATAAGCTTAGAGGAAAGCATGTCATGAAGACATTTTCTGCCACTAGAATTTGCATTTCCTTTGTTTTAAACTATTCCATGAGCATTTTTTAAAGTTCACATTGAAAGAGACATGAAAAGAATTGTAAAGTGTAGAATCTTAATATTAATAGGATTTTCAATACAGCTGTACATTTAGAAAATGGTCATCTTCTCATCTCCCCTGAGTTTTATAAGAATTACCACCATAATACTTATCAGTTTGGCCAAGATGTAGCTAGATAATTTCAATCTTGCCTGAATATATTCTGAAAAGCAGGGCTTTGAATCCATAGAATGAAAAAAAGAATAAGATGCAAAAAATGAAATCGAATTCATAATATTCTGGTTTTATTTTCTTGCTTTCATCTCTATAAATATTGAGACACTGTGATATAGGACAGAGGGCTGGATATGGAATGGGGAAGGCCTTGATTCTAATCCCACCTTTAGCCCCTCATAGCAGTACAGCCATAGATAAGTTATTAACTTTTCTGAACCTTGGACAACTCTCCAAAACTTTAAGTGGCAGATATTTTGTGATGTATGCAGTGGACAAGAAAATATCCACACTGATGAGAAAATCAATGGTCACTGACATATTGACTTAACCCAGTGAATGGACAAGTTTCACTTTCAGACTGAGGAATTTGCAAGGCCATATATGGTTTCTATAATAAGCTGACTTTAAGATAGGGAATTAGAGCTGTTGTTTTTTTTTTCATTTAAAGCTGCAAAACTGTGCCCTCTGTCTGATTAAATCAAGAGGTATGACCTGTATTGGCAACATCAGATAGACTTTGCAAAGTATGGTTAAGGATGTTCTTACCAAATAAGAGGAGTAGACTCAGGTGTTCTTAGGGAGCAGATTAAAGTGATGTTGCTGTAAAAATGACATTTTCTGCAAATAGGATGGTTTTGATTGAGGCTATTTTGCTAATGAATAAGGGTAAAAGACCAAGTGTCATAATATGAGCCTAGTTTTAATGAAATATTAGATTGAACCTTGTGTTTAGGTAAGGGCAGAAACTGTGGTAAAGCTAGCAATCTTAGATTTGATTTATTCGTAATGTTTTGAAATTATAGTTTGAGTTTCAAAAAGTTCTGTGCAGGACTATTAGACCTTTGGTTTCCTAGTGTAAAGCAAACAAATTGAAGGCAAGGAATTGGCCATTTCTGTCTATAACAAAGTAGGTGCTTAATAAAGACAGCTAGATAGTACTATGGAAAGAGTGCAAGACTTGAGAAGATTTAAATGCTAGATTTGGAAGAGAACATTTGTACTGGAACCCTGCCTCAGACAATTGTATGACTGGGCAAGTCTATTAACCTCCATTTTATTCATTTTCCTCATCTGTAAAGTGAGGACAATAATAACATATCCCTCCCAGGATTATTGTGAGGATAACATGAAATATTTTAAAAGTTCTTTGTAAAAATTATACCTTAAATAAATGTTAATATTTATGGAATAAAATTTAATCAAGAAGCAATACAATTAGGTATTTCCTAAGTGCCTTTGTATATAAAACCATTTGAGAAAATAAGGGTTAATTCATCCAGAAAGGTAAGTAACAACTATTTGTTTTAGATATTACTTTATTATTTAATGAAATTAGTCAACTATTCTGTTTTGAAGTGTTTTCTTTTTTCTTTTAAAATTTTATTGTTGCCTTTTGTTTTTACATCACTCATTTTTATTTGATATTGCTCTTCCCCAGAAATTCAGAATAAGCCATAAATAGTTAAATAAAATTATTTAAGTAGAGCTGACATAGCAAACTCTACGATGTACATTCCACAATTTCTACCTCAATTCCAGGTTTTCTTTTTCTTTTCTCCTTTTCTCCCTATTTTATCTGTTTTCCATCTTTGAATGAATATTCCAGGGGGTAAAAAAAAAAAAACAGAAATGTGTGTAGAGTATGAATGATACAGGGAGAAGAAGCTATTAAATATGAAAGAAATTGTGTAAGTTTACACTTACCCAAGTGACACTGGTAGGCTTGTGTTGATTGGAGCCTCGAAATGGAGAAAAGAATAAATTAGGAGTCACAAAGAAGGAGAGAGAAATCTTTGAGTGGCCCTATGCAGTTCTTGCCGTGAGCAATGCTTACCAAGCCAGTGACCTTTATGAGATTATTGTTTATGATCACTCGGCGTGTGCCAGAAGTAAGAGAAAAGAATATTCCAATTTATTTCAAAGGTTACATATCAAAACTGAATATGCAGCACAATTACATTATCATTCTGTATCACTTTTACATGAGGAGCTGGATTTGGATCACTAACACTGCTGCTCTTCAAGTCTGTGTTTTGATTTCTGTTCTGCAAAGACACATCCCTTCTGATTCCCCAAATGGGATCCAGGACAGGATTGCAAATCAAAATCTGCCTGTTTGTTAGACTAGAAAACTGGGGAGGGGGGTCTATGGGAAAGATCTGCTGAATTATTTTCTTCTGCCCATTAGAAGTCCATCCCATCTGAAAGAATAATGAAATTTAATTACAACTGTTCCTTATTTTTTTCCCTTGCCAAGTTATCATTATCATTTAGAATGGTGTATTTAAGAGTCTTGAGCTAATAATCCAATTGAGGCTCATCAGCTGTAGCAACAGAGAATTCTGCTCCTAAGAGCAAATGGAAACAGATCCATTAGACACACCTCCCCCTTGCTTCCCATAAGTGGCCCTAATTCTCTGCTCCAGAGTATAGAAACTAGGGAAGAGGGTACAATGTATTTTTGCTTCTCTTGTACAAAGAAAGGTAACAGTTGGCATTAATAGGGTCTCTAATGACATACTATGATGCTTCATCTTTTTCCATAAAGAAAAAAGCAGAAACTAGGTGAGGCTATTTTCACATTTACTCTTTTTTCCTCAATAGTGAAACAAGGTTCTTAGAAACCTGTTTCTTTCCAATGCCCTGTAGAGAGAAATAAGGCATTGTTTCTTTTCTTTAATCAGATAATTCAAAAAATCAAAACCATAGCTTCAAAATGAGGGCTAGACCACTTAAGTGGCATAGTTAAAATAGTGCTGGACCTAGATTCAGGAAGACCTGAGTTCAAATTCAGTCTCAGACACTTACTAGATTAGGCAAATCACTTGATTACCCTTTGACTCAGTTTTCTCATCTGTAAAATATAAATAAGACAGAGACAGTGAGAAAGAAAGAGAAAAACAAAGAGAGATAAAGAGATAGGAATGGAGAGACAGAGAATTCTAGCTATTGTTATTAGGACCATAGTGGTTATTCTTTCCCTTCATTCACTCTTTTGACAAATGAATGCTGAGGAACTTGTTTTAAAAGCTGTGGAGGCAAAGAACAAAGGAACAGTAAATTTTGGTCTTTACCTTGAAAGAGTTTACAGTTGTTTAGGGAGACATAGACATGCACATGAAGAACAATTATACAAGATATATTATGAATGTACAATAAGGGAGTTAGGTATAAAATAAACTACTCTTGTCATTCAGAACAGGAGTAGAGGGGTGGAGAGAAGGCAATATATTGGATAGATAGTGAAGAAGTAGAAATGATGCAACTTGGACACTCATGCATGAAAACAGAATGGCACTTGATGTCTCTTGAGTGGCATAAGGAAGGAAAAACATTTATTTTATGTGAATTTACAGAGATTCTAGATTAGTTCTTTTCAATTTTAACCCTCCCTTCATATCCAATTCCAGTCTCTGAAAAAAATTTAAAGAGAGAGCTCAGTTTCTTGACATTAGAAATTCTTTAGAGAAAAAAGTGAAGATGGATATAGAAGCTTTTGCAATTTCCTTTTGTCTCCATCTTCTCTTGTTACATGAACTCATGTGTATTTCTGGGGATTCTTATAGTGCCCAGACATCTAGATGTCTAGTATTTCAAAATCTGATTTTGGTGGGAGGGATTTAAATTTTAAGAAAAGATAATAATGAAACATCCATATTTTCCAGAAACTGAATTCTGCATTAAATAAGCCTGAGAGACAAAACTTCAGCTCTGAAAAAGAAGGGGATGCCTATAAAGGTCACCTTTGTAGGAAGATGTTTGTCCCCTCTTCTGTGATCTAAGTAGTTGTGTCACTCATGCTACCCAAGCAGATACTGATCTCATAAATGACAATTGAGATGATGTGCTTCTATGTCTAGAGCTGAACAGCAGCATATAAGGATAAGCCACATTTCTCCTCTCTTCAAAGCTGAGCATAGCAGTTTTGTCCTTTCTCCTCAAAATGTTCCTGTTGGTGGTGATCACTCTCTATGTAGGCAGATGTCAACTAAAAGACAGATAACAAATTGCCAATCCCTTCAACCTTGCATGGACACAAAATTCATTTTCTGATTTGCAGTTGTAGTGATTATTTGCAAAGGTTCCTCTAAAGCACTGGATCATGCCTTTTTATCTTATCTTTACGAGAAAGACAGAGAAATATGGGCCAGACAATAATAAGTTAAGTTAAGTACTTTCAGAACTGGTTGAATGACAAAATGCAAAGAGTAGTCATTAATTTTGATGAATGCTAACCTGGAGAGAGTTGCTTGGAATGAAGTACACTAGGGACCGATTTTTGATCCTGTGATGTTCAACATTTTATCAGTAACTTGTATGTAAGTATAGCAGGTTTGGCATATTGCAACACAAAAATCTTGAAATGATAGTTACCTTCTAAACAAATGACATAATATTTGTAAAGTGCTTCCCATAATGTTTGGCATATAGTGGGAGCTCAATATCAGAGACTTGATCCAAAATGATTTTCAAAGGCTAGAGAAATAGACAAAAACAATTTAATTGGGACAAATGTAAAGTTCTACATTTGGGTACAAACAATAATTTTTTTGAAAATAGAATAAGAGAAAGAGCTAAATAATAGCGCCTATAAAATGGATATAACTGTAAGATTTGAATATTTACATATACATCTTGAATTTAACATGCAGAAAACAGAACTTATATTTATCTTAGCCTCTATTCACTTCCAAACTTCCTTTTTTCTGATGATGTCATCACTATTTCCATTCTCCAAGATTCATGGCCACCTGGTTAAAGGACTTTTTTTTTTTTTTTTTTAGTTTTGAATCAGAAGGATAATCATTTTAACTTATCATTATCTTTCAAATGCTTATTCCTCTCCTCCCCCAAAGTCCTCATCTGTAGTATTAAGCTGAGTTTTGGGAACCACAGTTAATTCAGGTGCCTTGGGGATCAAAGATCTTTGATAAGTTTTAGATAGTTTAGAGCAAATCTTCTTAAACTGTTGGTTGTGACCCAATGTGGGGTTATATAACTGAATGTACAGATTACAAAGTTAGGATTTATTATCAGTAAATGTCTGATTTGTATACCCATTTTATACACTTATATGTCCAGAGTTGCATAACATTTTCTTTTTTGTGGTAAGTTTATTTTTAATATACATAAAATTTTCTCTGGTAAAAGGTGTCACAAATAGAAAAAGTTTAAGAAGCCCTGGTTTAAAGAAAAGTAGCTATCAAGAATGATAAAGGGCCTTGAGATCATGCCATATAAAATTAGAAGAAGAAAAGGGGGTTTTAATCTGATGAATTTAATGATGAAGAATAGAATAGATGTCTTCAAGTATTTGAAAAGCTGCCACATGCAAGGAGGATTAAACATGTTCTATATAACTCCAGCTGGAAGAATAAGATATTATGGTAGAAAGTTATAAGAGGTTCAAGGGCCAGATAGATTTACAAGTGAATTCTACCAAACATTTAAAGAACAATTAATTCCAATGCTATGTAAATTATTTGGAAAAATAAGGGAAGAAATTTTAACAAATTCCTTTTATGACACAGATATGATGCTGATACTGGTTTAATCATCATGGGTCGAAAAGAGAGAAAGAAAATTAAAGACCAATTTTCCTAATGAATGCAAAGTCTTAAATAAAATTTAGCAAAGAAATTATAGCAATTTATTACCAGGAGTAGAATTTATACCAGGAATGCAGGGCTGGTTCAATGCCAAGAAAATATCACCATGAGTGATCATATCAATAACCAAACTAATAGAAATCATATCATTATCTCAATAGATGAATAAAAAGCATTTGAGAAAATGCAACATCAGTTCCTATTAAAAACACTAGAGAGCATAGGAATAAATGGAGTTTTCCTTAAAATGATAAGTAGCATCTAATCCAAAACCATCAGCAAGCATTATATACAATGAGAATAAGCTAGAAGCATTCTCAATGTGAGGAAGGGTGAAATAAGGTTATCCATTATCATGATTATTATTCAGCATTGTGCTGAAAATATTCTCTTTAGCAATGAGAAGAAAAAGGAAATGGAAGGAATTAGAATTGGAAATGAGGAAACAAAATTATTATGTTAAATGATATAATTGTATACAAACCCAGGAAGCATATGAATACAATTGCAAAACACTTTTCACACAAATAAAGTTAGATCCAAATACTTGGAAGAATATCAAGTGGTCATTGGTAGGCTGAGCTAATATAATAAAAATGAAAATTTAATCTAAATTAATCTAATTAATCACTACTATATCAATCAAACTTCTAAGAAATTATTTTATGGAACTAGAAAAATAGTAAGAAAATTCATCTGAAAGCACAAAAGGTCAAGAATTTCAAGGTAATTAATGAAAAAAGAAATGCAAAGGAAGGTGGCCTAACTACCAGACTTAAAATTACAATATAAAATGGTGGTCATCAAAACCATTTAATACTATCTAAAAAAAAAAAAGAGTAGTGACTCAATAGAATAGATTAAGTTCACAAGACATAATAGTCAATGACTAAAGTCTAGTGTTTGATAAACTTAAAGACTCCACTTTCTGGGATTAGAACTCACTAACAAAAATTTTGAGAAAACTAGAAAACAGTATGGCAGAAATTAAGCATTCACCAACATCTAACATCCTATACCAAGAGAAGGTCAAAATGGTTCCATGATTTAGACATAAAAAGTCATACTATAAGTAAATTAGGAGAACAAGAAATAGTCTACCTCTCAGATCTTTGGAGAAGGGAGGGATTCATGGTCAAGAAAGAAGTAGAGAACATTATGAAATGCAAAATGGACAACTTTGATTACATTAAATTAAAAAGGGGTACACAAACAAAACCAATGCAACCAAGATTAGAAGGAAAGCAGAAATTTGAGAAATTTATATAACCAGTGTTTCTGATAAAGGTCTCATTTCTAAAATCTATAGGGAAATCAATCAAATTTATAAGAATACAAGTCATTCTCCAATTGATAAATGGTCAAAGGATGTGAGTAGACAATTTTTAAATCAAGAAATTAAAACTATCTATAGTCATACGAATAAATGCTCTAAATCATTATTGATTTAGACATGCAAATTAATACAACTTTGAGATACCAGCTCACAACTCCCTTATTGGCTAGGATGATAGAAAAAGATAATGATAAATGTTGGAGGGGATGTGAGGAAACTGAAATACTAATGCATTGTTGGTGGAGTTATAAAATGACCTAACCCTTCTGGAGAGCAACTTGGAATTATGCCCAAAGAACTGTCAAACTGTGTATAACATTTGATCCACAATGTCTCCACTGGGTCTGTATCCCACAGCATAAAAGAGAGAAAAAGGAGCTTCATGTATCAAAAAAAAAATGTTTGTAGCAGTCCTTTTTGTAATGGCAAGAAACTGGAAAATGAGTGATTGCCCATCAGTTAGAGAATGGCTGAATAAGTTATGGTATGTGAATTTAATGGAATATTATTATTCCATAAGAAATGAAAAACAGGCTGATTTCAGAAAAGCCTGGAAAGACTTAATAAACTGATGCTGAGTGAAGTGAGCAGGACCAAGGGAACATTGTACATAGTAACAAGATTATGTGACAACTGTGATGATATCTCCTTTTAACAATGAGATGGTTCAAGACAATTCCAATAGACTTGTGATGGAACATGCCAGTTACATCCAGAGACAGAACTATGGAGACCAAATGTGGATCCTAACATAGTATTTTAACCTTTTTGTTGTTTGTTTCTTTGTTTAATTTTTTTCTTTCATGTTTTTCCCCTTTCATCTGATTTTTCCTGTTTTGCATGACAAATATGGAAATATATTTAGAAGAAATGCAATATTTAACCTATATTGGATTGCTTGTCTATGGGAAAGGGTTGGGGAAAGGAAGAAAGAAAAATTTGGAACACAAGATTTTGTAAAAGAGAATGATGAAAATGTCATGTATTGCAAGTGGGCCAATTCATATTTGGTATAAATACAGTACCCATGACAATTAGTTATTGAAAAATAGAAAGGTTATTGTATTATAAAAAAAAGAGAACTGATCATGGTGAATCCTGTCTCTGACATTTCCGATCCTTTTAATACCCAAGTTGATCTTGTTTGTCAGATCCCAGATGACTGTGTCTAATCACATTCTTTTCTATCATCTTCCATTGTTGAAATCTGTATGTAGCATATTTCTGCCCCTAGTGTTTTAATTTAATCCACTCAAACTTCCCTTTCAAATGTGACCAATATCCACTCACTTTATACTAGTCCTCCTTTTAACTGCTTCTCCTGCATGTTTGGTAACTAATAACCCAGCTGTTTATTTTTCCATTTGACTTTAATGGTACAGTTTTTGTTCTAGCAAAGGAGTAAATTGGAACTGACACAATCCACTTAAGGTTTTAGGTATTTGTCTCTGGACTATGTCAGAGCACTGTCTGTTGAGTATTGGAGCCTGAAATACAATAGATTGTATTTTGTTCTTATCTAGTGTCTTTCCTCAAAGAAGCTTTCAGGATTATCCTAGGTATCATTCATTAATTTTCCCACCATCCTTGTGGTGAGTTTGGTAGACAGATACTAGCTACTTACAATCTTATTTTCTTTTTTAAAATTTAACTCAGGCAGGAAAAGGCTAAATGACTTGCCCAAAATCATATAGTGAATCAGTCACTGAAGAATCAATAGTTTTTCCTGTGTATCTCCAAGAGGGTCCTGTGTTTGGGTTCTAGGGGAATTAAAAGTGACCCAGAATCCAGAGTTGGGAATTGATTTTTTTTCCATTTTTTCCTTTACTCCATGTCCAGTAAATCATACTGCTTTTCCTCAGAGACTAATGGATGAGACTTGCTCACAATCAACTCTCCAGGAATGTCATTTATAACCATCAGAAACAACAGATGATATAACGAATGATTCCAGGATAATTTGCATAATAAAGAAATAATTTCTCACTGTGTGAAGTGGAGTCTGTTGCACTTGTGAAAATCAATTTATTCTGATGCTGCATTTTTGTCCTCAAGACCTGACCATCAAGAGTACATGGGAATTTTATTCAAAACAATCATAAATTCTAACATTTAGCACTTGATTTAAGAATAAGCCTCTTCCATTTCAGCTTTATATTCAGCTAAATGCAGAGACTAGGTTGCTTAGTGGTTAGAATGCTGAACTTGGAGAGGCAACTCTCCAAGCTAGTACATTATAGAGGGGATGCCATCTGTGTCAGTGGAGGACATTCCCATACTGACAAAATTGCAAGTCCTTCGTGTATTGGTGTTAAACTAATGGCTGTATCAGCCAGAAAGTTCCACTGAATATTGAACATATGACCTATAGATGTACAAATGGCCTCCCACAGGAGCAATCAGAATTCCTGTTTATGTTACCCTTTTCTTCAGGTCTTGCTAGATGTTTAATTCAATCCCTGTTTCAAAGGCATATCTGGCTCAGTTCCATTGCTCTGGCCACTACAGATGAGCATTAGAGAGTCCCCTAGGCACACATAGTAAGGTTTCCAGTTTCCTGTCTAAATAACAAGCAGCCAGTTGGAAGAACCTTTAAATACTAGTAAGGTAGCAATTTTCTTTCTGTGTGATAGCCAGCCTTATCTGTTGTTTGGGTGCAGAGTGATCAATCTTTCAGCCACCAAAACTCCTGAGGTGTGTCTAATAAAGTCACAGGAAGTTGTGGGCTGTATCAAGAAAGGAAGGTGGATTGCAGAGGGGCATAGAATCCAAACGATCAAAATCACAGATTCTTGAAAAATTGAAGTAAAAGGGAAATGAATCAGAGGGAGGGTTATCCATTTAGCAAAGGAAAAGAGGTATAATAATAGAGTGTGCACTTTTAGCCCATTCCCTACTATCTTCCAAAGATAAATGTGAACATCAACTATTGCTATTGCCCATAAAATATAGACCTAAATCAATAAAAAAAATTCCTAATGCTGTAGTAGTAATGGTCAAAATGATCATAGTAATTGTATTTGGAGATCTTTTTAGTCTACTTAAGATACTCTCTATATTTTCCTAGAGAATCTTAGTTTTGACCTTTGAAGTCATTCATTCGTCCAACAAAATTTTGTTAAATGGTCCCTTCCTTATGGAAAATTGTATTCAACAGAGTTCAAATATTCAACACTGCTGATTATTCCTCCACTTAGGAATCCTCAATATTATGTTATTGACAGATAATATAATAATAATATTAACATTTATTCAGTATCTAATATGGGCTAGGCATTATGCTAAGCATATTATAATTATCATTTCATTTGATCCTCACAACCCTTGGAGGTAGTGGCTATTATTACCCCAATTTTACAGATGAATAAAAAGGGGGTTAAGTGATTTGCCTAGTGTTACATTCTAAGCATCTTAGGGTGGATTTGAGCTCAGGTCTTACCTGCCACCAAACCAAATGCTCTATTCCCTGCGCCACCTATAGGGCCTTCTAACTTTAATCTAATTGCTTTATTGTTAGATAGTTATCTATTTGACAGAAAGTCCAAAAACAGTCTCAGCTCCATTTTTGAAAAGCACCATTTCAGGATAGCAATATGCTAAAGAAAATCTGTGAAAGGTATGATAATCTATGAATTGTGACTTCCTTCACAATCCCTGTGCCCTCATACTCAATCACTTCAACCCACAGCAAATCCCTTTTACTAAGATTCTATTGTTCTGTGTCCTGTTGCAGTCTCATCCTATTATTAACAAATTGGCCTTCATATTAAAAATATATTCTCCCTCTGAAAATTATTTTTATATGAATATAACATGTATGTGTGTATAATTTATATTAGTGAATATTCTGTGTGTTGTTTCTCTTCTTCCTTGTAGAATGTAAATACTATTTCATTTTTATTTTTGTAACTTCAGCACAGTAGCTGCACATAACAGGTGCTTAATAAAAGTTCTTCAATTGAATTATATCAAACCAATGATCACAATGGACACTCATAAAGTGCTCTCCAATTTTCAAAGTGCATTATCTCAATCTAAGATCAAAACAATCCTTTGACCCAAGTGCCATAGGTATTATTTTTTCCCATTTCAACCATGAGAAAATTGAGGCTCAAATAAGTCAAATGACTTATCCTTCACCATGTATCTAGTAAATTTTGAAGGTAGGATTTATGCCCCTTTCTTACCAATTCTAAATCCAGCACTCTATCTACAATGTCACACTTTCTCTAAAGAATTCAATTGGCCTATGACAATTGGGAAAGATTTAATTTGAAATTAATCTTCTGCATATAAAGCTAGCATCTATTACTAATCACACATATATCTAAGAGTAAAGCAGAAGCCTGGGATTTGACTAAATCTCATCCTTTCCCTTCCACACACAGATATAAGAAAAATGACCTAGAAAATAACTAATATATAGCCTGTGAGTAGTTTTAGCCACTGTTCATTGGTGGGAATTTTTCATGGCCTTGCCGCCTTCCTTCACAATTTGTGTATTACTTTTTTTCTTGAAATGAGTCAGTTCTTTTCTTCTTCTCATCTACCAGTATCTACCAGTATCACTTTTTTGCAGCTGTGGTTTCATTGCAGTCTAGAACCATGCCTCAGGGCTTCGAGTCATGCTCCAGCAGATGTCTGTAAGTCAAATGCAGGGGAGATAGGAAAAGCCCATACATATTTTATACTGTTCATGCTGCTAAATCTGGTCCCCTTGGTCTTTTAGAGAACTGGTTACTACAAGTCTGCTGTTGAGGATCAGCCTACTCTGAGTGAGGTTGACTAAGAATAAAAGAGATGTTTGTGAAATCAATTTATAGTCCCACATGTCTTATTCAGTCAGTATCATAGAGAATTGGCTAAGCGTTTCTTTCATAAGAACAAAATGATCCTATTACCAGAGAAAAGCAATATGTATGTGTCTATGTATACATGATTGCAAGTGCATGTATGTAAAAAGCTTTGGGCTTTTTTTATTCTAAAGAGTGAATTATAGTTATTAAAAAAAATCCATGTATCCTATACATTGAGATAAATACATTGAGATGTCCATCTCACTACCTTTAGATAAGATTTTTAAAATCTTATTCTTTAAAATGTAAGAAATGAAATTCTATCCCCTCCCTCAGTAATAACTATTTCTGGAACTTCATATCCATAGCTGTCTAACATAAATTTCCTTCTATAGCTAAAGCCATTTATGTATATAGAAGGATCTCAATAAATCAGTTAATCAAAAATCAATTATTAAGTACTTAATATGTTCTAGGAGCTACTGGTATGCAGTCAGAAATTAAACAAACTCTATCTCAAGAAACTTACATTCAGTTGAGGCAGGTAATATGCACAAATATAAGCACATATAAATTATATAAAGAACAAATATAAACTTATTTTGACAAGTTGGCAGTAGTAGGTGACAAAGTAGGTAGTGGGATAAGGAAAACCTTATGTAGAAGTAAAGAAAAAAAGAAGGAAGAAATGAAAGAAGGAAGGAAGGAAGGAAAGAAGGAAGGGGAGGGAGGGAAGGAAGGAAGGAAGGAAAAAGGGAAGGAAGGAAGGAAGGAAAGAAGGAAGGGGAGGGAGGGAAGGAAGGAAGGAAGGAAAAATGGAAGGAAGGAAGGAATGAGGGAAGGAAGGAAGGAAGGAGGGAGGGAGGAATTATGTGCTTGGCACTGGGCTAAATGCTCAATAATTATTACCTTATTTGATCCTCCCAACAATCCTGGGAGATATGCTATTAGCCCCATTTTACAGATCAGGAAACTGAAGCAGAGACAGGTCACACAATGAGCAAATGTCTATGATCATTTTTGATCTCACATCTTCAGCTCTCTCTAGTCCAGGCATTCTATCTGTAGTGCAACCTAGCTGCCTCGCTAAGAAAAAAAAAAATCATCAATCATCAAGTTTACTACCCAGGCTCAAGGAGCAAAGAAAAAAAAAAAAAGAGTGAACCCCCAAAGGAAGAAGGCTTGGAGAATTTTTCATTATCTATATGTGTATATGTTTGTAATGGCAACTAATGAAAATGTGAATTAGCTGAAAGAAGAAAAAGAATGAATGAATTCTATCTGTGCAAAGAATGATAGAACAGGTATGTCCGTGGCATTGAAGGACACTCTTCTCTGTAAACTGGAAAGAAGTTGGGCCAGATAAGATCCATGGTTATTGGATCAAACACTTCACAGCACTGAATGCAATAGCTGCAAAGCATTTTACCAGTTTTCTCTCAGCCTCAAGCCCGATCTCATCTTTCTTAGCAGAAATAATTCCATATCAAGTACCAAAAGATAAGAACACCAGAATCCATCCACATATAGGACAAATCTATGTTTATTTATTTTACATGAAGCAATCAAAACTTGTATCACTAAAAAGTGGGGAGTGTAAAAGTGTAAGAAAATGATACATCTGTTATGTAAGAGCATTCAAAGCAATTTATTATCAATTAAGTAATTATTGAAGGAGTTAACTAAAAGTTCTGTGGATTTATTGTGCCTTTATTGATTATCATACAAACTTTGACTAAGTTTCTCACTTATGGTTAATTGTATATAAATAAAGTAGACCAAAGTATATTGAGAATTCTAGATCTAATGTGTACAAATAAAACTATTATCTGTTTAAAACATGCCACCAACATAATAATTTCAAAAACAATTGACATAAAGCATACCATTTGCAAGGAGATTTTTCAAACCCATTCTGGCTCTGTCTAGTCTCAAATCCATTAAATCTCTTCTAAATGGAATTAAATATGGCTTTCAGATTAAAGGGGGAGTCGAACCAAAACATAACATTAATCATTTGATGTTCATGAATGATATTGAGCTATGTGGCTCCACCAAAAATAATGTAGGAAATGACTACTTCATCTTGTGAAATTCTTTTTTTTTCTTTTTATACAATGGTAGTAATAAAATTTTATAAACAGATAATATATAAACATATAAAAATTTATTAACATAAATATTTCCCTACACAAAAAAACATGAAAATGAGAATTGTATATAAAACTCTGATCTCTATTAAAAATAACTTGTTTTTTTTAAAGTACTGATTAAATTTAACATATTAGTACCAACCCTTCTCTCCTTGTCTGTTTTTATGTCTAGATTTTCTTCTGAATTAAAAAAAACTTTTTTAATGTTTTGTTTATATTAAAAATATTTTCAGATTACTTTTACTTTGTATCTCTCTTGTAAGAATGTAGAAGTTAAATAAAAATAACACAGTGACCTCATATGAGAGTGCATACAACATTTTGTATCTATAGCACCTCTCACCACTTTTTAAAATGAACAGAAATCTATATTCTCCCACCCCATTAGAAAAAAATTTTTTTGAAAAAAATGCATAAAAAACAATTTCCTTGATGGTTGTACACACACACACACACACACACACACACACACACACACACACACTCACACATCATTCTGTATCCTGAATCTATCACCTCTCCATAATGGACATCAAATTTTAGCATCTATCCTTTGGATCATGAGTGATCATTGTATTGATTATGGTTCTTATAGCTTTTAAAGTATTTTAAAATATTCTATTAAAACTCATTTTTTTCTTACTTTATTTTTTGGGAGGTCACCATCTCTCTTCCTAAACCCAATCCCCACTAAATTAAACCCCAACTTTATAGGATCTTCCCCAACAATATAAAAAATCAAAACTATGTAAGTGTAAAATCATAACATATGCTTAAGGAAAAAGAGTGTGTAGAGACTTTGAACTTGAATCCTGACCAATGGGAAGACCATACTTACATAGATCTAGAATCCCTTCAATGAAAGTTTCAAAAAGTGTCAGAAAATATCAAGGAATTTTTTAACCAAATATTTCAAGAAAGTTAAGCTATATAATATACTGAAATCAAAACTATATAATAAAGATAGATTTAAAGTAAATGACACCTAGGTAATCTTAGTCATTTTAAAGCATACATTTAAAATTGTATAGTTTAAGAATTGTAGTTTCAGAGGTGTAAAATAGACCATAAAATATTGCAAGTATCCTCACAAAAACCCATTCATTACTAATGAATCACAGAATATATCAGAATAAGGAAGATTTAGAAAGCTTAATTCTCCCTGGATAATAAAGAGGAAGTGTATTGATAGACGTACTCAGAGCACATGATAAACAGGTCATCAACTGATACAAATAATTTTGGAATAAGAAGCCCATATCATCAAACAATAATAAAGTCTGATAGCAGGTAAACATCATTGGATTTGTTAAATGTACCTGAAAGTAGTTTAGCTCCAGATGGAAAGAAATGGCAAAGTTCCAAGAGTGGAATCAAAAGGCCCTCCACAGGCAAAATCCACATGAACTCAGCCAAGAATCTGCTGACAACTAAGAGTTGAACAAATGGTTGTCATGCTAATTTGCTTGTGAAATCAGGGTTTATAATAACAATTCAGGGCCAGATTATCATTATCAGAAATTAGAGAAGGGTTTATTTAAGGGACCTTAACAATGCTAAGTGCAGTTTATTCAAGGGAATGATAGAAATTTCACCAAGTCTCTCCAAGTAGGAAGAATTTAGTACTACCAAGTACCTAACAAGATATGTCACAATAGTTAGAATTATATATATATCACAATCTTGTTATCTTTCATAGACAGTCAAACAATAAACCCCCAACAACAAATACAGACTTCAAAATATCCCAGAAAGTTCAATATACAAACTATGTTGGAAAGTTATCATAGAATGACATCTATGTAAAGTAATATTTTTCCATTAAAACAACATTTTTTTGTAGATTTTTGCCTTACCACACATTCATAGTTTCCAAGCAGAATGGGACAAAAATATAGAAACTTGCAGAAGAAATCAAAATAATTTGAAGATATAATGGTACACATATCACTCTGCTGTTCTTTCTGTTATTAGAATTATGACAAGTTCACTTTTAGTGAGGATAAAAATGAAAATATTTCACACCATACTTTTGTACAGTAATAAAAAACAGTTGTGTAATTGTCCCCCAAAACATCAAATATAAAAATAATAGTAGCTTTGTCACAGAACTATTTTGTCTATGTGAACTTCCTCAGACAAGAAAAGATCTGATCTGGGAATAATAATAATTATATTAATAAATAATAACAATATCAATGACAATAATAATAAAATACAGAGAAGGTAAGGTAAGGTGAGATGAGGTAAGCTGACCATGGAGTCCATATTTACAGAACTACCTCTGACATTCGCTGGCTAATATATCATCCTCCAGCAATTATAAGATTGCAAGAGATAGAAGTATAAGATTGCAAGAGGTAGAAGTATTGCAGATCTTCATTGAGAGAGGGAATTCCTTTATGAGGAGTTATCTGCATTGATAGAAGTCTAGGTTAATAATAACAAATATTACCACTAATGATAACTTCCTTTTGCAAATCTGGTTACTATAGATTCTAACCTTAATAAAAATCTCAGTGATTTAATGCACAACCTGTTTCATTTGGGGAACTATATGATACAGTATGTGACTGTTTCTTAACCAAGTGAAAGGAATGTTAAAGACAAAAAACAAAAACAACCAAAAAACTGCCTCCCTTACTAAGGCTCTTCTGGCGTGGAGGGGAGAAAAAAAGCACTGTGACATGTCTGTCACTTCCCTGTGAGACATGTCACATGCCACTGAACACTTCCATCGTCTCTCCCAATTTATCAGAGTAATTTCAATGTAAAACTCGTCCCTCCTCCTAGATGGCCAGGTAAATAGGAGTCATAAATGAACCAGGCATTAGTTAACCAAGTCACATCAACCTCCAAATTGTGACCACAAGGAAAAGGCTAAATAGGACTGGGATATGAAGCTTTAATAGACAAATGGATGTGTGGGAGAGGACCTAGTTTTCTATATACCCTTACAAATCTATGCAATATCCCCAAATGCTGGATTTTACATTTCAATTTCTTCATGTGGAAAATATATACAATTTCAGGGAGTCTGATTTTCCTCAATTGGTTCCCTCAGTACAGGTGCAAAAAAAAAAAAAATATATATATATATATATATATTTGTCCAACCTCTTATGCTTTTAGAAGACTGAAGTTTCTTAGTTAAATAAGAATCTTGCGTAGAAGCTGTTAGCCTCTTAAACAAATTGATTATTCTTTTTTTGTTTTCTTTTTTTCCTTCTTTGGTACTACATTTTTGTGGCTCTTAGAAAAAATCAAGGATGATAGAAAAGAAACACAGAGGGATGGAAGGAGGTAAGAAGAGAGAAAACAGCTATTTTTGGACAAAAGTAGCATAATAAAAATGATTCTGGAAAACAAATATTACCAGTATGATCACCATTATTTCAATTTAAAGTATAATCTAAAATTCACAATCAGATCCATTTTGTTCTGTGAAATGTGCACAGTTTAAAAACAATATCTATTATAAAAATAATAAAATATAAGTATAATGAAACAGATATAAATACCCCCCCATATTTTTAACCCTAGGAAAGTAGCTTTACCTTAAACTATAGGATGTTGAGCTTACTAGATATGTCCAATTAGAAATGCTAAGCTTGTTTCATCTAAAAAGGGAGACATTGACAACATCTAATTATATACATATATACGCTTCTAAGATAAATTAGTTATTGTCAGAGGCAGGGCCCATAAGACTGTCCTTATACAACACTGGCATCTAGTGGACACTGGTCAGACTGGTTGGCAGCCCAGACTCGGGAGGTTCTCAGCTGCAAAGATGAGGGAGGGAAGAATGAAAATTTGCTTTGTCTTCTGTAATTTTATGAAACTAAAGCAATTTAAATAATCACTTCTAATACAGTCCATCATTTTAATTTCAATGGTTTATCAGAAAAAGTAAGGAATTGGGGAATTACCAGAAAAAAAAATGAGCTTGTGGAAAGAAGCAAAAATAATTTTAACTCCTCAGGGTTTTGATATAGAAAGGTAGTTAAGGGGAAAGAAAAGAAAGGCTAAATGTCTAATATGATGCCGAAGGCAGAACTGGTGCTATTAGAAGGAAGAAGGTGGAGCTAAAGGCGTGTTAAGCAGGAGAATATTTTAGCCTTGATTACTAAAGGAATAGGGAAAATAGCATCACCAATAGCAACAAAGAAAAGCCAAAAATGTGCCTGGGTCATAGTGGCTTCTCAGACAGAAAAAAAGGCAGTCCCATTTTCCCAAGGATCATTGCTCCAGATTTTTTTTTTCTGCATCAATTCTAAATGCAAAAATGCTAAGTGCATCTCTGCTGAAAAATGCACATTTACACCTTTGGAAACACATTTTTGCAGCTCAGAGCCGTTAGAATATTATATTTCCTTTAAATAAAGCAGTACTAGAGACACTGAGACAATGACAGGTGAACTCACCATCTCGTTAATTTCCTGGCTTTTAGCAGGACAATGTGGAAGTGCTTGCTACATTTGCCCTACTGGATTAAAAAGTTAGTTTTTGCAGCATCCTGGGAAATTCAAATCTGGCTATTGTTAGTGTGAGGGTCTCATAATAACATCATCAGAACTGGGGGCATTAAAATTGATACTGTTACTCATTGTTGACCTTCCTATTTGAAACTCTTCAAAGACAGAATACTGTTTTAAGACTTCTAAGTGTAGCTTGCTAAAAAAGAATTTCAAAGTGCAGGTTTCTATTTCCAAAGAATCCAGCTCTCATTTCATATTCTGGGTCCCCCAAATAAGTATTTGTGCTGATTTACTATACCAGCTGTATTAAATTTTCTGGTTTGGAAATATGTTAAATTGATGCTTGTAAAACAGATAATTTATCATTGATCATGCTTAGATTTCACACGTAGAATTTTTTTCTCATGTTTAAAATGCTTCAGAGAATACTAGAACTGAATAACTATCATGATACTATTGAGCATGCTACATAATTCCGACAGGAGGATTCCATATTAAAATCTTTCTCCTCAAGTGACCGTCACCTGTTAATTAGCTAATAAATAGGAATCTGCAGACCTGAACTTAAAAGCAATTGTCTTTGAAATTAGCAAGTAATTGTTCCCCTAAATAGAAATGCCTAGCCCTATAGAAAGTATATGTGATTTTACTTCTATCTTTGAGTACTATGGGAGAATTAGATTCAATAAAAACTCCAACTATCTTCTGGATGTAATTTTTTTTAAATCTAGCTCATAATTAGGGTCTGTCCATGTTTCAAGAGAAAAATTTTTATTTATTGGTTTATAATTCATATATAAACTTTCACTAATTCACTACAGGTTTGACAAAAGCTATGGAATAGATCTATTTTCCTGTGTTTAAAAAAGTCTACTTACGGTTGTGCTCATCTAATTTATTACTCTTTTTTACTGTAGCATTTATCAACTTTTAGAAGAAAAGTTTGCTAACTGCTCTAGTTAAAAGAGAAACTGGGATTTCTGATCTCACAAAGAGAAGACAATAACTTAGCAAAGAGTTCTATTTTGTCAAGGAAATAATTACTTTCTTATCATCCACATTGACATCGGCAAACTGCAAAAGAGGGCAACAAGTAAAGGTGAAAGGCAAAACACCAACATTCCCTGCTGAATGTTATTAAAGTACCTATTATGTTTAGAGTATTGAATGAGGCATCTGGGAAGCACAATGGATAAGACCTTGTGAATCATAAAGACCTTGCAATAGAGTTGGGAAAAAATACATTCACATTTGCACATTTAGCAATATAAAAATTTAATAATAATTAGAAATAGAGAGGGTATATGAATAGTACATAATTGTTAAAGTGAACAGTCCATATGTATAATGTATATACATATATGCAGCATTTATGTATGTATTTATGCATATAGGTGTCCATAAGTGGCATGTGTTTATATGTGTGTAGTTATATACACCCATTCATATATATTTCTATCTTTATCATCTTTGTTATTTTTATTATTTATTATTTTATTTATTATTATTACTACTTAATTACCTAGCAATTGATCCATTAGAATTAATAGATGGAGAAGTCTAGGATCCAAGTAAAATCTCTAGAGTGAAAATATACATGATGATACCTATCAATCAGATTTTCATATATCAATTTCTTTTGTATGACTGCTTCAAAAGGGAAAAAATAATAAAGATCATCATTTTATAGTAGTTTATAATTTGAAAGTTCACATACTTTCTCTCCATGGAAGATATCCTGCGAGATAGTTAATACAGATATCATTATCTCCCTTTTACAGATATGCAAGTTGAGGTTCCAAAAATGTTTTGATCAGACTTTTACATCTAGCATCACAAATAGGACTTAAATCCAATATATGCATACATTTATATATATATATATATTTATTTGCATGTTGTCTCCCCCCCCATTAGATTGTAAACTCTTTGAAGTCAGGGACTCTCATTAGCCTTTTTTGTATCCCTAGTGCTTAGATCAGGACCTAGCATAGTAGACATAGTAGATGATTAGTAAATTTAATTATAATAAATTCTATGTATTACTGTTGTTAATATAATTTAATCACAAGGTAGCTTAATTCTGGTAGATTTTTAATTGTTAGAATGTTCTTCACTTTTTTTGGAAAATACATTCTGTGTAATATTTGTGTAGCTAATTGGCACAAAATGCTAGATCTGGAGTTAAAGACTTGAGTCCAAATCTGGCTTCAAACACTTACTAGCTATATGACCTTGGGCAAGTCATATAACCTCTGCTTCATTCTCTTCAATTATAAAATGGTAACGATAATAATAGCATCTACTTCCTAAAGCTGTTGTTAGGATCAAAAGATATAATATTTGTAAAATACTTAATATAATCCTTGACATGTTGTTGAAGTAATCTTGGTCACTCCTTCTGTTCTTTACCTAGGAAGAGGGATCAAATCAATACAATCAAAACTAATTTAAGAAGTGAATGAAAACTGACTGCTCTGTGGATTCATTAAAAGTTGATGTTCCTTGATAAACTACCATTCCCTTTGCAAATCACAACTTTTTGTAGCTGAAATCCTCATTAGAATGTAAATGTATAAGCTCCTTAAGTATAGGGATCATCTTATTTTTATGTTATACATAATAAAGCTTAGATAGATAGATAGATAGATAGATAGATAGATAGATAGAGAGACAAACTTAATTTGTTCAGACATTATCAATGTCTCTTCTAAAGCGTGCTGACTAGAAATGAACATGTTATTATCTAAGGGCTGGTCTAATTAGTAAAGAGTTATTATAGCCATCCTTACCTTTCTTTATCTGGACATTATATTCTTATTAATTCAGCTAAGATGTGATTGGAAACTATATGAACAGCTCTTATTGATCTTGCAGCTCTTAAAATCATCAGCTCTTTTTTCACATAAATGACCCTTCTGCATTTGTCCCTTCCTTCTGCATTTGTTTCTTCTGTCATTTAAATGAAGAACTTTATAAGAATAGATTACCCAACATGTCAGAGAGAGAGAAAGCAGAACAGCCCAGTTCCCTCATCAACTACTTCAACAATGATCTAAGAAGAATGTCAAATGTAGAAGTGAGCAAGACATTAAAACAGTAGCCAGAATGAGTTATCTTTCAAGTTGAAGATCACACATTTCATCTACAGATAAATGATCAAGGCAGAAATAACATTGAGAGTGAGAAGTTAGAATGAGATAAGAAGCATAAAAATACCCAGACTCAGTGCCATTCTCCTTTTCCCATGGCACCCCTCTAATCCCAGTAACTCAGAACCTGGATGAAGGACTAAATACCCTATTTCTTCCCACAGAAAATCTCACACCAGGTCACTGCCCAGAAAAGCAATATAAGATGGTGAGGTGTCCCAGGAAATCTCCCAGATAGATTAGCTATGTCAAGTTTCTATAATTTATCATTAAATTATGTCATTGGAAAAATAATAAATAAAAATAAAACCAGGGACTAAAACATGAATCCAGAAAATAATTACTTCAAAATATCTATAAGCACTCAGAGAAAATCATAGCTTATTCACAAGATTAATTTGAATTCCTGGAAGGAAATGCTATAAACTATAAAAAAGTTTTTAAATGTTATGCTAAAAAATAAAATGAGAGTGACAGAAGAAAGAATTGAAAGAGAAATGGGAGCTGTTAAGGAGAAGCTTTAAATGAGAATTAATGTATTGACACAAAAAGGTACAAAATCTTACTTGCAACTCCCTAAACATTAGCATGGAACAAACATTGGTGGTTATTATTGTTCAATTATTTTTGAGTCATGCCTGACTCTTCATGAACCCATTTGGGATTTTCTTGGTAAAGATACTGGAGCTTTTTTTTTCTAGCTTATTTTACAGATGCTATTATTTTTAGTGCCTGAGGACAGATTTGAACTCAGGCAAATGAGTTGCTAACAGAGGTTACAAACTCCAAAAGATAAGAAAAAGTATTAAAAGTCAAAAAGGTTTTTAATGAGAGAAAATAGAAGGTATTTCATATTTTTTAAAAATAGCCTGGAAAAACAGATTAATAAGAAATATTTGAAGGGTTATAGGACTACTTGAAAATCAAGATTGAAAAAAAAATTTTAGATATCTAATTTAAATAAATCAGAAAGGAGAAATACTAAGCTTGTTTAGAACCAGAGGCCATAGTACAGTAAAAATAAATCTAAAAATTATTTTCTGAAAGAAAGATCAAAAATGAAAATTCCCAGGAAAATCAGTCAAAATCCAAGCTTCTAAGTTAAAAATAAATTACTGCAACTATCAGAAAGAATAAGTTTAGTACTAAGAAACAAGATTTAGTAGCTACTACTATAAAGGCAAAGAAAGAATGTGATGTGTCATTCCAAAACGCAAAAGATACTAAAAACCAAAAACAATTTATTCACCAAAGCTGATTATATTCCTTTAAATGAAAAACATGAATTCTTAATAAATAGAGGACTTTTAAGTATTTTTGATGAAGAGACTGCAATAATAGAAATGTTTAAATGAAAATATGGTACTAAAACAGAAACATAGAAAGAAAACAAGAAAAAAATCAGAAAATACTTTATAAATTTTAAGTGATTTTATTCTTTTGGAAGGGGATGATACAAGCATTTTTAGACACATCTCAGTAGGTGCCATAAGGAAATTGAATAAGATGGAGGAATTGAGAGTGATTTGGTATTAATTTTTAGTTATCTTTTAAAAAAAAAAAAGGAAAAGCAAAGGAGAAAGAGAAAATGTTATAACTGGAAAGGAAATGAAATAAATGGAAAGTTTATTATCATTTAATTTAACTAAAGGGCAAAATTAAAAGCCTATATAAATAAGATGCAGTGGAGGATGGGTTTTATTTAAACCCCACTTTTAACTGATGAAAAATGTTGAAAAACTTAAGAACTGTGATCAGTGTAATGATCACAGTTATAAAAGGTGATTTAAAATGCTATCCATCTCTTAATATAAAAGTTATCACCAAAACTCACAGAGTAAAATATACATTTTTGGATATAGTTAATGAATTTGAACAATATTTTTAGGTTTACTATGTTTTTTCCCAGTGGGAAGGAAGAGTAGGACGAAATAGAAAATGCTTCCTCGGGGCAGCTAGGTGGTGTAGCGGATAGCTCACCAGCCCTGAATTCAGGAGGACCAGAGTTCAAATCTGGTCTCAGACACTTAACACTTCCTAGCTGTGTGACCCTGGGCAAGTCAGTTAACCCCAGCCTCCAAAAAAAAAATGCTTCCTATATGAAAAATCTTATTTTTAAAAAAAAGGAAAAGAAGAATATACCAAAAAATATCATATCATAAATTTAGAACTAGAAGGGATCTTGAAAATTATCTGATCCAACACTGTCATTTTACTAATGAGGGAACTATATGTGGTTAAGCTATTTAACCAAGGATACACAGGTAGTAAAATGGCAAAAATGAATCTTAATTGGGATTCTCAGTCTCTTTATCTCATAACTCTTTCCATTATAATTTTAACTTAGCATATTCAGAGAATACCAGATCAGAACATGAACTTTCCGTCTCAGGGTTTTGATATATGGCTTTCAAGCTTTCTTGATCTGGCTTGGGTTTCTAAATGTCCCAGTGCATTTCTTCAGGGCCTTCTGCCATTCCTCTTCCTAATTATTCCCATCTGGAATGACAATAACTATCTCATACAAAATACATATGGTCTGGGATTTGCTGAGGCCCTAGTTCCCTAACTTTAAAATCCTGTCAGATTTATTAACAATGTCATATTATAGTCAATCAATAAGAGACAATTTTGAGTCAAGGAGCAGGGGGAAAAAAAAAGTTACTAGATTTGGAACTGTTTCTCAGAAGACCTGAGATAGAAAAGCTCATGACATTTATATTTGAATACATTCTGACCTGAATAGTACCAAGGTTATGCAAATTACCTTGGAGCTTCAATTTGCAAAATCGGAAATATTTGGTAGATATTAATAAACATGCTCCTGCTTTCCTGTATCTACCCTTAGATCACTGAGCTCCGTGCACAAATGTCTGGACTAATTGAGAAAATCACAACTTAGGTCCCTGTGATCTTTTGGCCTGATTCTGCTCTGGCACCACTTCTAATGATAACTGAATCATCAAGTAATATATCTTTCTTTCCCAAAGCTGGGATGCATCACAGAACATGTGAGTGTCATTGAAAGGCTAGCCAACTGGCAATAAAAAACCTTACCATAACAAAGACAATACATTTTTGATATTTTTGCAAACTGTAGTGCTCAAATCACCATATCTCAATGAAAGTTAAATAACTGATTTTTATCTAAAGTAGTGGATTGGAGAGAATGTTGGGTTTGCAGTCAAATCCAAAGCCAAATTTGAGTTCAAATTCTTTCACAGACACACATTGGCAACATGATCCTAGGTAAGTCATTTAATGTCTCCTTACTACTTCAGTTTGCTCATCTATAAAATGAGGATAATAATAATACCTAATTCACAGTCTTATTGTAAGCATCAGAGCAGATGGCACGTAAAGTGCTTTGCAAATATGAAAGTATGCAATTTGAGTTATTAATTCTATTATTAATTTAGGGAGGAGTTTTGATTTAGTTATCACCTTCATGCCCTCTTTTGGAGTTCTTATGGGTCACATTAAGCTACTGATCTACTCCATTTTCCAACCCCCCAAAATTTTGGAAAGTTGATTTATTAATGAAAATTAAAGTATGAACTCTTAAGTATTACTCCTTGCCATTGAACCAATTCATTGCATCTTGGCCTCTAATAAAGATTTTTATATAGTTTTAAATATGCACCTGGTATTTTTCATTCCAAATTATTCTTATTGTATTTTCTATACAAAAGTCTGTTGTGAATATCTCTTTTATCATCAGTGAAACTTTGTATCATTGCTTTGCTGGTCCTTAATTTAAGGCTAGACTTTGAGACTAAATGCAATAGCAGGTTTTGTTTTTTTGTTATACACTTTTCATCTAGAGTTATATCTGATTCCAAAAGACAGACTAATTTAATTTCATAGATGAAGTTTATCAGATCTAATTTCTAACTTCCACTCTTTTTTAATTTAATAATTCAATATTCCATATCTAACATTAAGAAATGATTCTATGCTTCATGGAACCATTATTATTATCCGATTCAAACTTATTATACTCAAGAAAACTTAATTCAATACATTTCAGGGAATTCCCTTTCTCTAACTTCTAGAAAAAGGTATAGTAATCTTTCATCCATTCAAAGTAGGTGATGCAAATGTCCAACTGCAAGTCAATAGTAATCAAGCTTTCCATGAGTCAACTAATATAGTAGAAATGTATTATTGAAGAAATCTAGGTTGGAATCCTGATGGGTATGATCTTAGGCAGAGATTGGACTAAATGGCCACAAAACCGCCTGCATATATGGAATTCTATGTCTTAGACAATATGGAAAGGTTTTCTTTGAGGTGCTATTGGAAGACTTACAGGGTTAGAAAGAATATTGTTCTCTTCTTCAGTGTCAAGGTGTTTTGAAGATACTTATCCTAGCCTTCCTATGATATGTTTAATTTCCATTTGAAAGCTTGTATCTGCCCACTGGTTGTTACTCCCTAATCTTGCCAGAATTTTTGCCTCTTTTATTGCTACATGTACATTCACTATTGCTACTGTAAATCTTTGAATTTCCCAAGGCTCAACTAGGAAACCCATTTATTTTAATATCACACCTCATGTCAGTTTTGGTCCTGGAAAAGTTTCCTGCTAATTGTTCCTCACTTTTCCCCAGTGCATTGATCCTTTTCTTCCTCTGACATGTTAGGCTATCAACACCATGAAATAACTTTGTTGATTATCTTACTCTTCTTACCTTCTTTATAGATTCAAAAAGGGTCATTTTGTCTCTGTGCTTTTTGAGTGATACAGGTCTATAATGCTGTATCATAAGCAGCTAAGTGCCATAGAGTTGGAGTCAGAAAAAAACTGAGTTCAAATCCAGCCTCAGATTTTAATGTGGTGTGTGACCTTAAAAGAAGTCAGTTTTCCTATCTATAAAATGGAGAAAAATAGATCCTACCTCTCAAGGTTTATTGTAAGGATAAAAATGAGGCAATATTTTTAGAATGTTTTGCAAGGCTTAAAGTACTTTATAAATTTGACTATTATCACAAGGTTAAGACATAGTAAGCCAATTACCTTGGATAAATCAGAAGGGATGTTTAGAGCACAAAGTATATATTTTCTAATTGGAGTGAGATGAATCTGAGGTCACAACTCAAGGGGAAAAAACCTCCAGTAGACCTGACTGAAGGAAGTCCCTATTAGCTATTGCTACATTCTAGAAAGAAATTCACTGCTCTTGGGTAGGTATCCACTAGGATAGGATGTTGTGATAAAAGAGAAGAAAATTGGATATTGTCTATTATGTACCCTAGATTGTAAGGGGAAATTTTTCAAAGTGTTAAAAGGGAAGGAAAGTAGAATCTTTGAAGTAATATTTTATAGTAGGACTAAATCAAGAAAGGACAAGAAATTCCTAAGAACAAAATTATAAAGACAATGGAAAATAAATCTAATAAGGAAAAAAATGGATTATCAGAGTTATTCTATATTAGTCACCATGTAGAGACATGATTTTAAAGACATATATATATATATATATACATGTATTTGAGGGAAAATAATTTTTAAAACATATACAAAAGATGTGTGTGTAGATGAATTAATTACATCTCCATTTGTGGTGGATTTCTCTGACATGGGGAAGCTACCTTTACTAATTCATATCAATATCTTCTCTGTATCTCCTCTCTCATTTAATTTTTGAGTTGCCTAGGAAATTGAGAGAATAAATGACTTGCCAATGGTGACAAAGTCAATAGGGTCAAAGTCAGGATTTGCATAACAGTCTTCCTTATTTGGAAGCTGGTTTTCTATCTAATGCCTATCTATTCAGCTAATCGAAAGTGCATGTAGAAATGTTACATAATCTTGTAAGAATGGTATCAGCAGTGTTAAAATTAATCTAACCTGATGAGGAAAGTTTAGGAAACTTGTCCTAAGTTCTGATGGGGGGGAAAGAAGAATCACCTTTTTAGCTCTGATGGAGAAAAGAGAAACATCAAAGAAAGGATTGAATTTCCATATAGGATGGATGGGATATTATTAACTGACTAGAGAGAGAAGGCAGAATGCATTGTTTTTTTTCTTCTGTTTTTTTTTCTATTATCAAAGATGAGTTTTGAACTATAAAGAACTATAGAAATACTAACAGAAATTGATGGCCAAAACAAATAAGGAGATAATAAGAGTACTTAGCTGCTCTTGGGGAATTCAAGTCATCATACATAAATGTATTACATCCTCAAGTTTCAAAAGATCTGGGGGATCTGACTGTACAAACAACCATTAAAAATCTGAAAGGCTGTAAGTGTTAGGAATGATCTCAGCTTCCCCAATATCAGGAAGCATATCTGATAAATTTAATATTAACAATAAAAAACTTCTTGAAAATCAGAATTCCCCAAAAGTAAAATGGCCTACTTTGTGAAATAATATGTTCAGTTAAACATATCAGATTGCTTGCTGTCTTGGAGAGGAGAATGGGAGGAAAACAGGGAGAAAATTTTGGAACACAAAGTTTTGCAAAAGTGAATATTGAAAACTATCTTTTCAAGTATTTGGAAAAATAAAATGCTATTAAAAAAAAGATAATATGTTCATCATACTCATCTCCAAACAAAGATTTGTTGTACACACCATAGAGGTTATTATTTTCAGCTTTCAGTTGAACTAGATAACCTACTGGTATACTTTCCAAATTTAAAATATTATGTTTCCAGGATCATTGGATTTAGAGCCAGAAAAAAACAAAAAATAATCTAACTTCCCCTTTCATTTAGTTGACAACAAAACTGAGAATCAGAAAGGAATATTTGAACAATTAAATGACAAAGCTGGAACTAGAACATGGGTCTTAATTGAGATAAGAATGTGCTCTCCTTGAGAGCAAGGATTATCTTACATATTTATTTGTATCCAAAGTTCTAAAGGAGCAATTTCCATATAGAAAGAATTTAATATGTTTTTCATTGATTATTTCATTCATTCATCCAGCTGTGTTTCCATTACATATCACTGTCTCATAGTGGGCTCAGTCTGCCTGGAAATTAACTAATAAGGATGTCTTAGTAATCTTGTGAGTCAGTAGTCTAATTGCTGAAAAGATTTTTTTACATATATTTGCCTTTTGATCACATATAATTTACTTCTGTTATTTCTGCCTCTCTAAATAAATGATTTTTCTAGAAAAACACCATTATAGCCTACAACATATGGTAATGAAGAGAAACAGAAATTGAATGCCAAAGAGGGATCAATGACTCCTTTGGGATGATCAGGGTTACTATCACAGTAGGTGAGAAAGAATTCTAACATTTGTAGGGATCACCTGTTTCATGCCAGAGATAGGGATTTCCACATGGATATTCATATCAAATAAGAAGGAAACACTATTGTGGAAGTTCTTTTCGTAATGGCTAGAAACTGGAAGTTGAATGGATGTCCATCAATTGGAGAATGGTTGGGTAAATTATGGTATATGAAGGTTATGGAATATTATTGCTCTGTAAGAAATGACCAGCAGGATGAATACAGAGAGGCTTGGAGAGACTTACATCAACTGATGCTGAGTGAAATGAGCAGAACCAGAAGATCACTATACACTTCAACAACAATGCTGTATGAAGATGTATTCTGATGGAAGTGGATATCTTCAACATAAAGAAGATCCAACTCACTTCCAGTTGATCAATGGTGGACAGAAACAACTACACCCAGAGAAGGAACACTGGGAATTGAATGTAAAATATTAGCACTACTGTCTATCTAACCAGGTTACTTATACCTTCAGAATCCAATTCTTAACGTGCAACAAGAAAATTGGATTTATACACATATATTGTGTCTAGGTTATATTGTAACACATGTAAAATGTATGGGATTGCCTGTCATCTAGGGGAGGGATTAGAGGAAGGGAGAGAAAAATTGGAAAAACGAATACAAGGGATAATGTTATAAAAAAAATTACTTATGCATATGTACTGTCAAAAAATTTTATAATTATAAAATTAATTTTAAAAAAAAGAAGGAAACACTAGAATAAAAATTCTGAGCTCTTGGTGTCAATTCAGGGGATGCATTAATATTCAAGAAACTAAGGTTCAAAGAGCTAAGTATATCATCTTCAGTCCTTTACTAGCCTGACCCTGTAATAGAAACCCTATTTTTCAAAGTAGCCTATAATACTAGCAATAATCAAAATCATAATTGCACACTGATAAAAATAATACTTTCTAGTGTACAAAAAATCTTAAATGTTAATTAATTTTATTCTTTATATTCTGTTAAAAATTTGTTATTATTTGATCTACTATCTTACCATCTTGATTAACTCCTGCCATCCATGCTTCAATTACTATGTACCTTTCAACCTCCCAACTCTTGTTCCTTTTCTGGATAAATTTATACCCTATTTGAATGGCAGGGTCATAATGGAATTGGTATTCAAATCTTAAAATGCCACTCAAATTATGCTTGACATCTTTCCTACTGTGTCACCTGAGCTTGACCTAATATAGGAAATCTCAAGAATCTAAGCATTTCCCTATAAATGAAGAAAGAAAATCTTCAGAAGCTCTCCTAGATTCAATTCCAGCTATTTTTTGAAAAGAAATTCAATGCTAATATGAAGATATTTATATTCACTCTATTACCTGGTAGGGGAAAAAAAACTTTACATTTCTACAAAAGCAAGTCTCCTTGGGGAACTCTATTATGAATCTCAAATTTTCTTCCCTTAAGCTTTCCCTCACCAACCTAGACAAATGCAATTTACCCTTCTCACACTTTGGAACAAATGGTGATTGTATTTTCCAAACAAATGATGGTTGTATTTTCTTTCTTTTGCAAAGGCTAATTAAAGGTATGCTTTCACTATTTAACTATTTAACTATTGAAACTATGTAATACAGGGTCACTATATCCTTTATTGTGTAAAAGAAAGAATTATTGATTACTTAGCATCCTAGATTACACATCTTAGAAGCTCAAACTGGTAGATCTCTGAGACTTAGTTCAGTGGGTTAAGTTAGATATCTGAGATAATAAGACATAGGTCTTAAAAATAAATTAGCAATTTGAAGTCAGAATCAGAGCTGTCATTTAATACATCTTTGACCTTGGGTAGGTGTCACTATATTCACCTATGAAATTAAGAAGTTGAGTTAGCATGTTTTCCTAATCCCTTCAAACACTGAAGTTCTGTGATTTTACTTAAAGGATTTATGAGCATTTTTCACACATGGCCTTATAGTATAGTTATTAGTATATATATTTTATACACCATAACATTAAGTCAAAGTGAAATTCTCTCTATTCCCTTCATGTGTCATACTCCATTGCTTTTCTCTGTGACTTTGCATTGGCCCTCTCCTGTGCCTGAAATTCTCTAAGCACTCATATCCAGCTCAAAAAAACCCCACTATTTCCTTCAAGACTCAAATAAAACCCCACCTTCTAAATGAAGCCATTCCTGATCCCTCCAAATTATTAACGTTCTCCCACTCCCGAAAACCTTTTACTTGTATTATTGAACAAATTGTATAGACTTAGATGATGTTTTGTTGTCAGTCCATTTTCAAAGTAGGTCAATGACATCATGAGGTGACATTTTGATTTGACCATGAATTGTATTTAAATGAGACAGAATTGAACAAAGTCAACTTCACTCTCTCTTCAAGAGTCATCAAAGCTCAGTAGCAAGACAAAAATTAATGACCTAGGAATCAGTGGATGACTTTGGTGAATTCAATGTTTGATGAAGCTCCTAGCATCCCACAGGGCCTGATTAAGACATCTTCATGGCCATTGGAAGAAATTTTTCTTATCTACCCATTCTGCCAGGGAGAGTCTTTATATGCTTGGGATAGACATTACCCTAATTCATCAACAGGTTTGAAACCTGTCAGTCACTCTCAAATTGGTTTAGTGCATGTGCCAAGATAATATGGCTGGTGTGGCTACGTAGCATGCTACTGCTTCTCCCCTTGATTGTGAACTCCTTGAATTGAGCCTCTTAATTTTTGTCTCCCTATCTCTAATGTTTAATAAAATGCCTGGCATATGAAGAAAAACCCTCATAATTGCTGATTTGTTGGTTTTAAAAAGACTGATCTTTGAATCAGAAAAAACAAACAAACAAAACAAAACAAAACAAAAAATTCCTTTGATACACAGTAGCTGTTTGACCATGGACAACTTAATTTCTTAAGCTCTAAATTACAACAGAGCTACTGATATGCATCAGTGAAGAGAGTTTCAATACTGGAAGTGCCCTATATAGAAATC
This sequence comes from Sminthopsis crassicaudata, assembly GCF_048593235.1. NCBI lineage: Eukaryota > Metazoa > Chordata > Mammalia > Dasyuromorphia > Dasyuridae > Sminthopsis > Sminthopsis crassicaudata. The sequence continues at coordinate 413,830,738 of NC_133620.1, forward strand.
ATTGTTACATATTTTCAAAGTCCACTCTACATATAAATGTGTGTTTTGATATGTAGATGTATGTATGTATGTGTATGTATATATACTCATGGATATAGATATAGATAGTGTATTTTAAACTTCTGAGTAATGGATATTGGGTCACAGAGCTTAGCAGAATCTTTTGGTCATGGTAAATACTCCATAATATAGAATGAATGAAAGAATGAAAATGATAGGAACCAGACAGAGAAAGCAGGCAAAACATTTCCATCCATCCGTCTAATGAAAAAGATTCCAAAGCATTTGCTATCTCATCAATGTGGATACTCACCTTACTGTTACCAGTTGATAATCATTTTTTCAAAAGAGTCTTTTCAATGTTTTTCATTTGAGGGCAAAAATGCTTATACATGTAACTAGCAATAAAGATTACTCCTCCATGTAAATGTTTATCAGTTAAATTTTGTCAGATTGTATTTTTCTTTTCCTTTGTAATTCTCCTTGACCTGAAATACCGCTTTTCACAAAGGCAGTGTTCAGCAAATTGTTGGTAAAAAAAAACATTGTGATGTGTTAATTTCTTGTATCTTATTTTTGTCCAGAAATACGATTTTAATTAGCATATGGAACTTTCACTATTATAGAAATGCATTCTGATTATACTAAAAGGCAATTTATATGTAGTTGTAAAGTATTACCTGGGTGATTACAAGTATAAATGCCTTGCCTATGGTCATACATCAGACAGGAGTCAAATCAGCAATATTTGAACTCAGATTTTCCTAACTTCAAATCAGACTTCTATCCATTCTACCATCTTGTACCTATCTTGAACTTAGCAAGGACTTAATATCTGTTCAGTCACTGGAAATAATTTAGAATCTTGGAAACTAAAATTGCCTGAGCAATGCAGAAATCACAGGAAATAAATCTATAACTGCATGACCAAAAGCTTTCTTCTTTTACCAAGGTATTAAACTAATGTCCTTGAATTTCTACTACCTTATTTTAAGTAGATTCTATTTGATTATATAAGAATATATTATTAAAGGACCTCATAAAAAAAATTTTGTTCCTGAGAATTGAGCCTCTCCCCTTTGCTCAAAGATTTAAAGAAAAGGAAATTTCTAGTTCTCTTCTGTCCGCCTATAAACTTGATTGACATATTTCTAGTAGGAGTATATTTGATTCTGCTGGTTTGTACATATGCCACCATAAAATCTTATAAGACTGCTTTTATCCCAGTGGAATGTGCATCCCAAACCTAGAATTAGTTCAGTATCACAGGGAGAGTACTTGACCTAGAGTCAGGAATACTTAAATGAAAACCCCACCTTAGAAATTCAATTGTTCTGCCACTCTGGACAAATAACCAAAAGGAAAATCAGTTTCTTTCTCTATAAAATGGTATAATAATGACAACTACATCCCAGGGTTGTTATGCATATCAATAAGATAATCTAATAAAATCTTAAAATATATTTAAAATATAAGCTGTCATTATGTTACTTATTATCATAATCGCTGAATTAAAAAGATGTTGCTTTAAGAATTAGTTGTAACTGCTCCTAATTATATTTTACATTTTAGTATTGATCATTGCTCTCTTCTGTAACTATTCTGCCTACTGATTTAGGCATATCTTATATTTCTTTTTTAATGATCATCTTTCTATGATTATTTAGTTGTATTTATGTGAAGAGCGAGTTAGACAAGAGATATTTATGCTATAGGATTTTCAGGTTGCAAGGCACTTCCTAGAATCATCTAATCTAACCCATATCTGAGATGTAAATGCCAGCTATAAAAACTACAGGTGACCAATAAGAAATATTAAAAGGATGATTTAGAACAGGAATTCTTATATTGGGGTCCATGAATTTCTATTTTACTAATATATTGATACTGTAATAAATATGGGTTTCCTTTATATTCTTATATATTTTATTTGATATATTTGGAGCCTCCTTCTGAGAAGGGATCCCTATGTTCAAGGTGTCCATGACATTAAAAAGGTAAAAATGTTTGGTTTAGAGTAACAATAAAATGATTGAGGAGTACTCTCCTTGGAGGAGTTTCTTAACTATTATTCTGGGATAGATAAAAGATAGAGAGGTAGATATGTATATAGAGATGTGAGAATGTATTTATGGGGATTTTTATATGTATATATATATATGTGTGTGTGTGTGTGTGTCTGTGTGTGTATTTATAAATTGTGTTTGTAGATATATTTTATAGATACATATATGTATTGCCTATGTGTATGCATCTCTATATGCATGCATGTGGATATATATGTATTTATGTGTATGAATACACATAAATTTCCTTTTTTTGGTACCAGCATTTAAAAGATATTTTATTATCTAATCCCCAATTGTTAGCATTTGGAACCTAGGAACCTTGCAGCTTATTTTAGCCTGAATTCTCCAGCGGCCATGCAGGCAGTTACAAACAGGTATTGAAAAAGAAAGAAAGATATGCAAAGATTTCAGTCACTTCTTGGAATGGTACCTTACCTGACAACTCCTGCCTCCATTAGTGATGAATTAAAACTTAACAATATGTAACTTTCTTTGTGGAAAGAAAGATGAGGAGCCTTCTTTCTCCTTTACTGCCTGCATGTCTTTGCCACCACCATATCTTTTCAAATAATTCTTTTTTTAAAATGTAGTGTCAGAAAGAAGAGATACAGAGACAGACAGACAGACACAGAGGGACAGATAAAGACAAAAAGAGAGAGACAAAGACAGAGAGAAAGATAGACAGAGAGAGAGAGAGAGAGAGAGAGAGAGAGAGAGAGAGAGAGAGAGAGAGAGAGAGAGAGAGAAAGAGAGGAGAGGAGGAGTCCCAACAAATGGAATTGCCATAGCAACACCCTACATTTCTCTCATGTAAAGTTTGGTCCTGTATGGATCATCCCATTAGAGCTGGGGTTTCCGTTGGGTGAGAGCCACGGCCCTAATCTCCAGTGTGAAAATCTCTGCAGCCCATCCACAGAGTAAAAATAGAACAGAATAATTTAAATTATTTCATGAACACAAAAAAGTCTGCAATTGTAGCTCTTTCAAAAAGAAATTTAACTCTTTCAACACCAGTATATGGGGCCACTTGAATTCCCCCCCTACCAGTTTAAATTAGATTTGGTACTTATCATTATGATTTACTATTTCTTGAGAGCTAACTGAGGCTCAACTCTGAACAAGACAAAGAGTACAGTACAAATCTTCTCCACAGGAGAGAAGAGAGGAAGGCATAGAGTTAAACTAGAATTTGGGCATATGGATTTTTAAATAGTGATTTTTTTCAAAGCTGAAAAATGTCTGGCTAATAAATACAACATTTTAAGAATTTTGCATTTGAAAATTTCATTTAGGATAAATGAAAGATCCTTTATCCTCCAAAATGATCATTTTATAATTATAAAAAGGTTCCATTTTTTAAAGTGAGTGGGTACTTACAGATGGGGAATAGTAATGTGTATGATTTTTTAGAGATTATTATTCACATTAATTTTCCTGCATCTAACTTTGAAACATTGATTGTGCAAATGTAAGATACATCTTTGAATATCATGTTAGAGAATCATAGATTAACATTACAGGAGACCTTAGATAACAATCCTGTCATTTTAGAGATGAAGAAGTGAGAGACACACGCACACAGAGTGATTTGCCTGTAATCACAAAGATAGGAAGTGATGGAGACAGCATTCAAATCTGGGTCCTTTGACTGAATCCAGTATTCTTTCTACTAAGCCATCCAAAGCCAAATAAATAGTTGATTGCATGTTGCAAAAAGATCTGAAATTAGCTATATTGGAATCCTCCTTCCAACAAAACCTGTAACAGACCTGTAAAGTTGAGTATTATACAGGCAGAAAGAAATGTGGCTCCTGATTGTCTGAGAGACTGCTGTGCTCCTGATATGCATACCTCCTTAAGTTGAGAAGAGTCATGTTCATATTCAAGAATCATCCAGGGGAAGCAGAGAGGAAGTCTTCAGTTTCTTAAACAAGGAGTCACTTCTTCTTCCTATGCAGCAGACAACATTACAGAGTTATTCTTCAGGAAAATCATCTCAGGCTTGGGTGAGAATGAGATTATGATAAAAGTTTACTGTCATGATAATATTTCATAATCAACCCCCTGTCCTTATATCCATTGCCCCAATATTATAAGTCCCATTTTCAATTATGGACACACAACATATGGACATTTTGACTAGCATGTATCCTCATAACAAGAAATGGTATAAGGCTTTTATCCCAATTACAAAAACCATGAACTATAGCTGTCCAACTATCTTATTAAAACACAACAGCAGCAATTTAAAGCCATAAAGCTCTTCCATATACCTTATAGATGGCACAAAAAATGAGTTAGTTAAACCTTAGGAAATTACAGACACATTACATAGAGCAAAGTTTATGTTTGTAACAAGTGGTTATAAAGACAGAAAAATTAGTCATCAACCTTTTGCTGTTAAGTAAACAATCATCCCACAAGGCCAGGTGATGAAATCCAAACTTGTTTTTCTATTAGAGCACTTCAGTGAAAGTAGTTTCATTATGAAGACTACATTTGGTCTAATATAAGATATATTAAAATTTTTATATTTCCTTTTTTTGCCCCAATAACTAACAGGCATGAAATTGGCATGTTTTTACAGCCTATGGTGATGATACATGCAATTTTAATCACGGATATTAATTATCTTATTTAAGCCATTGAATCATTCATTTAATTCCTCAATTGACACTGATGTTTATTTCACTTCCATAATGATGGAAATGGAAATTTAACCAGAGACATTAATTATTGGGCTACTTTTGCCCCATTATGTAAAATCTTAACATGTATATTGTTAGAGGGTAAAAGTTTCATCATTGTAAGCACTGGAGTATAATAATGTTATCTCCACTCTACTGCTGATTAAATATTATGAGAGGCTGACATGAAGTTATCAGCCACCAAGGTAGAGCTGAAGTAGCCAGAGACATGAGAGACAGCTTTGCAACTCTGACAGCTGTGAAATATAACCCATGATCTTTAGAAAAAGTCAGCATGTTCAACTGTAACCCTAACTATCACTTTTGAAAAGTGAAGTTTCACAATGAAAATACCAGGAATTCAATTGTTTTCAAATGACACCTTGGGTGACAATATTTTTGTCAGCAATTACTTGGCACAAAATCTTTTTCCCCTTCCTTCTTGTGTTAGTGTTATGGACTCAAGACTTTCCCAAAATAACCTTTAATTACAGTTTTTGATCTTGACACTCTTGGAAAATACCTTACCTGTTAGCTTAGTGTGGATACCATCTGTAAGGTTTGATCTTAAAGTAACTGGTTCTAGAATGTGCCTGGTTAAAAAAAAAGTGTTATGAATCTTTTTTTGAAAAAGTCAAACATATTCAGTTCTTACAATCTTGGAACTTAAAATCATTTCCTTACAGCTTTTGGGGGTAGGTGGAGGGAAATCTTTTCTGGCATGAGATTTTGTGTTAAATTTTTCAAATAAAAATAGATGGGCAGAGTGAGAGGATGGGAGGAGATACTTACAATGGAAATTTTGACTATATTAGAAACTGCATTTGTCAAGAAAGTAGGAAAGCAATTTGCAACTATATTGTCATAGGTCTAATTACTTTCACCGAAAATACTATGTAGTGATACTTATGTAGCAAAAAAAATGATAGGAGAAAATATAGAGAAGATATATTAAAACAGTAAATTCTGAAGGAAGATTTTCTGGTGCCTTTGAACCCATTAACTCTTCAGTAGCAGTAAAAGACAAATTGGCCTAAGAGGAAAACCAAAGGAATTAAAATATAACCCTACAATAGTGGCTCTATCACATTAAGACCAATCAAAGATTCCTTGCTTGCTCATCATTATTGGTCTACAAATGTAAGAAATGAGAATGTGACACAAAAGACTTTATAGAGAGAGAGATGAAATTCTATCATTTCACTGGAAAATCCCAAGAGACTAAATATAAATTACATTTTGATAAAAGTACTTCTTGGGAAGAGTTGATGGTCTTTATCAAAAGAGTCATTTGTGAGAAAATTGCTATTGGTATCATCTGGCTAAAATTATTTTTATAGCTTCCTCTATTAGTTGTATGTTCCCTGAATTATGAAATCCTAGATACTGAGTATTACTTATATGGAAAGCCTTCATTTTCTTGCTGATGACAAACAAAAGCAGGTCCCCAAAGAACTCCTGGGTTTTATCCAGGGTGAAACTAGCACAGAGAGTGATTGGGCATTTGCACTTTGTGTAATTTTCCACTGGGTCAGAAGGAAAGACACAATAATGACTACTTCCAATGACACAGTATGATGAGGATTTGAGAGTGAGTTCAGCCCTGCTTTTACAAATGACCCCATTTTATTTTAATAACAACTATCAAATAAGGTTATTTCATGCACCCAAAAAGTTTCACTGAATGTTAAAGTTGGAAGAGACCTCAGATAACATCTAGCTGAATGTATATTACAGATAAAAACCAGAATGGGGAATAGACTCAAAAATCTCACACAATTAGTAAGGTTTTCAGGAAAGAGGTAACATTAGCAAAGAAAAAAGTTAAGACCCTTTCTTCTAAATCCAATACCTTATCTTTTTTTAATATTTTGCACACTGGTGCAAAATCCCATCATTCACAGTATGTACAATTAGAAAAGATATTGGGCTAGTCATGTAGTGAGTGAGGAATAACAGGCAGACAAGCTGAGTGTTTTACTAATATCAACAAAATTTGAAAGACCTCCAGTGTTCTGGAAAGATCCTTTACAGAAAAATTATAGAAGTATATAATCAAGAATTCTACCAAATGAGAAGAGATTAATGTATTGCAAACTTTACTAACAGAAGTGTAAACACACCAAGGCAATAATAGATTCATTAATGCACTGAAAGATAAATAAAATAAATTCATTTAAAAGACACAGTTTTATTTACATTTTGATAGGGTAATATGAAATATCCACTAATTGTTGAAACACATAATGTAACATTGGCAAAATGTTATGTGATTACTCAGAAGGAAATCATTTCTGACTAGGGGAATCTAGTAAGCCCTCATGGAAGAGTGTCATGTGAACTATATTTTGAAAGATGAATATGATTACAACAGCAGACCCATAGAGCCCTTGAAAAAGGCATGAGGAAAGACACAGAGGTGAAAGCAAAAACTCAAAGTCCAATTTAGCAAGTGTTAGAGCATAGGTCTAGATGATGAAGCCCCAAAAGTAGTTGGACCTTTTCAAAGAAATTTGGAATTTATTCAGCAGGCAATAGGGAAGAGTCTTCTGAGCATGAACAAATTTATCTGAGGTATTTGTTAATCAAATTCTGCTACAATTGTTTGACTTGAAAATACATGTCTTAGAATTGAAGAGCAGTGTGGAAATCATAGGATTCTTCATAACTACTTATTTTTGGCTCTATATCTTTATTCTCCCCCCCACCCCCCGCCTCCCTATTTCCCTATCCTTGAAACTTTGTTTTGTCTGGGGGTAGGGAGAGGGAAGCAGTGACAGGAAATGAAAGAGAAACAAACATGGTAGAAAGAAAACAAGCTCAAGTTCAACAATGGAAAGAAAGGGATATAATAATTACAATGATTGGTAACTAAGTCTTCTTGCCTTACTCTGTAATTGTCTAGCTGAGGCTATTGGGATTTATCAGCCCCTCAAATGGCTATAAAACTGTGCATAGCCTTTGATCCAGCAGGGTCATTCCTGAGTCTGTACCCCAAAGAGATCATAAAAAGGGAAAAGGAACCACTTATGGAAAAATGTTTGCAGCAGCTCTATTGTACTTATAAGGAACTGGAAATCGAGTGGATGCCCATTAGTTGGAAATGGTTGAATAAAGTACGATATATGAATGTAATGGAATATTATTATTCTATAAGAAATGATGAGCATGCTGATTTCAGAAAAACCTTGAAATATCTACATGAATTGATTCTGAGTGAAGTGAGCAGAACCAGGAGAACAGTGCACACAAAAATTATATGATGATCAACTATAATGGATTTAGCTGTTCTCAGCATTATGGCGATTCAAGATAATTCCAATATACTTGGGATAAAAAATGCCATCTGCATTCAGAGAGAATTCCCCCAAGATCCTCCAGTTCTTAGCCTGTTCTCCAATGTTCTAATCTTCTGACCCTCTTTTCTATAGACCCTCAGTTCCTAGCCTATTTTTCAGTATCCCCAAATTTCTGTCCCTCTCTCTCAAGGTCCCTGAGTCCCTAGCCTATCCTCCAAAGAAACGTAATAAGAAAAAGAAAAACAGAAAAGGAATACAAAACAAAAGAGAACATTGTCATGCGTCCAGCAGAATATCAGGGAAAATTCAAAATATATAACAAATACCAGTTCAAGAAAGTGTATGTGTGTGTGTGTGTGTGTGTATATATATATATACACACACACACATACACCATCTTTTCTTTACTTCCTTGTAAATTGTTCTTTTGTTCTCTGCTGCAAACTTTTTTTTACTTTATTCTTTTTTCCCTCTTTCATCTCCCCACCACTGCCAAGAAGACTATAGTTAAGAAAGGATATATTTATATGTACATATGCATATATATATATATATATATATACACATACACTCACATATACCCACTCACATCTTCCCTATCCCTGCTGACCCTTTGCTTTAATTATCCTCCTAACTTGCCTTGCTACTGCTTAACCTCCTCCCACTCATTGATCCCCCCTTTGTCTTCTTCCCTCACCCTTTGATTCTCACCACCCATTCTTCACCCCCCCATTTCTTTATAAATTTTGGAGAGTATAGGTTTTCTCATACCTTTCATTGTATATATGTGGTATTGCCTTTTTAACCTATTTCCAGATTTTTAGAATTACAAGCACTCCTCCCTGCCCTGTCTGTGTCTATTCTTCCTCTGCATCTCATTTGTATGATAAACTTAATATTTTTTTACCTTAACTCTGCCTCGATCTTTGTTTTGAGCTGTTGTATTGTTTATATCAATTTTAAATTAAACATAACCTACAAATTTCCCATTAAAAATATAAACAATTTGTCTATGTTGAGTTCCTTGAAATTGTTATTTGATATTGAGTTTTATATATTAAATTTTCTATTAAGTTTGGGTTTGATTGATAGAAAGTCCTGAAAATCTAGTTCATTGAATGTTCATTTTTTCTTGTTCAACTTCATAGATAATTTTTCAGGATATGACATATTTGACCACAGTTCTAGTTTTGATTGTTGGTAAATATGATTCCAGGACCTTCAGATTTTTTATTCTGGCTGCTGACAAGTCCTATATAATTCTAAATGCAGCTCCAGTGCATTTGAATCTTTTCCTTGTTTCTTGAAAAATGTTCTCTTTGATCTAGGGAAATTTTGAAATTTGACAATAAAGTTCCTATGTGTTTTCCACAATGGATCTTGGTGAGGTGGTGATCAGTGGATGTTTTCTTTTTCTACTTTCCCCTCATGTTCTATCACTCCAAAATGATTTTCTGGGATTATTTCTTGCATCCTTGTATTAAGATACCGTTTTTGGTCACAGCTTTCAGGCAGTCCAATTATTCTTATATTCTCTCTTCTCAATTTGTCCTCAAATCTGTTTTTCTTATAAGATATTTCACATTCTATTATATTTTTTTCATTCTTTATTATATGTTTTGTTATTTCTTGGTTTCTCATAGCTACCCTTGACTTCCCTTTGCCTAATTCTAATTTTCAAAGGGTTATTTTCATCCTCGAGACTCTATATCTCGTTTTCTAATTGTTTTTCTTGTATTTTTTTTAGTTTTTCCTCAATGCCTCTCATTTGATTTTTAAATTCTTTCTTTATTTTTGAGTTCTATAAATTACTTCTGGGTAGGGACATATTTTACATTACTCTTTGGGGTAGAAGCTTTTTTTACTTCAGTGTCCTTCTCTGAAGATGAATCCCAGTCTTCCCTGTTCTCATAGTATGTTTCTATGGTGGGATTCTTTCTTCTTTGCTTGTTTGTATTTGTTTAAATAATTTAACTTATTTAAAATTTAATAATTATTATAATATTTTAATAATTATTATTGCACTTCTAGTTGTGGGTAGAGGGAATAGTGTCTCTGGCTTCTCCTCATCTCTTCCCTCTAACTAGGTTCCCCAAACCAAGAGCTCTACCCTCTAGCAAGTGCCCACAACCAGCAACATCTCTGCCCTTCTGCTCCAGGTGCTGACTCCAAGCTGGCAGCACAGCTGGGCCTGGCATTCCTAATCAGCCGAAGTTCCCTCAGTTTCCCTTCTTAGGGTTCCTCAGATCCCCATATTCCACATACAGTCCAGGAGATGAAAGTTTCTGTTTGTCCCGGGACTCTCTTTTTAGTGTTTGTGGAGAGCTAGTTTGGAGATGTCTGCCCCTTCTCGGGGTTAATCCAGGTCAGGTCTTTTTTCAGATCTTCTCAGGTTGTATCAGGAGGACCCCTCTTCTACCCCAAGTCATCTTGATTTTTCACCAGTCTATGTTTACCCAGAGGTGCCTATTTGTTCTATTAGTGGAGGAAATTGGAAGAATTTGAAATTTACCAAACTACAGCACCACTTTCCCAGTATTGTTCATATACTTTTGTATGCTCAACAGAGAGCAGGGCTGTGGAGAATTGAACAAATTCAAACAATGCATGGCCCATGACTCCTGAATCAAAATCAGTTCTTTGTTTGAGGTAAATTTCTTGCTTTAAAAGAATATTAGATTCAGAGCCATTTGGTAGATGTTTGATTATTAATTTTGTTCATATTATTATGTGATTAGTTCTGTAGCTATTGATTCTACGTTGAATAGTGACCAAAATCCAAACACATTTGTCTGCTTCTGTGGAAAGCAAATTCTACTATGCCAAGGTCATGTGGCTAATACTCACTGAAGTTAGTTCAAAACGGAGAACTGGTTCACCAGGGATTGGTGGTCAGAGTTAATTAGTAATTGAGCAAACAAACAAATCCACACAATCCTTTACATCAAGGTCGACTTTGTATAGATGAGGAAAGTCAATGATTCTTTGAGAAACACATACTCAGCATATCAAGCAATACACATATTTTCAGGATGAATAGGAGCCGCTCATTTAATTATTAAATGCTTAAATCACTTAATTATTAAATATATATGTACAAACTACTTATATGTACCAGTGAACAATTTTTGCATTGAAGCTTGTTTTGAAATTTTTGTACCACTAATTTGTGGTTAAAGGCATATTAAGTTGTTTCCTCATAAATTGTGATTCATGCCAGGTAGATTGTCTTCCATGGGGTAGAGAGACATATACGTAGAAATAACTAGAGTTACTGATAGATCCAAGAAGGCAGTATGCCCACCTGCTACTATTTTTAAAGATGTGAGTTTTATATTTTTCCTCCAGAACCCAGCATGGTGCCTTTCATGTAATAAATAATTAATAAACAATTGGATAACTGGATTAGACTGCACTGTGCTGGATTTATGCATTTGAAAAGGCCCCAGATATCATGACTTTTTAGAGTAGTAAAAGAGGAATATGCTAATTCTAACCCCTGCTCTTTCTTAAATTTAATTTGGATTCTAGATAAGATAACTTGGATTCCAGATTTAATTTGAATTTCCTGAACCTAGTGTATGTGCTGTTTTTATTCCAAGGAACTAGAGTAGGAAGAGAAAATGGAAGGTTGGACTCACACAATTGGCACATATATCCTTGATTGCTTTTTTGTGTATGCCATTCATGGTTGCTATATAACTTTAAAGATTCTTTATGGAGTTATATTTATGTAGTATATAGCTATAATTCTATTCCTTGAGATCTAGAACTTGACAAATTTAGTTTCCATATCTCTGAGCCAGATAAATTGATAAGCTTCTGGGAACATTTTATTATTAAGTCTCAATGCAGGAAATCTTTCCATGATGGGAGGTGGAAGAACAGAGGTAGCATGAAAAACAACCTCACATTTGTAAGAGAAATGGACTCAACTTCTAGTTACAAACCTAGTTCCTATCAAAGCCACAATGTCTAGTTTAAGGAAAGAAAAAAAAAATTCACCATTTTCATAGTTTAATCTCTGTTTAGATTTAGAATGGAGATGAGAAAGATATCTCTCCTGACACAGCTGGCAATTGTCTAAGGAATAATAAATATGACTCCAGAGTGTCTAGACCAGAGTGGAAAGGTTAGGAAGACAAAGAAACATGCATCTAAATAAGGCTATCTCTTTCTTGTTCCTAAAATCCACTACATTTGGAAAAGAAACTGGAAATAAACCCCTACATTTACCACAATTAGTGCTGGTTGAATTCAGTTTAGAGAGAGTGGGAAAAGAAGCAGGAAATTAGAAATCTCCTATGTCTTGAAAATGGTGTGGGTATACCAGGTACAATTGCTGAAATTTGATTAAAATAAGGCAATAAAAAGAACAACCATTCCCAGTTTTAAAATTATAGATATTTTAATAAAGTAAACCAAATGATGGTCCCACAGCATCAGGAAACCTCATAGAGGTAGGAACACTAGAAATGGTCATTATAAATTGAATTGTTAATTATGAAACCAAAGATATATGTTTTTTTAAGTATATTTAAGTTGGGTTTGCAATTTATGCTAATTTTGCAACAATGTTCTCAATGGCTATTGCAAAGTTTATAACAAAATAGGAATAAATAATAATGCTAGTAAATATGAAGAGCAACAAAAGATTAATAAATATTTCATATAATATAAATAATGAAATCAAATATGCCTTCACTGGATTGAATATTAATGAGTATATTAAAAGTTCTTGTTCATCAGAAAAAGCTAACAGACAATACTGGATACAGTGTCTATCCACTTTATATATGTAACAAAGAGGTAACTGAGAATAAAAAGTCTATATTAACACTATAAGCAACATCCCTTGTTTTGGGAAGTACAGAAATGTTCAATCCTTCAATTCAATTTAATTTGAAAATATTTATAAATTATGCATTTTGCTAGACACTAGTGTTAAATAAGAGTCTTTGTTCTCAACAAACTTACATTCCCCTGCAGTGAGAGTAGGGCTTGAAGGGCATATGTTTACACAGAAAAGTAAATGGGGGGGAGAGAGAGAGAGAGGGAAAGACAAAGGCAGAGAGAAACAGAGAGAGAGAGAGAGAGAGAGAGAGAGAGAGAGAGAGAGAGAGAGAGAGAGAGAGAGAGAGAGACAGAGAGACAGAGAGAGACAGAGAGAGACAAAGACAGAGACAGAGAGAGAGAGAGACAGAGAGAGACAGAGAGAGACAGAGAGAGACAGAGAGAGACAGAGAGACAGAGACAGAGACAAAGATGGACAGAGATAGAGAGAGACAGAGAGGGAAAGGGAGAGGGAGAAGGAAGGAAGGAAGGAAGGAAGGAAGGAAGGAAGGAAGGAAGGAAGGAAGGAAGGAAGGAAGGAAGGAAGGAAGGAAGGAAGGAAGGAAGGAAGGGAAGTAGAAAACTAATAAGGAGGGGGCTGGGGAAATTTTCCATATAGGAGGTAGCACCTAATTTGAGACTTAGAAGAAGTTCTTCTTCAAGATGGAGATGAGCAGAATTATACTGCCAGAAATTGGGTAGGGAAAGGGGATGGCATATAAAAACCTGGGAGAGTTGAAATGAAATCCTAAATTCAAGGATGAAAAGGGAATGAGAATTAGCATTTATTAGTCACCTACTATGTGTCAAGCACATAGTAAGTACTTTACAAATATCTTGCTTGAACTTTACAATAACTCTGTGAAGTCGGTATTATTTTAATTCCCATTTTACAGTTGAGGAAATTAAGGCAAATAGGAGTTAAATGACTAGCTGCCAATGGAATAGCTAGTTTGGCTAGAATATAGACAGTTTGAAGTAGAAGACATGAAATAAATCTGTCAAGGTAAATAAAAATCAGTTTCTGATATATATGCCACAAAGAATGTAACAAGAGGTATTGTAGGGGTAACTAAATAGAAGCAAGAACAGGCATCTCTAAAATCTCCTACTCATACCCTTTACCAGAAGAAATTTAAATTCTGACCAGGGCAAGGGGAGAAGAGGGAATATTAGAGATATTAGGGTAAAATTATATCTTTCTGTTCCCTCAAATAATATTAGTCTAAAAAGCATAACTTTAAGAATCAAGCTAAATTCTTATCAATATTATTTAATAGGGAAAGGAGAAGTCCAAGAGTTATAGCAGAGACTTAACTCCCTTCCCACAAAATAACAATTTTATGATGAAATTCATAGCAAATAGCAAATAACCATTTATCCAAGTCAACAGCAAAACAAAATCAGAAAATGTATAGATGAGAATACATACCAGACAATACAGATGGAAGAGCTCTTCTATTGGGAGCAAGTTACCAAGAGAACATATCATTATGTATACAGTATGTGGAATATAGTACTAGGCTTATTTCAGGAGACCTATAAATCAATAAATACCTCAACCAAGAGAAAAATGGAGAATCCCAAATTTTACCCAAATATCGCTAGTGTAGTAAGCTGGGAATAAGAAGTTCTACATGTCAGTTTCTTCCCAGAGTTTTTTTTTGCTTAATCTACCTGAACGAATAAAGTATGGTTGCTATCACATATATTTTCTGTATTAATGTTAGAAGTTAGCTGACCTTGAAAAGCTTTCTCTTCTTTATCACTCTTTCCAATTCTGCCTTGTCCCTCACATAGGTCAAAAGCATTAATCTACTGAGGAGAGATTCCTACACTAGTGGGTTTTAGGGTTTGGGTCACAAGAATAATTTGTATTTTATTCCGGAAGGCATAAAAGAACCAAAAAAAATCAATAAGACCTGGCAATTGATTTGATAGAGGATGAAGAAGACATAAAGTTAAAAATTATTCTAAATTTTCAAATCTAGGGAAAAAAAGGATAATAATAATAAAAATAACTTTTATTGAACATTGTAACATTTGTAAAGCCTCTACATATATTATCTCAATATATTCTTACAACAGGAGTTAATGTAGTCTTTAAGTATATGATCAGTCACATCTTCCTGCCTCCCCCCTCAGGTGCAGTACTCTATAACACCTATTTGTAAGAAGTAAGAATATAATAACAATGATCAGGAGTAGAACTTATTAGAAGAAAAAGCAGGACAAGTAATCAATGATCTCAGACAAAGTTAAAGCTAAAAACATTTAAACAAAAGAAAAATGGGGAAATCATACTATCTGCTAGTCATATTAATCAATATCATTTTAGATTATTTAAAATAACTAGACTGTATATTGTTGGAATATTACCATGCAATAGGAAATGATAAGTTGGTGGCTTTAGAAAAATTAAAAGAACTTAAACTTATTAAACATAGTATTATCTATCTTCAAAGAAACAGAGGACAAATAATCATAGTGTGGCCTTATGGAAATGAAAATAAATGCACATGTGTTATGTACATATGTATATGATTATAGATATCTATATAAATGAATGTATATATATATATGTGTGTGTGTGTATATAGATAAATATATCTGCACTTAATTATAGTCCTCTTGAGGGAGGAGAGGAGTGAAAAAAAAAAAGAATAAAATTAGAAGTACACAGCAGAGAACAAAAGAAAACTTACAAGGAAACAAAGAAAAGATGGACAGCTCCAAACACAATGTGTGATATTTATTATATAGTCTTTCTTGAAATGGAAATCTATTGTAAATAAATTAAAGAGGAAAAAGTAGAAACATTTGGAGGAAGTGATCACAAATATTATGGGATCTGCTTTAGCTATGTTGAGATTGAAAAGGCAGTAAGACAGCAATAATCATATCTATCCAGTAAGTAATTGAAGATGTGAACCTATATTTCAAAAGAATTTTTATAAACTAGCTATATAGATTAGGGAGTTATTTGCTTTAAAATGATCACTGAGATCATGATACTTTAAGGATCACCAAAAGATAGACTGTAGGAAAAAAATGAGGGCTAGGGAAGAATGTTGAAAAGTCCCTATGCCTAGGAAGTAGGAGGTAAATAATTTTAGGAAAGGAAAATTGGAAGAAATGTTGTGACACAAATGATGGCATTTCTAGGTTCATTAACTATAGAAACCTATATATATAGTATAGAATACTATATTACAGTAGCAAAGGTAGCAGAAGTAGGATTAACAGGAATGGATTTTGTCTCATCCTAGTTTTCTTTTATACATAATAGTTGTTAAAACATATTATTAATAATAACAACAATTTTTAGCATACTCAAGTGCAATGTTATTTTCAACTACATCTATTAATCAGTCAACAAGCATTTATTTGTGTTCCTCCTTTGGGGTTAAAAAGTTTGTTTGTTATTCTTTTTCTTTTAAAAAGAATACCACAGTTTTACAAATGATAAGCTAATATTCAGAAAAATGAAGTAATTTCCCCAAAGATACAGAGATAGTATGTAGTAACGCCAGGGTCCTTCCCAATACAGATAGGAGAAAAGCTATATGAATCCATAAATTTTGTGGGAAAATGGAGGAAGTGACTACTCATATGTCACAGTGTTTACATTATTTAAAATTGATTTTGCTGTGAGAGCTTGATTCTATATGTAGACTTAAGTGGTAATTATCAAATTTTCTCCAATAGGCTTATAGAATAACGTAGAATTGCTGGCTACTTGAGGATCATTTTCTCAACCACAGATAAAGTTATAAGACAAGAAATTGTGTGTCTAATAGGTGAATCTGATTATCATATACACAATATGGTATATATAATACTAGACTTAAGTCAGGAGACAGGCAAATCAATAAACATTTATTAAGCACTCACTGTGGGTCAGGCACTATATCAAGTGTTAAGGATATAACACAGTCTCTGTGTTCAATAAGATACAAGTTTTGGAGTTAATTTTATCTAGAGATGATGAAGTCCAGAAAAGCAATCAGTGGAAAATTATCAGGAGAATTCACTGGGTGTTTCTTTTAAATTCTGGAGATAACGGTCAGCCAGGTGGCACAGTGGATAAAGCACCAGCCCTGAAGTGAGGAGGATCTGAGTTCAAATGTGGTCTCAGAAACTTAACACTTCCTAGCTGTGTGATCCTGGGCAAGTAAGTCACTTAATCCCAATTGCCTCAGCCAAAAAAAAAAACAAACTGGAGATAAGGGAAAAAGATAGGGAAGCTGAAGATCAGTGGAATAGTCAATACATATATAACATTTATCAATTAAGTTCACTGTCTTATATGGACTTGTTTCATGGTACTCCAAAACAATAACAATAATAACATCCGAGATAACAGATCATGGATCACCATAATATATAATAATGAAAAAGTTTGAAATAATACAAGAATTACATTATATTAAATATGATATATATACATGATATGATGTGACCAAATGGGAAAATATTGGGAAAATGATGCCTATAGACTTACTTAACACAGAGTTGCCAGAAACCTTCAATTTGTAAATAAAATAAAATAAATTCAATATCTGGGAAGTACAATAAAGCAAAGCACAATAAACCTAGGTCTGCCTGTATTTATAGGAGCAATGCCTCACTCCCTTAACACCCCAAACTAGAGTTAACAAGGTATTCTATTCCCTGTTGCTCTTATAAGATGAGAAGGCCTCCTATATTATGTTACATAATCAATCAATACAAAGTGTAAACTAAGTGTGAAAAAATCATTGACACCACTCTTGAATCACTAAAAGCTATAAACTGGGTTCAAACAAGTTTTAATCAATATGGGAAGAAAGCAATATGACAGAAAACACTCTTAGATCCTTGCTTCGTGAAGAGATGCTTCTTAAAATGACATCTATGGTGTCCAGTTTTGAAAATCTACAGGTGGTCTGGGAATTAGGGAGCTGTAATTCGCATGAATTTAGTACTTACATGCCTGTCAGTTGTAAAGCATGAAGAATTAGTATAGTTGGTGGTAGGGAAGATGAATCAGTAATCATTCCAGACAATGAGGGCAGTGGTATTTGAACTAAAAGCAGGATAGGAGTGGGTATATTCTAATGCCAAGGCTCTTTGACTCAAGGTCCTGAGATAATTCTTTTAGATGCCGAAGGATAGTGAAAGTGGAGGTAATGATGTAGTCTGCCTGTCTTGTCACATGCCATCTCCTATGTCTCCCTCATATTGTATTACTGTTTTAGCCATGCAGGCTTGTCTGGCAGGGATGTGAAAGTTAGCAGGTAGTAAAAAAAAAAAAACCTCACTCCTCCAATAATGGTGGATGGCTATAGGTACTAGCCTAAAGAAGGTGGATCCTTAACACCAGCAGGTAGAAGACAGCAAAAGTGGAGGTGATGAGAATAAGTTCTCTACTCCTTGCCCTTGGTAAGAGGATAATCTTGTGTGTTCAGAAAGGTCAGAAAATTTAGACTTGCCATTGATTGCTAGTTTTGTTGTTGTTGTTGTTGTTGTTGTGTATTAGGATCTGAGAGAAGATTCTTTGGAAAGATAGTATCAGGATAATACATGGGTATCAACCTTCAGAATCCAGCAAAAAAGATAGGAACTTCAAGAGAGAAGGCCACAAAGAGAGAAAAGAACTTCCATCCAACCAACAGCTATGATTCAATGTTTTGCCAATCTAAGAGGTGCAATAATATACCTCCTCATAATGTGATGTCTTCTCCTACTCTTTAGAATTATCTGCCTTCAAAGCTCTGGTTCTCCTTGACTCTTTTCCTCATATGTCTAGTGAGTACCCTAGCCTCCTCAAATTAATTTGCATTGATTTATAAGTTTGTAGTTTGTGTGCTAAAAGTAGAATATGAGATCTTTAAGGACAAGCACTATTTTTTATTATGGACTTTGAAATTTCTATACTTTGTACAAATAGGTGCTCAACAAATATTTATTGATTTGGATCATAGGCAAATTACTTAAACTCTCAAAACTGTAGTTTCCCCTTAAATGAAATGTAGAAAAAGGAGTGTGTGTGTGTGTGTGTGTGTGTGTGTGTGTGTGTGTGTGTGTGTGTATACTGCCTACTCTGTGCCAGGTACCGTGCCAAATGCTTCTTACAAATATCATATCATTTGATTCTTATAGAAACATTTAGAGGTAGGTTCTATTATCATCCTCATTATATAGTTGATGAAACTTAGATTAAGTAACTTGACTATTATAACATAGTTAGTGCCCAAGGCCATATTTGAAATCAGATCTTCTTGTCTCTAAACCCAGTGTTCTATCCATTGTCCCACCAGCTACTTTCAAAATAAGGATAATTTAATTTACACTACCTCCTCATAAGGTTGCTGTGAGGAATCTGCCTTGTAAAACATAAAACTTTGTTGAAATGTGACATTATTATTATGTAGAAAAGTCTAGCAAGGAATTTGGATGGGGGGGAGTTATTGTAGCCGTAGGGATTTAGCTAAATAAAAAATTTACATGACAAAAGCTTGGAACCTATATTGGCTTAGGACTGCCAAGAAAAGTATGAGTTGAAAATGTTTTAGATAGAAATAAATATATTTAGAAATATTCTAAAATTTGCCTGACATAAAATATTGGGAAAATTTTGAGCTTCTGCAGTAGAAAATATTTTAAAAGATTTCAGACTAGAGTTTAACTTGAATAATATCCATAAAAACATATAACCTAATGCCTCCTATCCTAAGTTTTAATCCTTTTAAGTCATATCCATTCTTTCCATTTAGTCTGTGGTCTCTAGATTTCTATGGGTCTCTCCCAGGGTTAAAAACTAGGAGTAGATCTGCCACGAGCTTTTACAAGAATTCCCCACAGTAATTGGTGAGAAAATGAGGGAGCAAAGCTAATAAGACTGGGAAAGGTGGGATGGAAAAACACATAATAATTTAGAAAAATTAATGAGAATCCAAATACAAGACTCGAAATGTCATATGCAGCAAGAGGTCAGTTACCAGATTAGTGATAGCAAAATAAAAAGCAAAACATAAAAAGCACATGAGAAAATTACATAGAAAGGACAATGATAGGAAGAGAACAAACTACATTTTTAAGAACGCATTTACCCAAAGTAGTTTAGGGCTTAACAAAGAATTCACGGAAAAGTTGTGAAGCTCTTCATGGAGAAAATAACTATATCCATGAAAACTTTCATATGTCATGCATATATGTCCTTTCTGTTTCTCAAAGCTATTTTTGGCTGTGAACAATTTCCCAGCTTCTACCAGGATTTCCTACATAATATCCCTCATGTCTGAACATCAGTAGATACTTTGAGACTTGATCTTAAAGGTAATTTGGGCTAGAAATATATAAATTTGTATGTTCTGAGGGAGGTGCTGACTTTTGAAGGAAGTCAAGAAAGTTCAGTGACAGAAATGAAGAGGAAGAAAATTATAGTCATTGTGGACAGAAAATGCAAAGGTGGGGTCAACAGTTGAAGTGTCCTATAGGAAGAACTCTGAACCATAAAATATATAAACAAATAAAATTTAAGAAAACTATAAAAAGTAGTAAAAGACCACATTGAAAGAGGATCTAAATATTAGAGGATTTTATCTTTAATCTTGTAAGTAATAGGGAGCAATTGAAGTTTATTGAATTAAAGGTGTGATATAGACAGAGTTGTGCTGTAGGAAAGCATCATTGGCAGCTGACTGGAGGATGGATTAGAAGGGGAGAAAATTGAAACAGGGAGAACAAGCAGAAAGCAATTATAAAATATAGAGAAGAGATAATGAGAATAAGGACAATGGCTATAAAAATGAAGAGGAAAATACATTAGAGATGTTGTAAAGGTAGAAATGGTAAGATTTTATAATATATATGTGGGATAAGAACAAATGAGAGCCTGGGTGACTGAATGATGGTGCTACTAATGGCGTGTGTGTGTGTGTGTGTGTGTGTGTGTTGTGTGTGTGTGTGTGTTATTTGAGATGGACAGAGAATATTCAGAAATTAGAGGTCTCAAATAAGCATTTAAAATGACAAAAATAGTTCACTGAATTTAGGGTATATCATGTAGAATCTCATCAAAGAAACAGAGGCTCTGAATAAAAATAAAGTGAAATATTTGGAACTCAAACTTGTAAACATGAAAGAAAAGTTGGAAGAAGGGAGTAAAAGATACCCAATTAAAAAATATGCATGGGGGCAGCTAGGTGGTGCAGTGGATAGAGCACCAGCCTTGAATTCAGGAGGACCAGAGTTCAAATTTGATCTCAGATACTTAACACTTCCTAGCTGTGTGACCCTGGGCAAGTCACTTAACCCCAGCCTCAAAATAAATAAATAAATAAACAAACAAATAAATAAATAAATAAATAAATAGATAAATATATAAATAGATAGATAGATAGATAGATAGATAGATAGATAGATAGATAGATAATAAAAAATATGCATGAAGGGAGGAGTAAAGGTAAGGAAGGAGTGCATATAGAAGCAGAAATAGGATTATTTGGCTTTAAGAATAGTGAGTGACTAGGGGCAGCTAGTTGATGGGGTGGATAGGACACCAACCCTGAAGTCAGAAGGACCTGAGTTCAAATCTGACCTCAGACACTTAACACTTTGGGCATGTTACTTAACCCCAATTGCCTCAAAAATGAAAAAGAATAGTGAGTAACCATGGTAAGGTTAAAGAAACATTTTAGCTTCATGATTGAAATATATAATGACTATCATTAAACCACACTGCTTCCATTCAACATTACTTTTTAATGAGTTGCTATTTCTATGAGTGAAGCATTATAGAAAATAGTCCCACCAAAACCAAAAGAAATAAAATAAAAGATATTAATAAGTAACTAGAGAAAAGAAAGATGTAGTGAGAGGTACAAATATACTAAGAAAGAAATTGTATAGAGGAGGGAACTCAAATATAGAAATCCAGAAGCTCTACCTTCAATATAGAGATACAATAAAGGCCATAGGGTCATAGCCCAGGAGTGAGGGACTACAATTTAAATATTAGATGGGAAGAGAAATAAGAATATATACATATATATATATATCATATTAATAAAAAGTCAGGGAAAATTATACTTAAAAATAGGACATTTTAGCTATACTGATGTCTGGATGACTGGGAAAAGAATACATTAGAGTTCAATCTTAAAAGAAACCAGGAGGGAGGGCATTCTAGCTGTGGGAAATAACCAATACAAAGGAATGGACCTGGGAGCTAGAGTGTTATATATAAAGAAAACTAAGTAAGGCAGTATATTGGATCATTCAGTATGAGCTAATCAGCTGTATAGTAGAAATGGAGAAGCAAGAGTCTTTAGACTGAGAGACAAATTGGAACACTTTCAATCTTCCAGAGGAGAGATTATGAGGGACTGAACTAGGATAATCCCTGTATGCAGAGAGAAGATATATAGATGATTTGGAAACTGCCTGAGCAATTGAACTGAACAAGAAATAACAGTGATGTATGCCATTAACACTGAAAATCTGGGTGACTAGAAGGTGATTATATGTTTAATTATTATTAATATAATATAAATAAAAATGCATAATATAATACATAATAATTATTAAGATATTCAATTATTAAACTGGGGAGGGAGGAGGACTTGGATGAGAATATAAGGAGTTCTGTTTTGGATATTTTCAGTTTGAGATGCTTATGAGACATCCAGTTTGAAAGATTCAATAGGTCATTGATGGTAGAGCTTAGGAGACAGGCTAGGACTAGACAAATAAATTTAGGAATAATACCTATGGAGATGATGCTTTAACCTATGAGAGTAGGAAAAAATCCCAAAAATAAGGTAATCTAAAAATCTAAAAAGAGAGAAGAG
The DNA here is from genome assembly GCF_048593235.1 of Sminthopsis crassicaudata. Taxonomy (NCBI): domain Eukaryota; kingdom Metazoa; phylum Chordata; class Mammalia; order Dasyuromorphia; family Dasyuridae; genus Sminthopsis; species Sminthopsis crassicaudata. The sequence goes on from NC_133620.1 coordinate 413,853,462, forward strand.
ATAATAAAGCCTTGGGGAATACCACTGTAAGTGGTTATGACATAGATAAAGATGTAGCAAAAGAGAATGAGAAGGTAAAGTAGAAAAAAGTAGGTTATAGTCATGACATCACATACAGAAGAGATGTGTGTGTCTCTGTGTGTGTGTGTGTGTGTGTGTATGTGTGTGTGTGTGAGAGAGAGAGAGAGAGAGAGAGAGAGAGAGAGAGAGAGAGAGAGAGAGAGAGAGCTCATCTCTCCAGGATCATGTCCTTATCACAAAATATTTATACATATATATATGGAGGTGGGAGGGATATGAGGGGTGGTTATTGGGTCAAATACTGCAGAGAGTTCATAGATGAATATTGAGAAAAGGCTATTTGATTTAGCAATTTAGAATAATTTGTTACTTTGGAAAGAGCAATTTCAATTCAATGGTAAGACTAGAAGGCATATTGCAGAAGGTTTATAAGAAAGTGAAAATATAAAAAAATAAAATCAATAAACAGAAAGACAGAAAAGTTGAAATAATATTAAATAGCTATTTAACTAAACTACAGGAACTTAATTATACTAATGCATTCACTATCTTTGAAGGCATATTCAAAATTCCATACTTCTGTCCTCCCATCTCTTCAACATTAGGAAAAGATGTATATTTTTCCAGATATTTAGGCCCAAGCTTTGTTATTATTGCTATATAATGCTTACTAACTATTTAATTGCTATATGAGGTTACAGGCTTTAGTTATTTCAAACACCACTGAGGAAGGTTTGGTGTGGGTGATTATGCATAAGCATTTGAAGGATTGTTATGTTGAGAAGGGATTGACTTGGACTATAGACAATAGGATATATCCAGACTGAGAAGAACTTAATTTTCTCCATTCCTCCATTATTTATTCACATTTCATTGTTTTATAAAGTTTTAAATAAAAAAAAACCTCTACTTTTGTGTCTCTATATCTAATCCAGGAAAATATTGTTGTTTGTTGTTGTTTGTTGTTGTTGTTGTTGTTGTTGTTGTTGTTGTTGTTGTTGTTGTTGTTGTTGTTAATATAAACTTGGAAACAGAGAATGTGGGATCAAATTCTGGTTGTGCATTATCCAAGTCACATTCCTTTCTTGGCTCAGTTTCCTTGTCTATAAAATGAAAGGATTAGAATAAATGATCTGAATATTATGACGATTATGGATCCCCAAATCTTTGAGACAAAAAGTAAAAAGAAAAGGGTAAAAAAAAATTCCAAGATCATTGGACAAAGAGAAACATGCAGAAAAACACACAGAAACAAGATACATAGAGTCAGAGACAGAGACTAATAGGGCAAAAGAGAGAACAAGGTAGAGAGAAGAAAGATCAGGTGTTTTACCCAAAACTTTTTAACTGTGGTTGTGATCCCATATGTGATCAAAATAACTGAATGTGGGAGTCATGAAATTATGATTTATTATCAATTAATGTTTGATTTGCATACATATTTTATATTACCCACGCATGTGGTTGTGTAAAATTTGCTCAGGCAAAGAGATGTCATGAATGGAAGCCCTGCTTTATGTCATATAAGGAATTGTTACTATTTTGTGTTTTAGATAATTGCTAATGAATAATATCTTAACAGATTTAGTCCTTTGTACTTAATTTAGCAAATTCTAAAGTACTTTCTCCATGGAGGGAAAAAAAAGTAACATCTAATTTATTTATTTAAAAAATACATTAAAGCCTACCTTCTTGAAAGGAAAAACAATTAGTAATTTGATCATTTAATTTAGCCTTCAAAGCATCTTCACAATAATTGAACCAAAACAAAAGGGCCCCTCAATTTTTGAAGAAATAAACTTTTCCCCCTAAAATCCATTACTAGCTCCAGTTTGTACATTGGACTCCAGAGCTACTGTAATGCATTCTTAAACCATTAAGCTAAAAGTACTAATATGTGTGTAGAGACAATGATGGTTGTTCACCTGATTCACTTTACCATTATTTCTGCTTTCACTGATGCTATCAAATCATATTCTAAAGTCTTTAGAACATTCTTGATTTAAAACCAAGGAATAGTTGATGAGCTTCAGACAAATACAAAAACAAATCACACCAAACTATTCTTTTCTCTAGTGGTGGGCTTTTATTTTTTGGTCACTGAGGGAAATGTAATAATACTGCAGATAATAAAAGTCTTAGCCACAGTGAGGAGCCCTACCATCACTAGACATAAGGGACTAGCTTTAATATTGCCACTATATATAATTTTAGACCTTTAAGTGCCTGTTTCTGGGCCAAATTCTGCCTGACACTTCTTAATTGGGCACAATCCTATGTTGACCCAGGGGGAATAGAATGTTCTTGGAGTAAACTATTTACCTGTTAATTTTTTTTCAGGACAATGAGGTATCACTTAGTGCCCTTAAAGAGGTAATTTACCATCTGGTTCTTTGAAAGAGTTACTGACTGAGCAGTTTACTGCTGGAAGGTATTTAACACCCCAGTTTCCCTTTACCCTAGAAATAGTTTTCTGTTATAATCAAGATGATTATCTTCCTTTTACTCCCTTTTCTATCTGAATTTCCTTGTCACAGCCAGGGGTCTCATTTATAGGCAACCTGTGTGGAAAGATGGCCATGATGCTCACAGTATGAGTGCACAGGAGCACCATTTATCCTCAAGTGTATTATTGTTTTATTATTATTTTATGTGGTGCATTTTCTCCAGGGAGTTAAAGGGACATCATAAGCTTTAAATGCCCAACGAATAGAATTATGCAACAACAAAAAAAACTAAAAGATGAAAAAAATTCTTATTAATCAGAAACCTGCAGGCTGAATTTGACACTGTTGCTATAAATTTAACATCAGGGGGGTTTGGATGAGGAAGGATATTTCACTAATTATAGAGAAAGCTAAGATAATATATGTATATCTCCCATCATTTCTCCTTTCCCTTACTGAAATTAAGCCCACTGTGTTCAAGTCATCTAGTGCAGTGGTCTCTAAAATGTTGTCAACTGACCACTGAAAGTATGTTTTAATTTAAATTCCATCAAATATGCATGAGGAAAAGCATACGCCTGAATGCCTTATGCTTAAGTCTAAATGCAAAGAATTCTGGCCTTGACTCTCAAGAGATTTTACTACAAGCAGCAGATCTGATACCAAAACAATACTGATTGTAATATTTGGATAGAATAGTCAGATACTGCTAGGAAGAAACTTGATAGAGTGTGACTAGAAGGGGCCGGCAGCATAGATTCTTCCTTCCACCTTTTGATCCCTGTTATTAACATCTTTCTTCATGTAAGAATGTCACAGATGGAGGCTGAAAAGCAAAATTTTTGTGAGTGCTATTTTTGGCTCTAATTCTCCTGAAGAAATCTTAAATTATATTGACTTTATGTGCTTCTTTTAATTGGTGATTTTCCATAGAACTTGACAGAGAATTGGCACTTCAGAATATTGATATCCTTTGCCATTGATTGATTCACTTTGTGAACTTGAGTTTAAAAAATTCCAAGTTCAAATTTTCATTTCTGTTTTTCTCTATGAGAAGTCAGGAGCCATAAAGAGAAAAGATAAGCTGAAAAACAAAAGAATTAGAAATTATAGTGACTGCCATTAATTAGCCACATAGACTGTACAAGTTTCAGTCTCTGTGGATTTGGTTTCTTGACCTAATTCAAAAAAAGGGTCAAAAATAGGTCTGTTCTTATTTTCATTCAAGAAGTGAGAAGGAGGAAGAGAAGGAGAAATCTTTACTAAAAATCAAAAGGTATTATTAAACACTCAAAAAATTAGCTGTCTTGGCCAGCTTGACATGAGATATCATTTCTCAATCCATACCTTTGCACTGGCTGTCCTAAATGCTTGAAATAACTACCTCTTCATGTCTATCTCTTAGAATCCATAGCATACCAACTTATGCAGGAATATTTCCCTAGTCTCCCCAACAGCTAGTATCTCCCCCCTTTATAACTATATTGTATGTATTTTATAGAGGTCTATGTACAGATTGTGATCTACATTTGGATCTAAGCTTCCTGAGGTCGGAAACTGCTTTTTTGTTTTTTCTTTGTACCTCTATTAATTAACTTTGTGTATGTCCTCTGATAAGTGAATGCTTCTGGACTGATTAATTATGTGTCAAGCACTGTACTAGGCACTGATGAAATAAAGATTAAATGAAATAAATCTCCCTCTGTGGAAGAGCATTAGCAACTAAAGGGTAGGGGGGAAAAAAAGGTTTTCTGTAGAAAACAGCACATGAAATGAATTTTCTCACCATTAAACATATCCATTTTTAAGCCTGACATTTTCTTAAATGCTGGTTCATATATTCATATAACACTTAGAAGGAAAAGGGAAGTTGCTTAGGTTAATAAAAAGTCCATAGATTAAAAGTCAGGAAACCTAGGATTTAAGCTGGATTCTGCTACTCTCAAGTAAGATCAAGATCTTAAGTCAATTACTAGTTTTCTTAATTTCCGCTTCCTTTTTGTCAATCACAACTAAAAATCTATAATAGGGTTTTTTAATATCATATTATTATTCCATTTTTCTCTAAGCATTGGCTTGGCTTAGACTCCACAAAGCACCGTTTCCTCCCAAGGATATGTTGAATACCAGAAATCTCACCACTATGAAGAATGATTCGTGTTTAGGAAACTCTATACCTTATCAATTCACTCTTAGTTTGCCTTTCAGCTAAAAAGTGGAGAACTGAACCACCCAAAGCCTTCCCTTATAGGAAGCTCACAAACTTCCTGGTAACTTCATTTTCCATCCCCAGCTCCATGGAACAACATCCCTTAGGGGATGTAAAAACTTTTCTAAATAGTTGACCTGGAATTTGTCAGAGAACTAAATAAATGTATAGAGAATTGACTAAAATTTATAAAAAGGCAAGTCATTCTCCAATTGATAAATGGACAAAGGATGAGAACAGACAATTTTCAGATGAAGAAATTAAAATCATTTCTAGTCATATAAAAATGCTCTAAATCACTGTTGTTCAGATAAATACAAATTAATAGAATTCTGAAGTACCACTACACACCTCTTAAATTGGCTAAAATTACATAAAACAATAATGATAAATTTTGAAGGGAATGTGGGAAAACTGGGACACGAATACATTATTGGTGGAATTGTGAACAAATCCAACCATTCTGGATAGCAACGTGAAACTATGCCCAAAGGGCTATCAAACTTTGCATACCCTTTTGATCCAGCAGTGTCTCTTCCAGATCTGTATCCCAAAGAAACAATAAAAAAAGAAAGGAACTCACATGTGCAAAAATGTTTGTAGCAGCCCTTTTCATAATAGCAAGAAACTAGAAATTGAGTGAATGCCCATAAGTAGGGTAATGGCTGAATAATTTATGGTATATGAATGTTATGTAATATTATTGTTCCATATGAAATAATCAGCAGGATGATTTCAGAAATGCTTAGAGAGATTTACATGAACTGATGCTAAGTGAAATGAGTAGAACCAAGAGAACATTGTACATAGCAACAATAAGATTATTTGATGATTAACTATGATGGACTTGGTTCTTTTCAACAATGAGGTGATTCAGGCCAATTCTAATAGACTTATGATGGAAAGACTTCTGCTCCCAGAAAGAAAACTATCAGGGCTGAATGTGGATCACAACAAAGGTTTTTGACCTTTGTTGTTATTTGCTTGCTTTTTGTTTACTTTCTCATTTTTTTTCCTTTTTGATCTGATTTTTCTTGTGCAGAGTGATGTGTGGAAATATATGTAGAAGAATTGCATATTTAACATATTACTTAACAGATTACTTAACCAACTAGGGGAGGAAATGGAGGGAAGGGAAGAGATTTTAAAAAATTGGACCATAAGTTTTTGCCAGGGTTAATGTTGAAAACTATCTTTGCATATATTTTGAAAATAAAAGCTATTATCCAAAAAAAGAAAAATATCTAATGACATGCATTCAGTATTTAATTGACTATTGTGTTGCCTTTGTGTTTACTATGAAGAATGCTACAGAATTGTGTTTACTATGAAGAATGTTACAGAATTTTCTTTTTATCCTTACATTGCTTACTTTAAAGAAACACTATATTTGCTTGTAAAGGCATTTAAAAATCATCTGTTAGACAAGAAGTTATATATGTTCTGCTTTCACATATAACTTCTCCACAAGTAAATGTTGAATGGATAGCCTTTGTTATGCTCAGATGCTTTGACATATTACTTTCAATATACAAAGGGAGAGAGATGAAATCATTCTTCACCAAAAGATAAATAATGATTCTAAATAAAAAATAGTATTCTTTAGGGAGCACAAACTCAAGGAATTTGGGAAATAAACAGGTTGAAATGGAAGACTTTCATCAACAGGAAATAATGAACTAGTAAGAAAACCTGAAATACAAAAAAAAGATGTTTTTTTTTTTTCATAAAGGAAGTTCAAAATAGATAAGACATTGACATTTTTAATATTACAAAAGTTTTATTATTTTCTTAGTGAGAATAAATATTTTATCCATTGTTGTAGTTTATATCTCTTTTATAATTCAGTAGAGGGATTTCATAATTATGTGTCCATTATTCTGATGATATTGAGTTTCACATAGCAAGGGTAAGGGGAGGAATTAGGCACTTATTAAGTACCTTCTATGTTCCAGGAACTATGCAAAGTGCTTTTAAAATATCTCGTGTGTTCCTCATGATAACTCTGTGAGGCAGACACTATTAATTTTCACATTTTAGAGTTGAGGAAACTGAATACAGAGGTTAAATAACTTACCCAGTGTCATATAGCTAGGAAGTATTTGAAGAAAGACCACAGATCCAGTGCTCTATCCACTTTGTCACTCAACTCCCTCAATGATGATTCTTCAATATGCCCATTCCAAAGTGACAATACTTTAGTCTTTTAGAATCTAAGACTGCATTCTGGTAATGATGACATCAAATAGGATTTTAGTAGAGACTGTGGAAAATTGAACAAAATGAGAAGGAGGACAAAGACAGAGGAATAGAGAGAATACATATGCAAAAAATGTTAATGGCTACCATATTAGGTACTTTAAATAGTTCAATTAGTTTGAATATCTTTTTTTTAAAACAGGGTTGGGAAAAAATTAAGTGAAAGAAGAAGAGGCTGTAATATGAAGATTATTAACATTTCACAGTACTAAGAATGATTCTTGGAAGTATCTAAAATAATCAAGTGCCTGCTAAGTCAAGGAATACTTCTATCTTAAAGAGTTGCTACAGTGAGAAGAATCCTGGATTTGGAGTCAAATGACCTAGGATTAAGTTCAAGCTATTATGGTCAAGTTACCTAATTAATATAGATCTCATTTTCCTCCCCTAATAAGGAAATTTAAATGGATGATTTCTAGTGTCTTATCCAATTCTAAAACCTACTCAAATTGTTGTCTTTGGTTTGTCAATACAGATAAGCTGAACACAGTAATATACAGTTTCTCTCTTTCTAAGTAGGTGACTATTTTGTATGGATAATACATAAAGTATATATGTATATGTGTGTATATATATATACATGCATATATACATATACATATCAAAATGTAGATAACCACATGTCAGGATTTTCATAGAAAACTTTATTATATCTATATGTCTATAGTTATATAGACATATGCCATAAATACTTATATATTTATGTGATATGATTTATACACAACAAAATGTATATATATGTTATAGACATATATGTGAATATGTGTGTATATTTTTTTCTCTTTGAACACATCCAGTTAAACAGAAAACTGAATAAATCATATGGAAGTCCTTTAGACTGAATAGTCATTCATTAGGGCATTCTGATGTATATTGAGCCAAAGTTTTTTCCTTGTATTTTTGATATATTTGTTCTGATTCTACCTGCTCTATTTGATGAGTTAAGCTTGTGTGTTAAAACTCTGACCATTTGAGGAACAGATATTCTGATGCCAGTTTCCCAATTCTAACCTTGCCAAACATTTAGCTCTTGAAGAATGAAAATCCACTTGTACCTTCCATGTTGTTTAATCAGCAAAGTATGGTAAGCAAGGAGACAGAAAGGTTATGTTGACTTACCTAGGGGGTGAATAATGAAAGAATATCAGGTTCATTGTTATGTATTGGATGGATATACCTGTCCAATGGTTGCTTCATTCCATCATAGAAGTGATTCTTCAACATTAGCAAAGCATTTCTGAAGCCATAATCATGATTTAAATGCAGCTAAGAAGTTGTTTTCTGCTAGCCCCAATAGGAATATGACACAACTCAAAAATGTCACCTGGCTCCATGGCCATTTGTCTCCTTCTCCTTCCCTTTTGCTTCCTTGGTTGAGGGAGGTTTAACACATTCTATTTATCTCTTAAAGCCTCAATGTACCCTTTTGATCAATTGTCCTATAATATACCACTCCAATGAGAAATCCAGTTTGTGCTACTTAAATGATGCAAGCATCACATCAAGTCACAAAACATCAAATATACCAGATGCATCCATTGGTGGAAGGAATATATTATATCATGTATTGAACATAATGGAAATGAAATATTATTTAGAAGAAGAAAAGTACAAAAAAAATTTTCTAATTCATATAAAAAAATAGAAGATTACCCATTTTATGAGTTCTTGAAACCAGGGACTAAACATATATTTCTCCTTATTTTTCATAGCAAATAACACAATAATACATGCATATTTAGTTTTATCCAATGCAGACTATATAGACATAATCCTGATCAGATACTATATGAATCAAGAATTATATTAAAAGTAATTATTAAAATGATAAATTCCTATTCAAAAAACAGTATTGATTTCATTGAATTGTGAAAACAGAATTGAGTATTATAAATAATGAAAATTTCTTATGTTTTAGCTGACATTCATTTTCTTTTTTTAATTTCTTTGTTTCTTTTTCTTTTTTTATTAATTTTTATAATTATAACATTTTTTGACAGTACATATGCATAGGTAATTTTTTTTACAACATTATCCCTTGTACTCCCTTCTTTTCCAAATTTTTCCCCTCCTTCCCTCCACCCCCTCCCCTAGATGGCAGGCATTCCATACATATTAAATATCTTATAGTATATCCTAGGTACAATATATATGTGCAGAACCGAATTTTGTTGTTGTTGCAAAGGAAGAATTGGATTCAGAAGGTAATAATAATCTGGGAAGAAAAAAAAATGCTCACAGTTTACACTCATTTCCCAGTGTTTCTTTTCTGGATGTAGCTGATTCTGTCCATCATTGATCAATTGGAATTGGATTAGCTCTTCTCTATGTTGAAGATATCCACTTCCATCAGCATACATCCTCGTACAGTATCATTGTTGAAGTGCATAATGATCTTCTGGTTCTGTTCGTTTCACTCAGCATCAGTTGATGTAAGTCTCTCCAAGCCTCTCTGTATTCATCCTGTTGGTCATTTCTTACAGAACAATAATATTCCATAACATTCATATACCACAATTTATCCAACCATTCTCCAATTGATGGATATCCATTCATCTTCCAGCTTCTAGCCACTACAAAAAGAGCTGCCACAAACATTTTGGCACACACAGGTCCCTTTCCCTTCTTTAGTATTTCCTTGGGATATAAGCCCAGTAGTAGCACTGCTGGATCAAAGGGTATGCACATTTTGATAACTTTTGGGGCATGATTCCAGATTGCTCTCCAGAATGGTTGGATTCTTTCACAACTCCACCAACAATGCATCAGTGTCCCAGTTTTCCCATATCCCCTCCAACATTCATCGTTATTTGTTCCTGTCATCTTAGCCAATCTGACAGGTGTGTAATGATATCTCAGAGTTGACTGACATTCATTTTCAAAGCAAAAGTTAAACATTTTCATTCTAAGAGTTAAGAAAAAAATTTGTTAAGTCATCAGAAAAGTTGAAGTATTGTGACTGAAATAAAGGATTTAGAATTTGTAATGCGTTCCCAGATGAAGTTTATGAAGACAAAAAGAAAGATAAATAAATGTCTATCTTGAAGTCATACTTTTTTATTCATAGCTTGATGATTCTTAGATGATTTTGATGCTATTTAAAACATATTGGTCCTAATTTTCTGCATGGGTGTAATGGTAAAACTTGTGTCACAATACGCCTTCAGGATTGTGTTTTGATTTCTATAAATATAACTACCTTTGTTAATATAATTTAAGGCAGGGAGAGTTTGAGTCATTCTCACTGTAAACTATATCCTTTGGTTTATAGTGATAACTTTAAGGCACCCATTGCTATGGTTTTCTATGTTATTTTTAAAGGCATCATTGAAAAAGTACAAGATTTTATGCAGCTATTGGTTGATGTGCAAGGTACTGTATATACAATAAATATAATATTGATCAGCTGCTATGATTCTTTCCTTAATTAGGAAGAAAATGGAGGATAATAGAAAGCAATTCCTCTTCCTTCCACCAGCACAAAGAGTAGAAAACAGATTTGATCTGGTGAGCAGAGCCAGTCAAAATAGGAAAAACACATCATAAATTATAAAAAGAGGTAGCCCTCACTTCTCCTTGTAACAGTGTTCTCACTACTCATTTTTCCCCAGTTTTCAACCAGATCTATAAGTTCACAGGCAAGAATAGAGTGGTCCAGGGTGTTAATATTGCTAATAAAACTAATATTAGTATAGCTATAATTGCACCATATTGACTTAAATAGATTTTAAAATTAGAGAATGCAGTAGCTAAGAAAAAGTTATAACCATTGTTTAAAAAATAGCAATATGTTAGCTTCAGGGTGATAGATTTGTTGTTGGCCAATACAACTCTCAAATACATCTCTTGGAATTCATTCTAACAAATCCAAAAATGCTTAAAATGTTAAAATTTGCTCTGTATCCAATTCTGATCATAACCATGCAGAAGTCAAAGAATTTTTGCACAGAAGTTTGGGCTAGATAACCTCTAAATTTCCATCAACTTTAAATTCTTTAATACTGATCTGTTATAAGAGCAGGACAATGACTTTTCTTCTTTATTTGATTTCTACATTTTAAATTTGCTAAAACATAATCCACACTATGCTCAAAGGGTTTTAAACTGTGCATCACCTTTGATCCAGAAGTCTCTCTACTGGGTCTGTATCCCAAAGAGATCATAAAAAAGAGTAAAGAACCTACATGTGTAAATATATTTGTAGCAACCCTTTTTGTAGTGGCAAGGAACTGGAAATTGAGTGGATTTTGGGAAATGGCTGAACAAGTTATGGTATATGGATGCAATGGAATATTATTATTCTATAAGAAGTGAAGAGCAGGCTGATTTCAGAAAAAAGCCTGAAAAATTTTACATGAACTGATTCTAAGTGAAGTGAGTAGAACCAAAAGAATATTGTACACAGGAGCAACAAGATTATGTAATAATAAACTATGGTGGACTTGGTCCTTTTTCAATATTGAGGTGATTGCAAGGTAATTCCAATAGACATTCAGAGATAGAACTATGGAGATCTAATGTGAATCAAAGCACAGTGTTTTCACCTTTATTATTATTGTTTGTTCTCTTGGATTTTTTTTTCTTTCTCATGTTTTTGCCCCTTTTGATCTGATTTTTCTTGTGCATCATAACAAATTTGGAAATATGTCAGAAGAATTGTACATGTTTAACCTCTATTAGATTACTTGGTTCTAGGAGAAGGAGGAAGAGGAGAGGGAGGAAGGTTTGGAACACAAGATTTTGCAAGGATAAATGTTGAAAACTATCTTTGCATGTATTTTGAAAAATAAAAAACTATTAGTATAAAAAGATACAATCCACTTAAACATTATTTACTGTTAAACTTTTTTACTATAATAGCAATAGAATCAGATATGGTTTAATATTGTTCATACTAATATTAGAAACAAAATGGACCTTTGAGATCATGTAAGCCAAGTCTTCCATTTTAAAGATGAAGAAAATAAATTGCTTAAGAAAGTCAAATTGTTAGTAAATAGCAGAAAAAAAGGCATAGAATCCATCATTTCTTACTTCTAGAACAATATCACTTTTGATGTTCATTAATTTCTGTCATGTATAACTCTTAATATTCCCATTTGGGGTCTTTCTTGGCAAAGGTATTGAAGTGGTTTCCCATTCCAACTCATTTTACAGAGAAGGAAACTGAGGCAAGCAAGTGTAAAGGCCTTCCGCAGGGTCACACAGCTAATCAGTTTCTGAGGTGATAGTTGAACTTGGGCAGATGAGTCTTCCTGACTTCCAACCCAGTGCTCTATAGACTACACCATTTAGTTCTCTCAATGTCTCTATACCATTTTTAAAAGCCTCCAAAATTTGTCATACTAAAATTCCTTAGTATTAAAATAAAAATTTAATATCAAATTTAACCGAAAGCCAACTTAGTTCATCACAGTACCTTTGTTAAAGATTGTTAGATTCTGTTTTCTAAGGTTCAAAGTGTTTTATTTTACTTTTGTGGGAGAGAACAGGTCACAGCTTCTAAAAGTAATATATCTTCTTTGTAGAAAACTTCATAGTACATTTTCCAAACATGTTTTCACAAATATTTTACCAGTGGAAGTTAAATGTGGCATTTATATCCTATACCCTAGCATTTCAAAGTAGCAGTCTTTATTTCAGAGGAATATATATCTATATTAAAAATATTCAACTTAATATATCCATAACAATCTGTAATAAGAGTGCAATGTATTTGAAATATCAGCTCTTCTGAAATGAAAATAATCACAGTTTAAATTAAACCAACCATTTTCGAGCAATAAATTTTGATTTTCCAAAGGCTATATAAACATTATGTTCCCTAAATGCTAAATTTATGTGCCTTAAATATCAAATAAAAACAAAATCATTCATTTAAAAAATCACAGAGAAAAGAATTAAATGTAGGGAAAAGAAACATTTAAAATAGTGATAGTGAATAAAATGTTAAATAACTTAGCAACTAAACATAGTTCAATATGCCTACAGATTAAAAAGCTTGTCATTTATTTCCCCCAATAACCTGGAGTCATGATTGAAGTTTTCATTTCCATTATATTGTGGGCAGTATTCTATTTCTTCAAGCAGGAAAATGAGCCCATACATCAGAGAGCAAATTAAAATTTAAGGAAAAAATGGCCCCCATAGTATACTCTGGTGAAAGCTAAGGAAGGGGAAAAAATATTAGGAAACGTAAATCAGCATGCCTTGTTAGTCAGATCTCAACTACTGCTAAAAGATGCTACCTGAGGGAAATGAGCCCTTTGTGCACTTAGTTATGGTCCCTTCCTATTGTTTTCCAGCACATTATTTACAGGGAAAGAAAAAAACTCAATGTTCTCCAACTCTAAACTGGGTCCCCAATCCCAGACTTGTACTAATTTTTTAATAAACATCTATTCAATTAACCAAACTTGTTTCCATACTGTTAAAGGCCTCTCTAAGACAGATTTCTTGAATTTTTTTGTTATTAAATAGTAAAGTATTTTCCCAGGTTAATAAATAGGATGCTATACCATATGGGGTTGCTTTTAATGTCACATGGCATCACAGAATGTCATTCTCAGCTAAATTTCAGATTTATAGGATTTGATTTTTGCTAGATAAAAGTATTTATAGAGGAAAATGCTGAAGAAAGTGATCTCAAATAAAAATAATTATATCTAGCTCCTAGTATAATGCTCATATTCATATAAGAGCTGCTGAAGTTCATTTTTCACTTGACTGTAAGGATATGACATTCTTCCTAAGTGTAAAATTATTTTAGGTTGGATTTCAAGGAAAACAAGGACATTAGATCAAGCTGGGCCTAAACTTGTGTGTCTGTGCCTGCATTATCATTGTATGTTACAGTGAAACAGAATTTTTCTTCAGTAATCTATGGACTGCATAAAAAGCTTGTACAAAGAGGTCATATACCTCACTGTGGCTCTGAATAAAAAATTCATATCTACATGCTTTTTTCTGTAGCAGCAAATATGCAGTCATATTCAGATCTTAAACAGTGTCTTTTTATCTTGTTCTCTGTGTTTTCTTATCTTTATCTTCCTTTATCAACAAGAAAATTCTAACATACTGGAATGGATCTAATGCAGTCATATTTCAATATAATACATCAAATAGTTTAAGGTGTCAAAGAAGAAGTTATATTTGCTATAAAGTATGCAGAAGAATTATGAGAATTTAGTTTAAATATTGGTGATATAAATTTTGTTACCAAAACTTTAGCCCTTGTTGAAGGACAACATAAGATGGCTGAAAAATATGAAAATGTCAAATGCTTCAATAAGAACATCCATAATTTTCTAATATTCTCTAACATAAGTAAATAATAAATTATCATTTTGTTCACTTTGTAGAAATTAAGTATATGGGAAAGTATATACACTCCAATATTCTAGAGAATTTGTGATTTTCCTGATTCAGATATTCTCTTCAATGATACATATTGCAATATAACAGCATACCTACTTAACCTATGTAATGCTTACCTGTGTCCTTCTATAATCTTGCCACATGGGTCCACTCAGTAAATGAAAAGCCTTCCTCAAATTATCTTACCATGGTGAGGACAGGGTTATCATAAGATCTTTGGATCATAGTTCTAGAGTTAGAAAGAATCTTGATGGCCATTTTGTCCAACTTGCTAATCTTACAGCTGATTAAACTAAGACCAGAGATGTTAAATGTCTTCCCCAAGATTACATGCTCTCTGACTCTAGAGATAATGTTCTTTCCCTTATACTATGTTGCCTCTAAATATAAATAAATAATTCATAATTATTTAATATCCATAGGAATGTGACATTAATAATAATAAATATATAGTATCAATTATATTTCTAATTCCTATTGTTTTTTCTTGGAATTTGTCCACAAAGAAAATTTATTTCCTTTAATAAGTGCTTTGATTCTATTATAATATCAACTTTTTGAAGACAGGTTTACCAACTGCCCTTTTTTTTCCTTTTTTTAAGAATGATCAGGAGAAGAAAGTCCCTTTATGCACTAAATTATTTATAGCAATACTTTTTTAATATCTAAGAAATGGAAATGGCATAGATGTCCATCAATCAGGGATGATTGAATAAATTTTGATTCCTGAATATGAATATAATGTATTATTACTATGTTATAATAAATGATATGTGAGGAAAACAGAGAAGCTTAGAAGGCCAACATGAACTGATGAAAATTAAATAAGGAAAACCAAGAAAATAACATAATGATAATAACAATGTGAGTGGAAAAAACAACCATACAAAAAAATCAAGAATGTATGTAGAATGATGATAAAAATAATTAACTTGATTGAAATTATATGGGAGAACATTCTCATGTATTGGGCTTGAGAAAACTTAGAAACATTGCATATTTCACATATTTTTGGAAGATTTCAGTGTAATTTATTGGTTATGATTTTCTCTTCTTTTTTTTTTTTATTTTGTGTTACAAGGAATGCCTTTCTGGGAGGGGGCCTGGGAAGGATACAGGTGTAAATAATGATGATGTAAAAAAACAAAAGATATCAATAGAAACATAAAAAGCACAATCTGGGTTCATTTATTCATTCATTGAATTCATTCAGCTGCACTTGTTAACCAACTACTATATATCAGAAATATATCAAGCACTGGAGATATCAAGACAAAAATAAAGTTTTCCCTGTCCTCAAATGGCTTTCATTCAATTAGAATATACCATACTCAGAAACTAGTAATATAGGAAATAGATACAATAAATACAAAGTGATTCCAGGTTGAATCAGGAAATGTCTATTGAAAGAAGTAGCAAAATTTGAATGAGTCTTGAAGAGAAGAAAAGATAAGCAAAGAAAGAGGTGAAAAAGAAGAGCATTCTGGGTATGAGGAACAAACCAGACAATGGTCAGCTTGGAGAGATGGAGTGTCATGTATAAAGTATAACAAATAGATCAGTTTAGCTTGAGTATTAAGTTATAATGGGGAATAATGTATAATCTTTTAAAATTCAATTTTAATTTGTTTTCATATCTATATTTTCTCTCTCTCATCTTTTCTTACACAATCATAATGATAAATTAAGAAAATCCAAACCCATTATAAACATGCATAGTCAAGCAAAATACTTTTTCACACAATGGCCGCGTCAAAAAAAGCCTCACTCTTCACTTTGGGTGATCACCTCTATATCTGGAGGCTTTATCATGAATCCTCTGGAATTATGATTAGACATTGTGTTGCTCAGAATATCTAAATCTTCTAAAGCTGTTTGTCTTTATAATATTATTGTTATATAAATTGTTATCCCAGCTTTGCTCATTACATTCTGTATCAGTTCATACAAGTTTTCCCAGGTTTCTCTGAAACTATTGTGTTCCTCATTTCTACGTTCATATGCGATTGCTTATTAAACCATTAGCCAATTGATGGACACCCCACCCCTAGTTAATATTCTTTTTCACCACAAAAAAAAAAGCTCTAATAAATACTTTTATACATGTGGGTCATTTACCTTTATTTTATCATTGTGAGCTATAAATCCAGTTGCAGTTTTGCTGGGTCAAAGAGTATACAAAGTTTTATAGCTTTGGGGGAATATTTCCAAACTGCTTTTCAGAATGACTGAACTAGTTCACAGTTATACCAACAGTTAATTAATATTCCTTTTCCTGCATTGCAATCTGATATTTGTCAGTTTTCTTTTTATCATCTTTGTCAATATAATGAACATGAGTGATATGTCAGAGGTTTGGATTTTTAAATTTACATTTCTCTATTAGTGATTTAGAATATTTTTTTCCATTGGATTATTGATAGCTTGGATTTCTTTCTCTGAAAATATCTATATCACTTGATTATTTATCAGTTGAGCAGTGACTCTTAATTGTGATGGGTTTAAATGTCAAGTAGTGGGATTTGTGTTTCATTATAGAGATGATAGGGAACCCTTGGAGTTTAGTGAGTAAGTTATGACATGGTCTGTTTTATTAGTCCAAGTAAGTTGATATGCAGACTTAAATTAAGGTGTTTGTAGTGTGAGTAGAGAAAGGAGAATAGTTGCATGAGATCTGAGGAGGCAGAATTGGCAAGATTTCTAAGTTTTTTATAATTGGTGATTGAGAGTGAAGAATTGAAGAAAACTAATAGGTTGTGAAAATACTTGTTTGGAAGAATGGCAGTGATTTTGAAAGAAATAGGACATTTAAGTGGAGAAAATTGGGGATTTCATGGGAAATAGAATGAGTTTTGGTTTGGGTGTGTAGATTTTAAGAATCTATGGAAAAATCACTATAAAATATTCAACAGGCAGTTGCTAATGTGGGACTGATTCTCAACAATCATAGGTCTGAATATAGGACTTGGAATTCATCTGCAAAGAGAAATTGTTCACACTATATATTTGAAGAATTAGATAAAGATTGAAATGAAAATAATGTTAGAATAGAATAAAAGGAATGGGATGATGAATAGACTAGAAAATGTGATAGAAGTATTACCTAATAATTAACAAATACTATAGGACACCACATCAGAAATACTCCATTACTCACTTTTTTATCACTATCATAACCTGGGAAATTCAGGGTCAAGTTAAAGTTATCAAGAGTAAGTTCTCCCTGACTTGTCCTTCCTGCATATAAGAGTGCCAATTCCTCTTAGCATGATTTAGGGCACTCCCTTATTTTTTTTCTTAAATATCTAGGGCTTTCCCCCATGAATGTTATTCCTTTTCTCAAACCACTTTCTCAGATTCACAAGTATCCACAACAACTACATGAATTATGTCTGGATCCTGGAAAACACTCAAGTGGTTCTTGGGCTTTTACAAGTGTGTCCATTCAGAAAAATTCAGAATAGATCAAGAAAATGATGTTCTTCAGACAATTCTCAGATGATGAAATTGAAACTATATCCACTCATATGAAAGAGTGTTCCAAATCACTACTGATCAGAGAAATGCAAATTAAGACAACTCTGAGATATCACTACACACCTGTCAGATTGGCTAAAATGACAGGAACAAATAACGATGAATGTTGGAGGGGATGTGGGAAAACTGGGACATTGATACATTGTTGGTGGAGTTGTGAAAGAATCCAACCATTCTGGAGAGCAATCTGGAATTATGCCCAAAATATTATCAAACTGTGCATACCCTTTGATCCAGCAGTGCTACTCCTGGGCTTATATTCCAAAGAAATACTAAAGAAGGGAAAGGGACCTGTATGTGCCAAAATGTTTGTGGCAGCTCTTTTTGTTGTAGCTAGAAACTGGAAGATGAATGGATGTCCATCAGTTGGAGAATGGTTGGGTAAATTATGGTATATGAAGGTTATGGAATATTATTGCTCTGTAAGAAATGACCAGCAGGACGAATATAGAAGTTTGGAGAGACTTACATGAACTGATGCTGAATGAAATGAGAAAAACCAGAAGATCTCTGTACACTTCAATGTTGTATGAAGATGTATTCTGATGGAAGTGGATATCTTCAACATAAAGAAGATCCAACTCACTTCCAGTTGATCAGTGATGGACAGAAACAACTACACCCAGAGAAGGAACACTGGGAAGTGAATGTAAATTGTTAGCCCTACTGTCTATCTACCCAGGTTACTTACAGCTTCAGAATCTAATACTTAATGTGCAACAAGAAAATGGTATTTACACACATATATTGTATCTAGGTTATACTGTAGCACATGTAAAATATATGGGATTATTTGTCATCTAGGGGAGGGAGTAGAGGGAGAGAGGGGAAAATTTGGAAAAATGAATACAAGGGATAATGTTATAAAAAATATTCATGCATATATATTGTCAAAAAAATTTATAATTATAAAATTAAAAAAAAGAACATGATGTTCTTGAGGATTAAAGAAAGACTTTCATCACATGATAATCAAACTCCCAAAGGCAGAGATAGATTTTGGAAGTGAACACCTGGTAAAGGACAGATTGCTTCTATCAATGGCAATAAGATACTGTTTACCATGTAAATCTAATTTTTAAAAGTACTTTCTATTTTAAAGGAAAAAGTCAACTATATTATAAATTCATGAATTTGATACCACAAACTCTACATTCTTCTCTAATCAATTCAAATCTGAATTATTGTGTTCTATTCTGAGTACCATATTTTAGGAAGAAGATATGACAGTGAATAGTGACCCTTTATTAAAGCCAGGAATACCTGATTCAAGTTCTGTTTCTGATATATACTGGCTTTGACCCTAGGTAAATCAATTAATCACCCAGGTAACTTTCCAAAATTAATAAACTGAAAAGAAGCTGCTGACCTGTATTAATATAGAGACTTTTCAATCTAAATTCCCTATACTAATGAAATCACAGGTTGAGACCTTATCTTATCCATAAGAGGTTAAGCAATTGAGATGGTTAGCTTAGAAACCAGAAAATTTAGAAAGAAACATAAAGGCTCTTTTCAAGTATTTGAAGAGCTGTCATGGAGAAGAAGGATTACATTTATTCTACTTGACTCTGTAGGGCGTAATTAATAGAAGTTACAAAAGAGCAAATTTCCTAAGCATTAGAGTCATCCAAGAGAAAAATGATCTAATCTTGGGGACTTAGATTAATGCTTACTTGAGGTTTGCAAACAGATATTGGATACAAAATTTCAAGTATGTTCTATATAACAGATTTTTGTGCAGCTATAGATTGGACCAGATGACCTTTGAGATCACATTTAACCCTGAGGCTCTCTAATGACAGGCAGTGATGTCAGAATATGACCTTGCCATGCCAAAATATCAAAAAAGAAAAATAATCAGTTGGTCATGCAAACATCTTCTCTTACAAAAGAATTCTTCTGAAAACACATTTAGATATGCACGTTCACTATGAAAGAAGTCTATTCACATAAACTTGCAGCAAAAGGTGCCGAATGTGCCCTAAGAAGAACAAGTCATATATATCTTACTAATGAAGTTTTTACTATATTACTAAATCTGTGGTCAAAGTCATCATGTCAAAATTATGTTCTCAGGAAGGCTCCAACTTACAAAAAGGGCATAATTTGGTCCTTGTGAATTTGGATCACATTTCTATCAATAAAGGAAATATAATTTCCATCAATTTTCCACAGTAGATGATAGATTCAAAATCCAGCACATACAGACCTATTTAACCAATAGGTTAAATTCTGCTAGTTTTAAATTTAATTACATTAAAATCTGCTAGTATTATTTTTTTTCAATTCTGCTAGTATTTTCATAGTAATTAACTTTTTCTAATATTGTTTTGTATTAAAAATGTATTTCAAGTTATTATTTGGGAGCCTAAGAGCACATGCATGCCCTTGAGAAGATGGTGACAGCTTCTTCCATTATTATATTGAAGGCAGTATAATGGGATTTGGCTTCCTTATGAAAAGGAACCATAAATTTCTAATTGGCATAGTAAATTCTCTGCATAGATCATAGAGAAGACCAGATCCCTGTTCATTTGGTGAATATATAATATTGCCAAAGTGGATGCTTTTTTCCATCTTTGCAAAAAGTTTTCAAAAACCATTCTCACCCCTTCCTACCTATTCTCTTAAATTGCCCACTTGGTTCCTAAAATGTATATTAGCCAATCCCCCGTTGAGCCATGTCACTCATTCCTGTCCTTTCTTTTACTACTACTTTACATGAATGAGCGAATTAAAATGAATGTATGAACTAAATTGTCAGTAGGCAGCTTGCAAATATAACTCTTCTGATGTGAGAAAAATCCAATTAACAATCCCCTGAGCCACCCATCTATGTGATTACAACTTCCTTTCAGCTGACATAATACTGATTCAACATATATGCTGTTGAACAGATCTTCCTGCCTCTCTCTTCCTTCTCCCTTCTTCTTAGTTAGTGTTTAAGTATCTACCATCAGCAAATATACTCAGAACTGCTCTATATTTCCCTAATACTGAGTCAAAGAAAATTGGAGAATGGAGATAGCAAAATATATTTAATTTTTCATGAAGTCCACTATCTAGTTTCCTTTATACTCATTCTGGTTTCTGCATTTTTTTAGGATGTGGGCTTAGCATATTGTCATGGTTGCCTGAATTTGCTTATTAATGGAAAGTAAAATTCAATTCAATTAAAAAGATAATGTTTTCCTAAGCAATCAGCTTTCATTTGTAACATAAAATGGAAGACTCTTTATTATTACAGTCATTTGTAGGATGTTAAATGATAATAGTACTAAGATTTAACTGGACACTTTACAGAATTTTTTTTAAAAAGAAACCCTTTACTCAGTGAATTTAGGAAAAGAATATTATATAGTGGAATAAAGAATATTCAAAGACATTGGTAGAAAGGGCATTAAAAAGTCCAAGAAAACAGAGTAAATATTGAAGATGTGGAGTCAGAATACCTGGATTTTTATCCAGGACAAAAATATTTCTGATACACAAGTAACCTGTATCATGGTCATTCTAGTCATTTCATTTTTCTTAATGAAGAAGTTTTTATAGTATTTATACACATAATTCTTAGAACAAATAAAATCTGGGTTTAAGTCCTGTACTGAGGCTGATTAGCTCTGTGACTCTAGTCAAAGTCTTTCACTTCCCTTAGATTAAGATCTTATCTTTCATATACCTCATAAAAAGGGAATAATGAAAGTACATTCTATAAAAGGTTTTCCTAAAGACTGAATTAGAAAAAAAAAGTATTCAGAGTGCCTTACAAACCTCATAGCACTATATGTCAGCGCATATTTTAAAACTACACCCTACAGTCAAACTGATTAAGTTGAGCATTTATTGCAATAGTCTTAGAACCAAGTAAGTCATGGAAGTTTGCTTATTTCACATTTACAGCCCCAGTCTCATTGTGTGATGAGGACCAAAAGACAATGTCTAAATATTTTAATTTGTCTCATCGTTTATTGAGAATAATAATGATAGCAAAAATTTATGTGGTGCATAATTTAATTCTAGGCACTGTGCTAAGTGCTTAATAAATATTATTTCATATAATTCCCACAACAACCCTAGACAGTAAGTAATATTATGATCTTCTTTTTACAGATAAAGAAACTGAAGTGAAGTGATTTCAACATGGTCACATAGCCAGAAACTATATGACTGGATTTAAGTATTCTGACTCCAGTCTCAGAAACTTATTCACTAAACCACCAACTTCTCCCATGTGAATACTAACTAGTAGTTATGAGCTAACTTACATCAATTGCTCAATAAGGAAATAGGTTTTTTAATTTGGATTCTGTTTTTGCTTTTTTACATATGGTAGCTTTTATTATCAAGAATACTATGTTAGGATATGAGATCTGAATTCACACCTTGATGCTGCCATTACTCTTATTACCTTGAGTAAATCATTCTAATTCATCATTTTTTTTCTTCTGTAAAAAAAAAATGGGTTGTATATGATAATTTCTAAGTTCCATCTCTAACTTTCTATGAATCTATGATTCTAAATGTTATAAGCAATTATCATTTTAAATAGAGTAGATTAAAATCAAAATGTATTCATTTCTATAGTTTCTGCTCTGGATAAAATTTCACTGAAGACCAAAAATGCAGACTTACCCTTCAAAAAGTTGGAGTAGCTGCCACACTGTGTGTGATATATGTTCACATATATCATGATACCCATTAGTAATGTTTTAAATTTAATCAAAATAAGTAAGCTCCTTTGAGTACTATCATAAAGAAGTAGGCAGGCAAAGAAATTGGAAATATCCAACATTTCATTTTTTAATAAACATTTATAAAGTGTCAAGACACTACCACCTACATAATTCTCTGTAATGTGGCAAGGAAAAGTGAGAAGATAAATAAAAAGCTCTTTAGAGGAAAACTGCTTAAGACATTCAAATAGCTATTGAATGAAGGAAGTGAGACCTTTATTTCACTTTTTAATATTGTTCTATTTTTTCCATAATTATTTTAAATATTGACTGATTTTTGCCTTAAGCTGACATGGGACTCAAAATTCCCTGGGTTTTCCTTAATAGGATATCTCTATATATAGGAAAAAGTACAGGTTATTGGTACTTTCTTGTAGCAGAAAAATTAATCCAGAAATATTAACTCAATGGAAAACCAACTATATTCCACTTTGCTTTAGCAGTGTGGTTCTTAAATTATAGACTTTGCATTGAATTGCTTAATTCAAGGACATTTCTGACTCCCTGGTTCTCTTTTCATAATCTGCTCTCTTCTGCACCCCAATATTCCACATTAGTCACTATCACAGGACAAAGATACCCCAAAATAACATTGAAATTGTTTTGCAAAGCCCACATCTCAACATTATGGAATTCAAGGTGAATGTGAATAATTCCTGAAGCTCTAATCTCATTGTGATATCAATCTTACATGCATTCACATTTTCTGCTGTTCATTAAATTATTAGTGTAAGTGAGTATTATTCTGTTAAATCAATGGAAAAACAATTAAAAGGTATCGTGGTACTTCTGAATTTTGACTTTGGGGCTAATCTGTTAGATTAAAACAAAAATGTCAATAAATTTTATAAATTTCTGCATTGAAATCTCATGGAATTAAATGATTGAAATTTACATGCCACAGAATCACTGGATATTGGGATACAACAAATTAATATTCTATTGGCAAATGAATGAGTTATTTGTTCATGGGCAATAACTGCAGTTGTTTCAGAAAATTAATGTGTTTAATTCTTTATTGGATCACTCAGTCCTGAAGTCAAATTCAAAAAAGACAATATTTTGTAATAATAGTTCTTGAAGTAAAATTTCTGTTCTTTGGGACAGATAATATTTCTATTTAAAAAATTTGTGTTGTAAACTCATTTCAGCACTTACAAGGTATGTATATATAGTATGTATATAAAGATGTTTCTTATACCAGGAAGAAAAGTTAGATTGAAAACAAACAAAAAATGAATAGACTATAAGCTCCAGAGAAGCAAGGAAATTGTTTTATCTAAACTATGTATCTTTCCTGATACATAGCATAATGCTCTGCACATGGTAGACTTTAATGTATGTATAACAGAATTGAAAATAAATAACTATTTTGGTTCTCAGATTCATTATCTCCCTTTTGAAAAATTACCTTGAAATTGATATCAGCCTTTAATAACAAGCTGTCTAATGATGCATTCTTCCAATTCAGGGAAACTATACCAAGTGTGAGAGGCAAAAAAAATAGTTTTCATGTCTTTTATTTTGTCCCTTTTCTTTTATACTTCTTTTTTGGTTTTGTATTTGTTTCATTTTTGTTTATTTGAAAAAAACACCATTCTATTGTGATAGATTGACAATTCAGGCCTCATGCTGTATTGGAATCCTTGTAATATCAACAGAACTAAATATTGTCAGCGCAATGGGTTGGCCCCTAAGGAGGATTTCTAGTAAAACGCTGAGAAAAGTTGCCAAAACAAAATAATATTTATCACTTTATCACTTATAGACACAATGAATCAGTGGTGAATAAATCACACCATCCTTAAAGTATTAAAAATCTTATTTTTATTCATTCTATAATTAAAAATAAACCTAAATGTATTGCTATTAAAGCATGATATTACTCCTGGGAGTAATAATGTTTAAATCAATGTATAGGCAAAGCTTTTATTTATAAGCCTAAAGATTTCTAAGACATTGTATTATATTACAAGATTATTTTTAAATATCAGGTCTATTTTAATTTTATTCAACGTTTAAGTGCCATACTACTTGCACATTTCCAAAACCTATATGTTCATATGAGTATTCCATATAATCTGAAAGCCAAAATTCATCCATCGATCCATCCGTTTATCCTAGAAGAAATATTTATTAAGACATACCTACTGCCATCCTTACAATTCAAGAGTTAATACATATTTTTTAAATTATAGAACAAAATGTTTCTCTCGAACTTCTTCTAAGTCATATATAAATCCTCCAAACTTATGGCATTTTTATAAACATTTTTGGAATGGGCAGGTTTTTTATTCTTTTTATTAAACTACATGTTTTGACAAATATCTGAACTTTAAGGAGCGTGTAAAATAATTCTTTCAGATTAAAAAAAAGAGGCACAACTTAGGTCTTTGTAAGATAAAAATTTCTTCATCATGTCAGCACATTACAATATTGCCTTTTGTGACAATCTCTTTATTTCAGCATATCTCCTATTTATCATTATATATGATATATCCTAGAATTCATTTGATAATCCCTAAAATGGCTGCAAGACTATATTGACCAAAAATAAATCATGTGTGATTAGTAGAATTTGTTGGTGCAGTCTGGCCTAAGGAGTATGCCATCAGGCACAGATCAGTGAGAAATGCATTTGTTGTGTGATGCATTTCTTTTTTGTATTGTTGATTAATTCACAGACTAGGAAAGGGAATATAGACCAAGGTGAACACTAATATGGTTCAGGGGAGAAAAATTGAAAATTCATGTTTATACTTTCTAGAACAGTGCTATCTGAGGAAATGAAAATTCAAAGAGATTAACACAGACAAGATGATTTATGAGCTCTTTTTAATTAAAGTGACAGGAACAAAGGAAATTTAATAATTTTCCTTATTTTCTTTAATAGATGACATTTATATAAGGTTTACAAAGTATTTCATGCATGTATAAATGTATTCGAAACTATATTCAGGGGAAGTTAGGCGGTGCCTAACAGAGCACCAGCTCTGAAGTCCAGAGGAATGGAGTTCAAATTTGGACTAAGACACTTGACACTTCCTAGCTGTGTGACACTGGACAAATCACTTAACCCCAATTGTCTCAGCAAAAAAAAAAAAGAAAAGAAAAAGAAAAGAAAGACACTGTGTACATATGTATATATCTATCCAAATAATGAAAGATATCTAAATAGGTAATTTTGCAAATATGTATGTATCTGTGCACATAAGTGTATATATATATATATATATATATATATATATATATATATATATAATCTATACCTCTTTTTGTCTTTATAAATATATATATGTGTGTGTATGTATAATATCATATATATATATATATATATATATATATATATAAAATGTTCTGTGTGTGTATTCATTTCATTCTCATAAACACCTGCTGAGATAGACGCTATTAAAAAATCCATTTCAAAACTGAGAAAACCTGAGAAATTTAATGACATGCTGACATTTGATTCATTGTTGTCCTTTGTATTCAAAGACCAAAGTGGCATTCCTATGTTGATGTCAAGGTAGAGTGTGCCTGATGCAGCTGATTAGACCAGTGAGAGCTAGGAAACCTCTATCACAGGTCAGACACAAATAGTCCATATAAATATTGGGAGAGATGCCTCTAAATTTGCACATCTCACATTTCTTTTGAGTTATTATAGTTCTACTTTGCTCATAGAGCACAGTACCTTCTTTGATGTGCATATGCCATTCCAAGCAGTCCTTTGCCAGCATCCCCTATATTTCACAATCAATGCCAAAGTTTTTCAGAATTTGAGAATGCCCTTTTATCAATTACATAGCTACTAAATGTCAGAGGCAGAATTTGGACCAAAGTCTTTTCGGATTCCAATCAAATACTCTTACCTTTCTTACATGGTAAAATACCTTCAGAGGATAATAACCAAATATAGGTTTTATTGTTTATTACATGTATCATATTATAGGAAGACTTAAAAACATCTGTCCTCAAATGCTAAAATGAATTTATTTCATTAATTTTGATGTTCCTTCCAGCAATGCAGATACCAATTTATTGATTTTTGCCTATGCATCTCTGCTCCATGTTCTCCCCTATAATTACTCAATGGAATCATCTATTCTACAGCTTTCATCACTTACCATATAATCCACTCTCCAGCTTTTATGTTTATGTATTTTTGACAAGATGGTCTCCAAGATCCCTTCGAAACATAAAACTGTCCTAAGTTTAAGTAAAGAATTCTCTAAGTTCCTCATGACATTCTCTTCTTGTTTCCTTTGAAACTTTTTTTTGTTAAATGTCTTTGCCTGCTCATACTCAGCATGTATTTCTTCATTGCATTTTATGTTTACATTTGAACTCTTTCAAGACAATTATCATCCATATGTCATAGCTATATAGTAACACCAAAGAGAATATTGGTATTGAAAAGACTGCCGTTTTCATTTAAAAGAATACTGAGGTCAGTAAAAAAAAAGTTTTTCAACCTCCTGAAGGTTATCTATATTGTTCTCCTACTGCATTAACCTGAGCCTATTTATGGTCCATGAAGAATGTCCTGTCCCAGAACTATATGCTAATATGCAAGCTTAATAAGTTATGTAGCCATCTACCTTCCATAACCTGAGCAACAGATATTCTTCCTCTTCTTGTTCATTTGGTTTTTTCCCCCTGTGTGAACATTTATATCAAACTCTTTTGAGCAGTTATGAAATTTCCAGTAGGCTTTCCAATGTTTCAAAGCTTGATGAATCAATCATGATGTCAATCACAAATAGAAGCTTCTGAAGGATTTCACCATGCATAAGGATTATGTCTTCAATTCGATTTGTTCACAGTGGTGAACACAGTAAACATGTTTTATAATTCTCATCTTAAATCAGGTCATTGAACAATATCGTTGTGTTTCTCTCTTTGAAGTAGTTGATTTATGAATAGGAGATACCTTTTTAATTAGCTTTTTAAAATTTCATTGTTTACATTATCAACCATTTTTCTCTCCTTCCTCTTCTTTATCCATATTTAAAAAAAACTAGCAACAGATATTCAAAGTCAAACAAAACAAATTCTCACATTGGCAAGCTCTAGAAATGTGTGCCTCATTTTACACATTTAGTCCATTATTTCTCTGCCAAAGTATGGATAGAATTCTTTATCCACAGTGTTCTGAAAATTTGATTCTTTATTACATTTCTCAGACTTCTAAAGTCTTCCAAAGTTGTTCATTTCTCTGATGTTGCTGTTATAGTATAACTTATTCACTGGTATTGCTTCTTCACTCACCTTCAGCTCATCCCTAATTTCTCTGAAATCATTCCCTTTATATCTTATGACAAAATAGAATTCCATTACATGCACAAGCCATAATTTGTTTAGGCATTTCTGAATTAATGGACATCCCCTTAGTTTCCAAGTTTTTTTCTAATACAAAATATGGGCCTTTTAATGTTTTTCATACATGAACATTTTTCCTCTTTTATCGATCTTTTCAAAATGTAAGCCAAATAGTATTGCGGAAATTATCTTTTAATGCTATAGTATTCTCTATTGAATCAAATGCTATTTTTATAAGAAAAAAAGCACAGTGGTAGCTTTTATTATCTAAATCTTTTAAGCAATTATGTAATGATAAAAAATTTGACATACAATGAAGTATTAATTTTGAAGTTATACCTATTCTCTACTAAGATATCATTGATTATGCTCTTGATATATATATAATATTCATTAAAATTGAAATAAATAGCAAAGTTGATATATGTATGTGTCAGTTAGTAACATTGTCCTGATCACATTTTTTTAATTTCATAAAGACTGAAAATTTTTCAATATCTTTCATATATTGTTTGTTCACTACTTTTTTTCTCTATTCCCACTCTCCCTCCTCCCAAATATCCAATCCATTGTTAAGTCCTACCATTGCTACCTTAAAACAAAACAAAACAAATCCTTCACAACTAGAAGTAGCAAGGTGCAGTGAATAGAATGCTGGACCTTGAGTGGACTAGAGTTAAAAACTAGCCCCAGATATTTATTAATTGGGTTACCCTGGGCAAGTTATTTAATTAATGTCTGTATCAGTGTCCTCAATTGTAAAATGGAGTCAATAATAATACCTGTTTTACGGTGTTGTTGTAAAGATAAAGTAAGATAATATTTCCAATATGCTAAACACAAGCCCTGGTATACAGTAAGAACATAATAAATGCTGCTTCTTTCTTTCCTTCTCATATTTGATTGCTCTTTACTTATGTAACAACCACTTTGCTTTAAGGCTCTCCTAATTTCTCTTCTAGACTACTATGGTGGCCTTCTATTTGCTTTCTCTGCCTTGATTATATTCATGCTAATACCTACTCCACAAATTTGTCAAAGTAATTTTCTTCAAATTCAAATCTATCATTTCCTTCCTCAATTTAAATTTCAATAGCAGCCTTTTGTCTCTAAGAAAAAATCCTCTATTTATCTTTTAAAGCACCATCTTGGCAGTCAAGTCTAGTGTTTCCTGACTTTTTTAATCTTGTCATTTATATCAGTTAATCTTTATAAAATTGTTTTAATCAGTATTAATAGTCTTTCTTCCATTGATTATTTGCACTGTTATCAATAAGTTCTTTTATATTTCTGAACTGACTTGTTTCAGTTATACACTGAATTTTTTCCCATGTTTATTCTTTTTTCTAGCAAATTTTTATCTTTGCTCTAACAAATTGATAGTGGGATTCTACAGCCAGATGATTCTGAAATGTCTCCCATATCAGTAACAAATCATTTTCTGCCTGTTAAAATATAACCAATTTCATTTTTGCTATGCTATTTGGTGCTTACTATCCCACTGCATGCTGGCTATTTTATCAAAGAAAGTAATCATTCATTATAATGGGAAATGTATATCTGCACATGTATAGTTATAAATTTTTTGACCTCTTCATTCCTTATTTCCTTCCAATGTTTTCTAATATTTTTCACTATCTTCATATTTGTTATGTAGTCACTGAGCATCATAATACATGTAGCTTTAATTTGTAAGACATTAGCAGATCTTTCATAGAATTTGTCAACCTTTTCATAATATGTACTTGATATTGGTTCATAAGCTACAATTAATTTTATGGAGGACCTTCTGCAAACACTTCAATATTAAATGAACAAATGTCCCATGAAATGATAATTCTTTTTTGGCATTTTAGCATCTTATAAAACTAACTGTCCTATTTCTTCCTGCTAGTGTCTAGGAGCCATTTTCCAGGCAAATCCAACTTCAGATGCTAACTAGCAATGTAAATCTGAATTCTGCAGCTTCCTTCTTTCTTCTGTTTTTATTTTTAGTGAGAATATCAATATTTATATGATTCAGTTCCTGCAGATAGATGTCCATTTGTCATGTATCTCATTTTTAGAGTACCAAAAGAACTTAACATTTTAAATGGTTTAAGTCTGTGGTCCTTAAACTTTTTGTATCATGGACCTCTTTAATAAGTTGATGAAGTGTATGTATTTCTTCTCAGAATGATTTTAAGTATATTAAAAGACATGATTATAAAGAAATGAATTATATTGAATGGTTTCTCCATTCCACCATCATTGCTACTATTAAAACATATGAGTTAATAGTGATCAACTTCTCTATACATAGGTTAATCCTTAGAAGGCAGCTCAATTTATTGCTTAGATTTAATGCAAAACCTTTCCAGTATAGCAGAACCTGATAAAACATATTCTACTTACAAAGCTTACATTCTACTGACATAATATAGAGTAACTTCCTTTTCATCGTGAATCATTTTGGTAATATTTTGTGAATTTCCATTGTGATTTCTATAATACCATATAAATTCCCCTTATTGAATAAGGTAGGATAAGGATCACTGTGTTAAAAACATATTTTTGATTGCTTAAGTTGATATTCTTAATTACAAATTGATATTTCAACACATTATAACTAATTAAAACTGAGTGAATAAAAACTGGCTCCTCCTCAATTTACTTCAACTCACAAAAATGGTGGACAAAGCAATAGCAATAAGCAGTATTCCTCTCTCTCTCTCTCTCTCTCTCTCTCTGTGTGTGTGTGTGTGTGTGTGTGTGTGTGTGTGTGTGTGTGATTTCTCTCTTTGTCTCTCTCTCTCTCTCTCTCTCTCTCTCTCTCTCTCTCTCTCTCTCTCTCTCTCTCTCTCTGTGTGTGTGTGTGTGTGTGTCTATCTCTTTCTCTCTCTGTCCCTCCCTATTCCCCACCTCTCTCTCTTTCCTCTCCCTCCTTCTCTTTCTCCTTCTTCATCTCTCTTCTCCAGTCCTTCCATCCCTCCCACAATTTCTCTACCTTTCTGTTTATTTGGAGCTCCAAAGCCTGCACATCTAAACTGCAATAATGCTGTTCAGTACTCTACTCATATTTACTCCATGAATACACAGTGAAAGAAAACAATGTTTGGCATCTTATACTGCAAAACACCTTGATGGCCATTCATAAAGTCTTCCATTCAATTATGCCATCTCATGATTTTGCATGGCCAATAGAGACTTTTAAAAAGGTTGCTTTTCTTTTGAGAATAACTTTATTTTTGTTTTTGTTTCTCTTTTGCACTCTAATGACATCTGTGCACTGTGATTGAATATTTATTGAAACTGAGCAATATTTGATCACCTCCCACTTTTATAATTTCTGTATTAGTGAAATTATGTTTTTAACAAATGCAAATAGAAGGAAATTCCACTCCAAAGAGTACTTTGTTTTCATGTTTCCCTTATATATTTGTCAAGAATTTATATTTTACTCTTTTTTATGCCAGGCAAATTTGAGCTGTATGCCAAACTATTGATAAACCTCGTATCTCACTCTGGGCTCCTTATGAAAAAATATATTTTCAGGATGATTTCTTCCAGAGGGAAAAGTTAAACTTTTAAAATTCAGAGCTGTAAGAATTCATGTTAGTCCCTTTAGACAAAATTATATAAATCTATTTTTGACACAAATGTTCCTCTTGCTGGTTCACCTATTAATTTATGGATGCTCTAAGGCATTAATTAGAAATTATGTTATCACATTTACTGCTAATTAAAGACAATGTCAAAGAAACAGATCCCATAGCAATAAAAAATGTTGCACTCAGAAAATCATTCTGTTAAATTGAAATAAGAAAGATTACCCAATGTTTTACCATAGTCAATTCAATTCAGTAAGCCTTTATTGAATGACTATTATAAGTCCATCATCTTATTGGGTTCTGAAGACACTTCTTCATCAGTAAAATAAGTAAGCTAAACTATATGACTTCTCATATCACATCTAGTTCTGTTATCTTATTTAATTAATTAGTTTATTATCATCATCATTAAATTATTTATTTAATATTTAATTTACTTATTAGTTACTTAATAACTAATTTAATAATTAACTTATTTAAAAACTGCACATACATGCACACATGTATATGGGTATCAGCATGTATACAATTATTGATAACTGTCTAATGACCACTTTTCTTCTTAGTCTTTACTCTTTTATGTCTAACATGCCAACTTGTTTCATTATTCTACTTTTGTTGCTAAAATGGGATTTTTGATTCATGATTTAATCATGCATTTAATAAATTATTTTATTGTATTAGACAAAGACAAAAGCAGAACAGACCCTTATGTAAAGAAACAAATGTTTTAACAGGAGAGGTAAAATGTACATATATAGGTCTCTTTAGAATATGTTTTAAAAAAAAGATACAAGAACTCTTTATCAGTATAGACATTGATAATTAAAAGACAGTGGCAGAACATAGTGTCCTGTTTGATGAACAGTGAGAAGGTACGTTTAACTAAATCACAAAGTATGTGAAGGTGAATTGTATAAAGTAAGGCTAGAAAAGTAATTTCATGTCAGGGTATGGAAAGCTTTAAATATAAAATAGATGAGTTTATGTTTTATCCTAGAAGAGAGAAAGAGTCTTTGCTGTTTATCGAATAGGGTAAAAACATGGTCTTTTGGACCAAGTTGGACCATGACTTTGCCATTTGGAAAATGACTTTGGCAATTGTGTGAAAGATAGATTGGAGAACCTGAGCTAAATTGATAACTATGCAAGTAGTAAAAATGAATCAGATATTAGAGATATGGGAATAGCAGAGTTTAGAGACTGATAAGAATGTTGAGTATAAGAAAATGAGGAATCAAGTATAAGGCAATGGTTACAAGCCTAGAGACTAGAATGATGGAAGTATCCTTGAAAAAAATAAAGAAACTCAGAAGAAGGAGGTTTGAGGCAGAAAAGATCATAAGTTTTGAATATATACATATATATATGTATTTCATTTTGATACATCTATAGATACTTTACAATGATATATACATAAACATAGTTATATAAATTTATTATCATCCCCAGAAATCATCCTATATATTTCTCCATTTCTCACATTTCTCCAAAATTAAACTATACTTCCAGTTTTCATAGTTGAATCCAATGAAGAAATACATGGGAGATTACATGTCAGAGGAAAGTCTTATGTTTAAATGATAAAAACCTTTATCTTCTAGAACTAAGTCCTTATATGGTTCTGTTCATAGAATACAAAGCATAAAGGATGATAATGATAATTTTAAAAATAATTATTCTTCTTTTTAAAATGTTATGTCAGACTATTTGTGACTTTCCCATTATTAATTAGGGATGAAATTTCCTTGATATAACTTAAAATGTAACTGATTTATGAAAGCCTGATTAGCTTTGAACTCTAAATATAAGAACCATACTCATATAAAGTCATATTTGCACAACTCACTTTCAAGAACCATGTCTAATGTTTCTTAATTTCATGACTTCACTGAAAATAAGCTGAATCATATTTAAAAGGGCCAGTAGAGGTATTGGAAAATGAAGAACTCATTCACTTTTCAGAATTAACTTTTATCCCTCCTGTCCTTCATAGAGGGGGGAAAAAATATGATCTCAAGATGAGTTTCTGGATTCATGAAAACCATAAAGAAAGATGCTTTTAAACTGTTCATTTAGTTACTTTAAGTAGCTAAGAAAAGCAGCTTCAGGTTTTAAAAGAACACCATCCCTGAAGATAAAAGAATACAGAATTTAATGACATTTTATTTTAATGATTCATTATTGTTATTTTTAATTTAATAAAGATTTTAATTATTTTTCCTCCCACACTCTTCCCATCACCATCATCATCCCCATTGAGCAAATTTTTCAAATTAAAATAAAGGCCTCATTAAATATCTTAGCAAAGCAAATTTCATATATTAAACATGTTTTTTAAATGCATTTTAATTGCATTTCAAGTTCTCTTCTCTATTAGGATATGAATGGCAGGTTTCATTTTCCTTCTTTTGGTCTTGTGATTTACCATCACATTAATCAGCATTATAACTTTTTTAGATTTTTTTTCTATAATGTTATTATTATACAAATTGTCCTCTTAATTCTTCTCAGCTTATTGTACTTAAATTAAAAGAGGTCTTCCTAGTTTCCTCAGAAAATGATCCAATTATAATTTTGTGGCACAATTATATTATGCAACATTCATATGCCATAATTTGTTTAGCCATTACCCAATATGAAGATATGTCTTTAATTTCAAATTTGGGGGAACAATGAAAATAACTGTAATAAATATTTTAGCACATACAGACTCTTTTGTTCTCTTTTATTCCTTTGTAATATGGACCTAGAAATGGTATAGTTGGGTCAAGAGATATAAACAATTTAGCAATTTTCTGGGAATAATTCCAAATTTCTTTCCAAATGGTTGGATAAATTCATTCCTCCACAAACAGTGCCTATTTTTCTAAAGTGCCTCCCACATTTGTCATTTTCCTTTCTCTAAAAGATTTGGTGAATTGTTTTATGATTTTTTGAAAGCTTGGATTTCTTTGAAAACTGCCTGTGACTGAGGACTTCCGGCTAAGATGGCGGCGTGGAGGCAGACAGCTGCTTGAGCTCCTCGCTTTCTCTCAGAACTTACTTCATGACAAGCCTCTGACTTAATGCTTGACCCAGAAAGAAATCCACAAATTATCACCAAGAGAAGACATCCTTGAAAGTCACCAGAAAAGGTCTGTGTTTGTTCGGGGGAGGGTCAATCAGACTGGGCGCAGACTGAGGGCAGACAGCCAGAGCAAGACAGGCAGCTCACACAGCTCAGACCGGAGGGGGAGGGGTGTGATCTCTGCAGTTTCTGCGAAAGGGCTTTTGCCCCAGTGTGGATGCTCCGTCTTGGCAGCAAGCCAGGAGCAGCAGAGAGGGTGTAAACACCGGAGGTGAAGATTAAAACCCCAGAAAGCCAGTGTCTCTCAGAGCCCGGCCACCCCCAACCCCCACCTGGACTGACTCGGTGCGTTCTCGGAGCCTCAGAGCGCAGACTCGGTACAGTCATTGCTGTTCTGTTAGTGGCTCTCTGCTGCCCTATCCCCAGTCTGTAGAGGAAGCCCATTAATAACATCCAGCCCTATCCCCCGCAAAACAGACCAATTGCTTCTCTTGTCAGTTTGTTTTCTTTGATTCTGACAAAATGAATAAAAAATTCAAAAGGGCTCTAACCATTGACAGCTTTTGTGTGGAGAGGGAGCAGACTTCAAATGCTGAGGAGACTAGGAACAGAATGTCCCCAGATGTATCCCCTGGGAGGGATATAAGCTGCTCCTCAATACAAAAGAACCTCATAGAGGAAATAAAAAAGGCTCTCACAAGAGAGCTGGAAGAGAAATGGGAAAAGGAAAGGGAAGCTTGGCAAGAGAGCCTAGAGAAGTCATCCCATGCATTCAAAGACAGAATGGATAAAGAAATCAAATCATTGAGAAACAAGATTAGTGAGCTGGAAAAGGTAAACAACTCCAAGGAAAACAGGATTAGTGAGCTGGAAAAAGAAATCAGCTCTCTAAAAAATAAAATGGATAAAATGGAAAAAAATTCCATAGAAGATAAAAACTCAATTGGACAATTACAAAGAGATATAAAAAAAGTGAGTGAAGAAAATACATCATTGAAAATTAGACTGGAACAAGTAGAAATGAATGACTCAAGGAGAAACCAAGAGGGAGTCAAGCAAAACCAGAGAAATGAGACAATTGAAAAGACTGTCAAGTACCTTACCAGAAAGACAACAGACCTGGAAAACAGATCCAGGAGAGACAATTTGAGAATAATCGGACTCCCTGAAAAATGGGAGGAAAAAAAGAGCTTGGACACCATTTTCAAGGAAATTATCAAAGAGAACTGCCCAGACGTTTTGGAAACAGAGGGTAAAATAGACATTGAGAAAATTCATCGATCACCTACTGAAAGGGACCCTAAAATCAAAACGCCAAGAAATATAGTGGCCAAGTTCAAGAACCATCAGACAAAGGAAAAGATATTGGAAGCTGCTAGAAAAAAACAATTCAGATATGGAGGATCCACAATAAGGATAACACAGGATCTAGCAGCGTCCACATTAAAAGAACGCAGGGCCTGGAACATGATATTCCGAAAGGCTAAGGAACTTGGTATGCAGCCAAGAATAACTTACCCAGCAAGAATGAGCATCGTTTTCCAGGGAAGAAGATGGACATTTAACGAAATAAATGAATTCCATCTATTTTTGATGAAAAAACCAGACCTACATAAGAGGTTTGATCTTCAAATACAGAACTCAAGAGACTTCTAAAAAAGGTAAAAAGAAATCTTGAGAACTATACTTCTGTCAAAAAAATATGTAAAGAACATATGTACAATTTGTCTTAGAAAATAGAGGTGGAAAGGAGATCATATCATAAAAAAGTACAAAGTGGTGGTACTACATCTCATGAAGAGGCAAAGGTAACCTATTATATCTGAGAGAAAGAAAGGAGGGAGATGAACATAGCGTGTATCAATAGACATATTCGATTTATGGTGAAACTTCTTCCACTTCATTGAAAAGTGAAAGGGAAGGAGTAAGCTAAGGGGAAGGGAATACAGTAATTTCGAGGAAAA
Source organism: Sminthopsis crassicaudata (assembly GCF_048593235.1). Classification (NCBI taxonomy): domain Eukaryota; kingdom Metazoa; phylum Chordata; class Mammalia; order Dasyuromorphia; family Dasyuridae; genus Sminthopsis; species Sminthopsis crassicaudata. Next base: position 413,889,994 of record NC_133620.1, read on the forward strand.
GGGGTAAAATAAGGGGAGGATCTTTAAGGTGGGGGAGGGATCCTAAAAAGGGAGGGCTGTGAAAAGCAAGTGGTGTTTACCAGTTTAATACTGGATAGGAGGGTAAAAGGGAAGGAAAGGGGAAAAGCATAAGCAGGGGTTAATAGGATGGCAAGCAATATAGAATTAGTCCTTCTAACCATAAATGTGAATGGGGCAAACTGCCTCATAAAGAGGAAGCAGTTAGCAGACTGGATTAAAAGTCAGAATCCTACTATATGTTGTTTACAGGAAACACACCTGAAACAGGATGAGACATTCAAACTAAAAGTAAAAGGGTGGAGCAGAATCTATTATGCTTCAGGCAAAACCAAAAAAGCAGGAGTAGCCATCCTCATCTCAGATCAAGCAAAAACAAAAATTGATCTAATTAAAAGAGATAAGGAAGGGCATTATATCCTGCTAAAGGGAAGCATCAATAGTGAAGCAGTATCAATATTAAACATGTATGCACCAAGTGGTGCAGCATCTAAATTCTTAAAAGAGAAATTAAGAGAGCTGCAAGAGGAAATAGATAGCAAAACTATAATAGCGGGAGATCTCAACCTTGCACTCTCAGAATTAGATAAATCAAACCACAAAATAAATAAGAAAGAAGTCAAAGAGGTAAATAGAATACTAGAAAAGTTTGATATGATAGATCTTTGGCGAAAGCTAAATGGAGACAGAAAGGAATATACTTTCTTCTCAGCAGTTCATGGAACCTATACAAAAATTGATCATATACTAGGGCATAAAAACCTCAAAATCAAATGCAGTAAGGCAGAAATAGTAAATGCATCCTTTTCAGACCATAATGCAATCAAAATAACATTTAATAAAAAGCCAGGGGAAAATAGACCAAAAAATAATTGGAAACTAAATAATCTTATACTAAAGAATGATTGGGTAAAACAGCAAATCATAGACATAATTAATAACTTCACCCAAGAAAATGACAATAATGAGACATCATACCAAAATGTGTGGGATACAGCCAAAGCAGTAATTAGGGGAAGTTTTATATCTCTACAGGCCTACCTGCATAAAATAGAGAAAGAGAGGGCCAACGAATTGGGTTTACAACTAAAATTGCTAGAAAAGGAACAAATTAAAAACCCCCAGACAAACACAAAACTTGAAATTCAAAAAATAAAAGGTGAGATTAATAAAATTGAAAGTAAAAAAACTATTGAATTAATTAATAAAACTAAGAGTTGGTTTTATGAAAAAACCAACAAAATAGACAAACCCTTAGTAAACCTGATTAAAAAAAGGAAAGAGAAAAAGCAAATTGATAGTCTTGAAAATGAAAAGGGTGAACTCACCACTAATGAAGAGGAAATTAGAACAATAGTTAGGAGCTACTTTGCTCAACTTTATGCCGATAAATTCGATAACTTAAATGAAATGGAAGAATACCTTCAAAAATATAGCTTGCCCAGATTAACAGAGGAAGAAGTAAGTAGTTTAAATAGTCCCATCTCAGGAAAAGAAATAGACCAAGCTATTAACCAACTTCCTAAGAAAAAGTCCCCAGGACCAGATGGATTTACAGGTGAATTCTACCAAACATTTAAAGAACAACTAACTCCAATGCTATGTAAACTATTTGAAAAAATAGGGATTGAAGGAGTCCTACCAAATTCCTTCTATGACACAGACATGGTACTGATACCTAAACCAGGTAGATCGAAAACTGAGAAAGAAAACTATAGACCAATTTCCTTAATGAATATTGATGCTAAAATCTTAAATAAGATATTAGCAAATAGACTTCAGAAAATCATCCCCAGGATAATACACTATGACCAAGTGGGATTTATACCAGGAATGCAGGGATGGTTTAATATTAGGAAAACTATTAGTATAATTGACCATATTAATAATCAAATTAATAAAAACCATATGATCATCTCAATAGATGCAGAAAAGGCATTTGATAAAATCCAACATCCATTCCTACTAAAAACGCTTGAGAGTATAGGAATAAATGGACTATTCCTTAAAATAATAAGGAGCATATATTTAAAACCTTCAGTAAACATCATATGTAATGGTGATAAACTAGAACCTTTCCCTGTAAGATCAGGAGTGAAACAAGGTTGCCCACTATCACCATTACTATTCAATATAGTACTAGAAACTCTAGCCTTGGCAATAAGAGCCGAGAAAGAGATCCAAGGAATTAGAGTAAGAAATGAAGAAATCAAATTGTCACTTTTCGCAGATGACATGATGGTATACTTAGAGAACCCCAAAGACTCTGCTAAAAAGCTATTAGAAATAATTCAGAATTTTAGCAAAGTCGCAGGATACAAAATAAATCCACATAAATCCTCAGGATTTTTATACATTACCAACACAATCCAACAGCAAGAGATACAAAGAGAAATTCCATTCAAAATAACAGTCGATAGTATCAAATATTTGGGAATATATCTACCAAAGGAGAGTCAGGAATTATATGAGCAAAATTACAAAACACTTGCCACAAAAATAAAGTCAGATTTAAATAATTGGAAAGACATTCAATGTTCTTGGATAGGCCGAGCGAATATAATAAAGATGACAATACTCCCCAAACTAATCTATTTATTTAGTGCTATACCAATCAGACTCCCAAGAAACTATTTTAATGACCTAGAAAAAATAACAACAAAATTCATATGGAAGAATAAAAGGTCGAGAATTGCAAGGGAACTAATGAAAAAAAAGTCAGAGGAAGGTGGTCTAAGTGTACCTGATTTAAAGCTATATTATAAAGCAACAGTCACCAAAACCATTTGGTATTGGCTAAGAAATAGACTAGTCGATCAGTGGCATAGGTTAGGTTCACAGGGCAAGATAGTGAATAAAAATAGCAATCTAATCTTTGACAAACCCAAAGATCCCAAATTTTGGGATAAGAATTCATTATTTGACAAAAACTGCTGGGAAAACTGGAAATTAGTATGGCAGAAACTAGGCATGGACCCACATTTAACACCACATACTAAGATTAGATCAAAATGGGTCCAAGATTTAGGCATAAAGAACGAAATCATAAATAAATTGGAGGAACATGGGATGGTTTACCTCTCAGACTTGTGGAGGAGGAAGGAGTTTGTGTCCAAGGGAGAACTAGAGACCATTATTGATCACAAAATAGAACATTTTGATTACACCAAATTAAAAAGTTTCTGCACAAACAAAACTAATGCAAACAAGATTAGAAGGGAAGTAACAAATTGGGAAAAAATTTTTACAGTTAAAGGTTCTGATAAAGGCCTCATCTCCAAAATATACAGAGAATTGACTTTAATTTATAAGAAATCAAGCCATTCTCCAATTGATAAATGGTCAAAGGATATGAACAGACAATTTTCAGATGATGAAATTAAAACTATTTCCACTCATATGAAAGAGTGTTCCAAATCACTATTGATCAGAGAAATGCAAATTAAGACAACTCTGAGGTATCATTACACACCTGTCAGATTGGCTAAGATGACAGGAACAAATAACGATGAATGTTGGAGGGGCTGTGGGAAAACTGGGACACTGATGCATTGTTGGTGGAGTTGTGAAAGAATCCAACCATTCTGGAGAGCAATCTGGAATTATGCCCAAAAAGTTATCAAAATGTGCATACCCTTTGACCCAGCCATACTACTACTGGGCTTATACCCCAAGGAAATACTAAAGAAGGGAAAGGGTCCTGTATGTGCCAAAATGTTTGTGGCAGCCCTTTTCATAGTGGCTAGAAGCTGGAAGATGAATGGATGTCCATCAATTGGAGAATGGTTGGGTAAACTATGGTATATGAATGTTATGGAATATTACTGTTCTATAAGAAATGACCAACAGGAGAAATACAGAGAGGCTTGGAGAGACTTACATCAACTGATGCTGAGTGAAACGAGCAGAACCAGAAGATCATTATACACTTCAACAATGATACTGTACGAGGATGTATGCTGATGGAAGTGGATTTCTTCAACATAGAGAAGAGCAAATCCAATTCCAATTGATTAATGATGGACAGAACCAGCTACATCCAGAAAAGGACTGGGAAATGAATGTAAACTGTTATTTCTACCTTCTGAATCCAATTCTTCCTGTGCAACAAAAAATTCGGTTCTACACACATATATTGTATCTAAATTATACTGTAATATATTTAACATATATAAGACTGCTTGCCATCAGGGGGAGGGGGTTGGGGGAGGAAGGGAAAAAATCTGAATAGAAGTAAGTGCAAGGGATAATGTTGTAAAAAATTACCCATGCATATGTACTGTCAAAAAATGTTATAATTATAAAATAAAATAAAAAATTAAAAAAAAAAAAAAAAAAAAAAAAAAAAAGAAAAAAGAAAACTGCCTGTGACTAGCCTTTGTATTTGTATATTGGAGAATGACTTGACTGACATTTTAAATAATTGTTGAATCTGGGTCATGTGTGTGTGTGTTTTACAGAAAACAATTTTCTCAGTTTAACAAATTATTCAAGGAAAGAATTGATGGAAACATTCCAACAATCATTTGAACTGCTTGTTCTATTCTAATAGTCACATTTAAGAAAGGAAATTTGCATTATAAGGCACAACCAAAATGGTGAGGACATTCAAAACCAAGTCATGTTATGGATCTGTTATTGAAATTAAAGATATATAGCCTAAAGAAAATGAATATTAAAAAGAACAGGTGAAATGCAAATTAAAACAACTCTGAGATGCCACCTCACACCTCTAAGATTGGCTAAAATGGCAGGAAGAGATTATGATAAATGAAGGAGGGGATATGGGAAAACTGGGACACTAATGCATTGTTGTTAAGAGTTGAGAAATGAACCAACCATTCTGGAGAGCAATTTGGAACTCTACCCAAAAGGCTAGAAAAGTGTGCATACCCTTTGATCCAGCAGTGTCATGACTGGGTCTGTATCTCAAGGAAATCATAAAGGAGTTGGAAAAGGCCCACATGTGCAAAAATGTTTGTAGCATCTCTTTTTGTGCTAACAAAGAACTGGAACATGAGTAGATGCCCATCAATTGGGGTATGCTGAACAAGTTGTGGTATCTGAAAGTAATGGAATATTATTGTTCTATAAAAAAAATGACAAGCTGATTTGAGAAAGATCTGGAATAATTTACATAAATTGATGCTGAACAAAACAAATAGAACCAGCAATATATTGGACACAATAACAACAAGAATGTGTAATAATCAAGTGCCATTTCTCAGGTGTTTGCAACATTAGTTCCTGAGTTTCCTGACAGCTCACAATAGCACTGCTTCTCAGAGAAGGAAAATAACCACCACTCAAAACACTTAAACTCCCTAATGGACAATTTGTACAAGGGCATTCCAGGCACAATTTGAGGTGGGAGAGAGAAGTAAGAAAAAAGGCAAGGGGGGGGGGGGTTTATATGGTAATGTTATTATGTAAATATATAATAATACAAAAGAAATAGAATGTTGTATACAATAGATTAGCAGTTTCATATACAATCATCTTTTATTTTATCATACTAACTTATGGAAATGCTTATTTTATTCTATTAAATTAAAAAATAACATAAATATAAAAAAAAATTTGGCCCCAAACTCCTAAGCCCATAACTTACCTATACTTGCTAGGGAAGATTTGTTTTCTTTCCAGGGCAGACATTAGATAAGAAAACATCATATCAGACATTATTAAAGGTCCTGACTTTAGAGTTCTAGGGGCACTGCCAAGATAAGTGGCTAAGTGAAGCCATTTAGTGAAGCTAAGAAACTGCTTGAGTTCTCCTAGTTTCCTTCAAAACCACATAAAGCCAAAACTAATGAACAGAATCTGATGAAATGAAATCACTCTCCAGCTCAAGATAGATTGGAAAGACTTCAAGAAAAATCAGTTTTCATCAGGTGAAAGTGACCTCAGCCCCATTCTGACAGAGTCTGGAAAATCCAGTGAGAGAATCTTAATCATCATAGATCAGCAGCTAATACCCTCAATCCTGACTCAGTAGCAGAGCAGACCAGTCTGGCAGCCTCCAGTCCTAGTACAGAAGGCAAATTGCTAGTCTGAGAAACCAGGCTGTTGCCTAGAAAGAACATGTATGAGCAAGCCACCAATCACAATGGGTCCCTATGTTTAAAGGACAAGAAGCCAAGGAAAGCACCCCATGGGCTTCAGAAACAGAGCTCAACCTAAAAAGTCACAAATTAGGGGGGTAAAAGAAAGAGGGAGGAAAAATAAAGAGGTAGGAAGGAAGGAAGGAAGGAAGGAAGGAAGGAAGGAAGGAAGGAAGGAAGGAAGGAAAAAGAGAGAAAGGGGGAGAGTAAGAAGGGGGAGAAAATAGAAGAAAGAAATGGAGAGAGAAAGGGAGAGAGAGAGAAAAAACAGAAACAGAAAATCACCTTAAATCAGAAAAAGCTACTATGTTGACATGGAAGACATAAATACCAACTTAGAAGATGACAAAATGCCCAATGAGAAATCTCAATATGAACTGGTCTCAAGGTCAAAGAGGCATTTTAAAAGGAACCTTGGAGAGGTATGATAAAACCTGAGAAAAGAAAGGAGAAACATGCAACAGAGAGTCAGCAATTTGGAAAAGGAAGGATAAATATTGACTGAAGAAATCAATTCCTTAAAAACACAATTGGCCAAGAATTTCAAAGGAACTAATGAAAAAAAAAAAATCAAATGAAGGTGGCCTAGCTGTACCTGATCTAAAACTATATTACAAAGCAGCAGTCACCAAAACCATTTGGTACTGGCTAAGAAATAGACTAGTTGATCAGTGGAATAGGTTAGATTCACAGGACAAAATAGTCAAAATTATAGCAATCTAGTGTTTGACAAACCCAAAGATCCCAACTTTTGGAATAAGAATAAACTATTTGACAAAAACTGCTGGGAAAACTGGAAATTAGTATGGCAGAAACTAGGCATGGACCCACAATTAACACCATACACCAAAATAAGATCAAAATGGGTTCATGATTTAGGCATAAAGAATGAGATTATAAATAAGTTAGAAGAAAATCAGACTTGTGGAGGAGGAAGGAATTTGTGACCAAAGAAGAACTAGAGATCATTATTGATCACAAAATAGAAAATTTTGATTATATCAAGTTTAAAAGCTTTTGTACAAATACAACTAATGTGGACAGGATTAGAAGGGAAACAATAAACTGGGAAAACATTTACAGTTAAAGGTTCTGATGAAGGCCTCATTTCCAAAATAAATAGAAAATTGACTTTAATTTATAAGAAATCAAGTCATTCTCCAATTGATAAATGGTCAAAGGATATGACAAGACAGTTCTCAGATGATGAAATTGAAACTATTTCTACTCATATTAAAGGATATTTCAAATTAATATTGATCAGATAAATGCAAATTAAGACAATTCTGAGAATACTATACACTTGTCAGATTGGCTAAGATGAAAGGAAAAGATAATGATGAATGTTGGAGGGGATGTGGGAAAACTGGGACACTGATGCATTGTTAATGGAGTTGTGAATGGAAACAACCATTCTGGAGAGCAATTTGGAACTATGCTCAAAAAGTTATCAAAGCACATGTGCTTTGATCCAGCAGTGTTACTACTGGGCTTATATCCCAAAGAGATATTAAAGAAGGGAAAGGGACCTGTATGTGCAAGAATGTTTGTGACAGCCCTTTTTGTAGTGGCTAGAAACTGGAAATTGAATGGCTGTCCATCAATTGGAGAATGGTTGGGTAAATTGTGGCATTGTGGCATATGAATATTATAGAATATTATTGTTCTGTAAGAAATGACCAGCAGGATGAATACAAAAAAGGCTTAAAGATGCTAAGTGAAATGAGCAGAACCAGGAAATCACTATACTATATGAATATATATTCTGATGGAAGTGGATATCTTCAACAATGAGAAGATCCAATTCAGTTCCAATTAATCAATGATGGACAGAACCAGCTACACCCAGAGAAATAACACTGGGAAATGAATGTGAACTACTTGCATTTTTGTTTTTCTTCCCAGGTTATTTTCTTTCTGAATCCAATTTTCTTATACAACAAGCAAACTGTATGGATATGTACATATATATATTGTATTTAAGATCTACTTTAGCATGTTTAACATGTAAAAAGGAAAAAAAACGCAATTGGCCAAATGCAAAAAAAAAAACTCACTGAAGTAAACAATGTTTTGAAAAGTAGAATTAATCAAATGGAAAAAGAGATACAAAAATTAACTGAAGAAAATCATACATTAAAAATCAGAACTAGGCAAATGGAAGCTAATGACTCTATGAGATATCAAAAATCAATCAAACTAAAAAGAAAAAAAATTTAAATGGAAGAAAATATAAAAGACCTCATTGGAAAAAACAAGATGACTTGGAAAATAGATCCAGGAAAGATAATTTTTAAATTATAGGTTTACCTAAAGATTATGACCAAAAAAAGAGCCTGGATAGCATTCTTCAAGAGATCATCAAGGAAAACTTTATTGATATACTAGAACCAGAAGGAAAATTAATCAGTAAAAAAATGAGACCACTGCCTGAGAGTGGTCTTCTCCCATCCTCATCTCAAATCATTTTACTTTATCTTGGCTGTCATCACTATGTCACAAAATAATCTTTGTAATGTGCTTTGCAAAACTTGAAAGTCTTTATAAATGCTAGCTATTTGTTGGTCATGTTTTGTTCTTGAATAGAACCAATGACAAGAGGAGGATGTCTTGTCTTGCAGGTAAATTGGATTTAAATGAGGCAGAGTAGTGAAAAACTTCACTCTTTCTTCTGGAATCATCTGAGTCCAGTGGTCTAGTTTAGGACAATTGGACATGGGCCCAGAAGCAGTGGACCTCTGACCTTTTAAGCTAAAGTCTTTCCCATGTCTCAGGCAACACCCATTCAGTGACTCTGTGATTTAAGAATAGGTAAGAAAATGATGCAAAAAATGGTCTAGTTTTCCTACTCAAAAAAAAACATAATGATAATAATAATAATAATAATAATATGTAAGGGCCCTTTAAATGGGCAGCGTCACAGCACAACAGGAGATTTGAGTGGCCCACAAGTATTCTCTGTGGATATAGGACTGCCCTGTGGGTGGGATCCTGTCCATATTGAGATAGCTTCATAATGGGTGACGACTCTCTCGCTGATTGGCTGTGTGTGTGACCTCACAGACCCTTTATAAGTCCATTGCAGACAGCAGTATCTCTCTTTAACCTGGCTTCCTAGCCTGGGGTAGCCAAGCCAAGCCAAGCTGATGGATAGCTGAGAAGTAAGGAGTTTGGTAGTGAACACGTGGGTCTTTAGACCAGGTGTTCACTAGGGAGCTGACAAGTCAGGGCATTATGTGAGTAGGTATAATAAAGGCTTTTAAGATTACACATGGTTGTTCTTGAGTGCACTACTGGTTATTAAACTATAGATTCAAGAAATCGTGGCCAGAGACCTTTGAAGGCCTCAGAGGAGGCGAGCCGGGTAGAGTTGATAGTGCAAAGGTCAGTGGTCAAAGGTATTGGGCCTAGGACAGATTAGTAATTGTAACTACCAGGAGGGCATGTTACAATAATAATAATAATAATAATCTGGGAAGGGAACAGAAAAAATTTCAATTTACACTTTCAGTCATCAAAACCCAAACAATGACCAAATGAAACATGGAATGGCACCTATTATTGGCCAATCAGTAACAGCCAATAAATATGGTTTAAGACATAATTAACTAGCTTCATATAACTTCCAATAAGTTTCATATAACTTCCAATGAGTTTTATCAAAGTCTAGTTTCCAAGCACTCCAAACAATCATAAATGAAACCATAGTTTCAAAAGTTAGTTATTATTATGTTTAAAACCTCCTATGTGAAGAATAAGTAGTATGTAAAATAAGAAACAAAAATCTAGGTATTCATATAAAAGTATGAAACAAAAGTATTGCAACAAAAGTTACACTAGCTTAGTGATATTTCCATTGGATTGACAGACAGCCAACATTTTATTTCCTCAATAAAATAAACACATTCATCAATGCAGCATTAATCAGAGCAAAGAGAAGAATGATAATTGCTTGGAAATTAAAAAAAAAAAAAAAAAAAACAACCTCCTTCAACAATGTTGGATTTAGATGATGTATTCCATTTGAGAAAAGTGTACCCATTAAGGAAATCAATACTTTCAGCTCTAGAGGTCTTAGCAAATGTTTTTGAGATTTTGCATGTGTATAAGTGCACACACACACACACACACACACACACACACATACATGCACGCACAATGGAGAACTTAATAAAAATTTGCCTGGCATGCATTTATGTCTAAGATCTGGCAGAACTGCACAACTTAAGAGGAAGGAAAACCTCTAAGTATTGATTGACAAAGAATTTAAAAAGTTAAAATATTTTTAAATGGTAACTATGGAAACAAGAAGCAGAGTTGTCTCTGGAAGAATTTCCTTAGCTGATAAGGAAAAAACATATATTTTGCTAATATTCTCTCTGTGTTCTGTAAAAAATAAATTAACCACTTTTTTCCTGCTAATTTAATTGAATTAGTTCCTAACAGAGTAACACTCATTTTGGATTTCCTGAGAGTTTTTTAAGTCTTTCTCACTTTTAAGATTAAGAGAATTCCTAAGGATATTCAGTATCCCACTGACATATTTGATAATTTAGTTCAGAATTGATGCCAACCCACTATTCTCCATGGTGTTTCAATGTTTCTGTTTGATATTTAAAGAAAGGTGAGATGAGAAAAAAGAGAAAATTCTATTTTAAAGCACATTTGAGATGGCTCTGTGATAAACTAAAGAATGAAATATCTAGCTCTTCTTGGATTTAATTTTAAAATAACTTGGTTCAGAATGAGAATGGTTTACTTTTCTTTAAATAGCCAACAAAAGTACTCTATTCTAAATTGTGGGAAATGTGTTCCTATTTTCTTAGTATCCCAAACATCAGCACATTTTCTAATGCAAGGTATTAAGTTCCATAATCAAGCAAAAGGTAGCTATATGAGTTGCTACCAACTATTTACTTTAGTTTTGTAGCTGTTAAAAATAGAACAGGATTTAATCGAATACATCTATGTCTAAGTACTGAAAACCTAAGTCATAGTAGCAAGATAGTATGAGGTAATCACATGTAGCTGGCTAGTTCAAAAGGTCCTGAGGAATAATTCATTCAGTTTCTCTGTCTGCATGTTCTATTTGTCCAAGAACTTTAAATTAACTTACTAGATAATATAAAAAGATCATTCTTGGATGTTCAATGAAATTTATAACTGAAAGCAACAGTGATAGCAGCAACAGTGATAGCAGTAGCAACAGCAGCAGCAGCAGTAACTATCACTGTTATTGGTGGGTGGGGGAAGGAATAAAGAAAAAAATTAAAAAAGAAGTTTCCATTGTTTAAAAAATGCAGTCAGTAGGGATTACTTCTTATGATGAAGTTACTGATAATTGTATTCATATAGTTCTGGGGTTTGGCAGGTAGAACCCCAAGTAATTTATTTTTGTCTACAGGAATTTTAAATAGAATTTCTCTTTCTATCTCTTATTGATGGGTTTTGTCAGTAATATATAGAAATGCTGATGATTTGTAGGGGTTTGTTTTATATCCTGCAACTCTGCCAAACCTGTAGGTTTTTGGATGTTTTACTAGGATTCTCTAAGTATATTATATCATCATATCATCTACAAAGAGTGAAACTTTTTTTCCCCTTCATTACCTGTTCTAATTCCTTTAATTTATTTTTCTTTTCTTATTGCTAAAGTCAACATTACCAGTGATGTTGAATATAATGGTGATAATGGGAACCATTGTTTCACCCCTAATCTTATTGGGAATGCATCCAGCTTCTCTCCATTGAAAATAATGCTTGCTGTATGTTTTAGATAGATACTGTTATTATTTTAAGGAAAGCTCCCTTTATCCCTATGCTTTCTAGTGTTTTTAATAGGAACAGGTGCTGTATTTTATCAAAAGCTTTTCCTACATGTATTGATATTATCCTATGATTTCTGTGGGTTTTGTTATTAATATGATCGATTATGGTAATATGATTATAATATGGTAATATTATTATTATAATTATGATAATAAACTATAGTAATATGTTTTTAATATTGAATCAGTCCTACATCTCTGGTATAAATCCCATTTGGTCACAGTACATAATCCTGCTGATAAATTGCTGTAATCTCTTTGCTAATATTTTATTTAAAATTTTCATTATTCCTTAGGTTGATCTGTAATTTTCTTTCTCTGTTTTGGTTGTTCCTGGTTTAGGTATCACTGCCATATTTGTGTCATAAAAGGAATTTGTCAGTAAACCTTCTTTACCTATTTTTGCAATAGTTTACATAGTATTGGAATTAATTGTTCTTCAAATATTTGGTAGAATTTATTTGTGAACCCAACCGGCCTTGGAGATTTTTTTTTTTAGGAAATTCAATGATGACTTGTTCAGTTTCTTTTTTTTAATGGGACTATTTAAGCATTTTATTTCCTCTTCTGTTAACCTGGGCAATTTATATTTTTGTAAATATTCATTCATTTCTGTTAGATTGTCAGAATTGCTGCCATACAATTGGGCAAAATAGCTCCTAATTATTGCTTTAATTTGTTTTTCATTGGTGATAAATTAATCCTTTTCATTTTTGAACCTGGTGATTTTTTTTTCCTTTCCTTTTTCTGATCAAATTAACCAAAGGTTTATTTTGTTAGTTTTTTTTTTCATAAAACCAACTCTTAGTTTTGTTTATTAGTTTTCTGGTCTCTTTTATTAATCTTTCCTGTGAGTTTCAAAATTTCAAATTTGGTATTGAATTTGGGAAGGTTAATTTGTTAGTTTTTTTAGCATTTTTAATTGCATGCCTAATTCATTCATCTCCTCTTTCTCTATTTTATGTTGTAGCTATTTAGAGATATAAAACTTCACCTAAGAACTGCTTTGGCTGCATCTCATAAGTTTTAGTATGTTTTCTCATTATTATCATTTTCTAGCATGAAATTAAGGATTGTTTCTGTGATTTGTTGTTTGATCCATTCATTCTTTAGAATTACATTATTTAATTTTCAATTGGTTTTTAATCTAACTTTCTCTGGATCTTTATTGAATATAATCATTATTGCATTGTGGTCTGAAAAGAAAGCATTTACAATTTCTGCCTTTTTACATTTGATTGTGAGGTTTTGATGCCCTGATACATGGTCAATTTTTGTATAGATGCCAAAAAAAAAAGTGTATTCCTTTCTCTCCCTATTCAATTTTCTCCAGAGGTCTATCCTATCTAGGTTTCCTAGGATCCTATTAACCTCCCTAGGTTTTTTCTTGTTTATTTTGTGGTTAAATTTATCTGATTCTGAGAGGGGAAGTTCTAGTGGAGGAAAGACCCCTACTCGAATTGTTTTCTGTCTATTTCTTCCTGTAACTGGCTTAACATCTTCTCTAAGAACAATATGATCATTTCAATAGATGCAGTATCTTTACTATTTCATTGTTTACAGTACCTTTATAAAGATGTACTTTCCTTCCTTATCCCTCTTAATTAGATCTATTTTTACTTTTGCCTTAACTGACACCAGAATTTCTAATCCTGATTTTTTTTTATTTCAGCTAAAGTATAATAAATTCTATTCCAGCCTTTTATCTTTATTCTGTATGTATCTCTCTGAGTCAATTTCTTGTATTTGGTAAATGAGTGGATGCACATCAATTGAGGAATGGTTGAACTAATGTGGTATATGAATATATTAATATTATTGTTCTATAAAGAATTGTGAACAAGCTGATTATAGAAAGGCCTGGGAAGATTTATATGAACTGACACTAAGTGAAAGAAGCAGAACCAGGAATACATTATCCACAATAACAGCAAGAATATGTGATGATCAACTATGAAAATCTTGGTTGGTTCTTTCAGTGGTTCAGTTATTTGAAATAATCCCAAAAGACTTTGGACAGAAAATGCCATCTGCTTCCAGAAAAAAAAATCTAAAGAAACTGAATGTAAATCAACACTCCCTATGCCCACTTCTTTTTTATCTGTTTTTTTCTCTCTCTCCCATGGTTTCTCCTTTTTCCTTTTTACTCTGATTTTTCTCTCCTTGTATGATTCATAAAGCAATGTGTATTAAAAATAAATAAACTTACTACAATAAAAAATATGTTTCTTGGAAACAACTTATTTTAGGATTCTGTTTTTTAATCCACTCTGCTATTCACTTCCATTTTATTTGAGAGTTTCTCCCATTCATATTTACAGATATGATTACCAGCTCTGTACTTCCCTCCATTTTATTTTCTCCCCTGTCTGTATATACTTTTATTCTCTTTCAATCCTTAGTAATATTTTTTACACCCATAATCTTTTTTTAGCTTAGAATGAAGAAAATGGTACTTTTATTTTTTATTATACCTTTTTATATACAAAACATATGCATGAGTAATTTTTCAACATTGACTCTTGCAAAAACTTCTATTTCAACTTTCCCCTTCCTTTCCTCCACCCCCTCCTCTAGAGTCAATTCTATATATATATATATTTTGGATCTCAATACATGTTAAATATGGTCAAGTATATGTTAAATACAATATATGTATACATATTTATACAGTTATCTTATTGCACAAGAAAGATCAAATAAAAATAGCCTGAGACAAAAAAAAATGCAAGCAAACAATAACAGAAAGAGTGGAAATGTTATATATGGTCCATATTCATTTCCCAGTGTTCTTTCTCTGGGTGTATCTGGTTCTTCATTACAGATCAATTGGAACCGATTTGGACCCTCTCATTGTTGAAGAGAGCCACATCCATCAGAACTGATCATCATGTAGTATTGTTGAAGTGTAAAATGATCTCTTGGTTCTGCTCATTTCACTTAGCATCAGTTCATGTATGTTTCTCCAAAACTCTCTGTATTTATACTGCTGGTCATTTCTTACAGAACAATAATATTCCATAACATTCATATACCACAATTTATTCAGCCATTCTCCAATTGGTGGGCATTCATTCAATTTCCAGTTTCTAACCACTACAAAAAGGTTGCCACAAATATTTTGGCACATACAAGTCCCTTTCCCTTCTTTAATATCTCTTTGGGATATAAGCCCAGAAGTAACACTGCTAGATCAAAGGGTATGCACAGTTTGAAAACTTTTTGAGTATAATTCCAAATTGCTCTCCTGAATGGTTGGATCCATTCACAACTCCCCCAACAATGCATCAGTGTCCCAGTTTTCCCATATCTCCTCCAACATTCATCATTATCTTTTCTTGTCATCTTAGCCAATCTGACAGGTCTATAGTGGTATCTCAGAGTTGTCTTAATTTGCATTTCTCTGATCAATAATGATTTGGGACACCTCTTTATATGACTATAAATATTTCAATTTCTTCATTCGAAAATTGTCTGTTCATATCTTTGACTATTTATCAATTGGCTAATGGCTTAATTTCTTATAGAGTCAATTTTCTATATATTTTAGAAATGAGGCATTTATCAGAACCTTTAATTGTAAAAATGTTTTCCCAGTTTATTGCTTCCCTTCTAATCCTATCCACAATAGTTGTATTTGTACAAAAGCTTTTTAACTTAATATAATCAAAATTTTCTATTTTGTGATCAATAATGACCTCTAGTTCTTCTTTGGTCACAAATTCCTTCCTCCTCCACAGGTCTGAGAAGTAAATGATCCTATGTTCTTCTAATTTATTTATAATCTCATTCTTTATGCCGACATCAAGAATCCTTTTTAATCTTATCTTGGCGTACAGTGTTAAGTATGGTAAATGCCAAATGGCTTTGGTGACCACTGCTTTATAATATAGTTTTAGATCAGGTACAGCTAGGCCACCTTCATTTGATTTTTTTTTTAATTCTCTTGAAATTTTTGACCTTTTGTTCTTCCAGATGAATTTTGTTATTTTTTTCTAGGCCATTAAAATAGTTTTTTTGGGGAATCTGATTGATATAGCACTAAATAAATAGATTAGTTTAGGTATTATTGTCATCTTTATTATATTTGCTCAACCTATCCAGGAGCACTTAATATTTTTCCAATTGTTTAGATCTGACTTTATTTGTGTGGAAAGTGTTTTGTAGTTTTTCTCATATAGTTCCTGATTTTCCCTTGGCAGGTAAATTCCCAAATATTTTATACTATTGACAGTTATTTTAAATGGAATTTCTCTCAGTATCTCTTGCTATTGGATTTTGTTAGCAATGTATAAAAATGCTGATGATTTATGTGGATTTATTTTGTATTCTACAACTTTGCTAAAGTTATGGATTATTTCTAATAGCTTTTTAGTAGAATCTCTGGAGTTTTCTAAATATACCATCATATCATCTATAAAGAGTGACAATTTGGTTTCCTCATTACCTACTCTAATTCCTTTAATTTCTTTTTCATCTCTTATTGCCAAAGCTAGAATTTCTAAATCAATATTGAATAGTGATGGTGATAGTGGGCAACCTTGTTTCACTCTTGATTTTATCGGGAATGATTCCAGTTTATCACAATTACATATGATGCTTACTGGTGGTTTTAAATGGATGCTATTGACAATTTTAAGGAAAAATCCATTTATTCCTACACTCTCTAGTATTTTCATTTATTCTAGTGTATTCATTTATTCTAGTGTTTTTAGTAGGAATGGGTGTTGAATTTTATCAAATGCTTTTTCTACATCTATTGAAATGATCATATTGTTTTTGCTAATTTGATTATTGATATAGTCAATTATGCTAATGGTTTTCCTAATATTTAACCAGCCCCACATTCCTGATATAAATCCTACTTGGTCATGGTGTACTGTCCTGGAGATAATTTTCTGTAATCTTTTTGCTAAGATTTTATTTAAGATTTTTGCATCAATGTTCATTAGGGAGATTGGTCTATAATTTTATTTCTCTGTTTTCATCCTACCTGGTTTAGGTATCAGTAGCATATCTGTGTCATAAAAGAAATTTGGTAGGACTCCTTCATTCCCTATTTTTTCAAATAGTTTATATAGCATTAGAGTTAATTGTTCTTTAAATGTTTGGTAGAATTCACATGTAAATCCATCTGGTCCTGGGGATTTTTTTTAGGGAGTTGATTAAGACCTTGTTCTAATTCTTCTCCTAAAATGGGACTATTTAATCAAATTACTTCTTCCTCTGTTCATCTGGGCAGCCTATATTTTTGAAGGTATTCATCCATTTCATTTTATCAAATTTATTGGCATAAAGCTGGGTAAAGCAACTCCTAATTATTGCTCTAATTTCCTCTTCATTAGTGGAAATTTCTCCCTTTTCATTTTTAAGACTAACAATTTGATTTTCCTCTTTCCTTTTTCTAATCAAATTTACCAACATTTTATCTATTTTGTTGGGTTTTTTTTTAATAAAATCAACTGTCTTATTTATTAATTCAATAGTTTTTTTTTTTTTTACTTTCAATTTTATTGATCTCTCCTTGTATTTTTAGAATTTCAAGTTTGGTGTTTGATTGAGGGTTTTTAATTTGCTCCTTTTCTAGCTTTTTTAGGTGTAAGCCTACTTCATTGATTTTCTCTTTATTTTATGCAAGTAAGCCTCTAGAGATATAAAATTTTCCCTTATTACCTCCATGGCTGCATCCCACACATTTTGGTATGACATATCATTATTATCATTTTCTTGGGTGAAATTATTTTGTCTATGATTTGCTGTTTCACCCAATCATTCTTTGGGATGAGATTATTTAGTTTGGTCTATTTTCCCCTGGCTTTTTATTGAATGTATTTTTATTGCATTGTGATCTGAAGAGGATACATTTACTTTTTCTGCCTTTCTGCATTTTAATTTGAGGTCTTTATGTCTTAATATATGGTCAATTTTTGTATAGGTTCCATGAACTGCCAAAAATAAAATGTACTCCTTTCTGTCTCTATTTTCTCCAAAGATCTATCATAACTAACTTTTCTAGTGTTCTATTTACCTCTTTAAGCTCTTTCTTATTTATTTTGTGGTTTGATTTATCTAATTCTGAGAGTGCAAGGTTGAGATCTCCCACTATTATAGTTTTGCTATGTATTTCTTCTTCCGGCTCTCTTAACTTCTCCTTTAGGAATTTAGATGCTATACCACTTGTTGCATATATGTTTAGTATTGATTTTGCTTCATTATCTATGTTACCCTTTAGTAAGATATAGTGCCCTTCTTTATCTCTTTTAATTAGATCAATTTTTTGCTTTTGCTTGATCTGAGATCAGAATGTGTACCCTTGCTTTTTTGACTTCACCTGAAGTATTCTGCTCCAAACTTTTACCTATACTCTGTATGTATTGCCCTGCTTCAAGTGTGTTTCCTGTAAACAACATATAGTAGGATTCTGGCTTTTAATCCAGTCTGCTATCCACCTCCACTTTAGGAAGGAGTTATTCCATTCACATTTATGGTTAAAATTACTAATTCTGTATTTCCTGCCATCTTGTTAACCACAGATTATGCTTTTCTCTTTCCTTTCTCCTTTACCCCCCTCCTCAGTATTAGACTTATGAGCACCACTTGCCTCACATAGCCCTCCCTATTTAGAATCCCTCTCTCCCTCTTGAAGTCCCTCCCTTTTTCTTAAACCTTTCCTTACTATTTCTGTATTCTCTTCTATTTATCCTACTCCTTCCCTTTTTACTTTTCTCCTCCCACTTTTCAATGAGGTGGGAGAAGTTTCTATGTAAACCAAATATGTCTAATATTTTCTCTTTGAGCCAAATCTGATGAAAGTAAGATTCACACTATGTTCATTCCCTCAGATATATAGCTTTCCTTTGCCTCTTCATAAGATGTAGTTTCCCTCTTTTTACCTCCATTTTCCCCTTTTTCTGGTACAATTTCCTTTCCACCTCTAGTTCCTTTCTTATATTATAACAGTAAAACATGTACTCTTTATGTATATCCAAAGCAGAAATACAGTTCTCAAGAGTTCTTTTTACCTTTTTATGCTTCTCTAGAGTCCTATATTTGGAGGTCAAACTTTTTGTTTAGCTCTGGTTTTTTCATCAAAAATAAATGGAATTCATTCATTGAATATCCATCTTCTTCCCTGGAAGAAAATGCTCAGTTTGGCTGGGTAAATTATTGCTGCATACGAAGTTCTTTTACTTTTTGGAATATCAGATTCCAAGTCCTTCAATCCTTTAATGTGGATGCTACTAGATCCTGAGTGATCCTACTTGTGGTTCCTTGGTATTTTAATTGTTTTTGGGTTTTTTTCTGGCTGTTTGTAGTTTTTTTTTTTTTTCCTTGCTCTTATAGTTCTGGAATTTAGCCACAATATTTATTGGAGTTTTAGTTTTGATCTCTTTCAGTAGGTGATCAATGAATTCTTTCAATATCTATTTTACCTTCTGTTTCTATACCATCTGGGAAGTTCTCTTTGATGATTTCCTGAAAAATCATGTCCAGGCTCTTTTTTTCATCATGATTTTCAGAAAGTCCAATAATCCTTAGATTAGCTCTCCTAGATCTATTTTTCAGATTTGTTGTTTTTGCAAGTAGGTATTTAACAATTTTTTCTATTTTTTCATTTTTTTTTTTTTGGTTTTGCTTGACTGATTCTTGGTGTCTCAAGTCATTCATTTCCATTTGTTCAAGTCTGATTTTTAATGAATTATTTTCTTCATTTGTTTTATTTCTTTTTGTATTTGCCCAATTGAGTTTTTAAATGAGTTGTTTTGTTCTATAGAATTTTTTTTTCCATTTTGCCAATTTTTTTAAGAATTATTTTCTTTTTCCAATTCACAAATTCTGTTTTCCTTGGAATTGTTTACCTTTTCCAATTTACAAATTCTTTTTTTCCTGGGAGTTGTTTATCTTTTCCAATTCACAAATTCTGTTTTTCAGGGAGTTGATTTTTTTATCCACTCTATCTTTTAGTGAGTAGGATGACTTATCCAGACCCTCTTGCAAAGCTTTTCTTTCCTTTCCCCATTTTTCTTCTAGCTCTCTTTTAAGATCCTTTTTTAATTTCTCCCATGAGAGCCCTTTGTGATGGGGATCAGATCATATTCACCTTTGGATCTAGAGACAAACTGTTTTTAGTCTCCTCAGGGTTTGAAGTCTGCTCTCTTTCTGTATAGAAGCTATCAATAGTTAGAGTGTGCTTTGCCTTTCTGCTCATTTTGAAAAAAAAAAAAAAACCAACAAAAAACTATAGTCTACTTATGGGGGGCAGTGGGGTATTTTCAAGCTGCCTCTACAGACAACAAGAAGTGGCAGTGAAGGTGCAGTGGGACAGCCACCGGCTGTGCTGAGATTAGAAGTTGTGCTGAAATCAGCAGAAGCACAAAGGCAGCTACTAGGGCTATGCTGCAATGGGACCAAGAGCTGCCACTGCTCTTGGATCATGCTGAGTCACTCTGGATGTTGGGTGAGTATGGCCAGCTCTCTAGAGACTCTAGCATTTTTAGGGTTATGATCTTTATCCCCTGTGTTTACAACTTCTCTGCTGATCTACTGGCTTGCTGCCAGGGCAAAGTAGCTCTCACTATGGTAAAGTTCTCCTTGCAGATTTTCCACTAGCAGAGACCACACCCATCCCCCTCCCCCCCTCCCGGTCCAGTCTGCTCAGTTTGAACTGTTTCCCATGCTCTCACTGCCTTCCTGAGGTCTGACCCTGGCCTAACCCTGGTCTGACCCCACATATGAACAAAACAGACCTTTTCTGGAGAATTTTGAGATTATCTTCAATTGGTAATATGTTGTACTCCCAATGTTCATGGGTTCTGACAGTCAAGCACTAATTCTGAGGCTGAATTTTGTTAAAATAGATTGAGGTAAAAAGAGAGTTTAGGAAGATGCATGGCTCCACCCCCTACACCCACAATCTTATCTCCTATCATCCCTCCCACCCCACCCACTACCTTATCTTCTATTACTCTTTCCCCCCTTTTCTTTTCTTTTTTTTTTTTTTTTTTTTTTTTTTTGAGGCTGGGGTTAAGTGACTTGCCCAGAGTCATACAGCTAGGAAGCCTTAAGTGTCTAAGACCAGATTTGAACTCCGGTCCTCCTGAATTCAAGGCTGGTGCTCTATCCACTGCACCACCTAGCTGCCCCTCCCCCCTTTTCTTACCTTTCTTCCTAGTATTTCTGCCCTCCCTTCTATCTACTTCTCCCTTTTCTTTCCTCTTTCCCCTCACACTTCTTTATAGGATTAGATAAAGTCCTATACCCAACTGAATGATCTAGCTTCAGACAATGATTATCCCCCTCCATTTTTTCCCTCAATTGCAATAGGTCTTTTCCACCTTTTCATGTTTACTCTTTTTCCAGTACAGACCTTTGCCCACTCCTTAATGTTTTGTTTTTTTTAATGTCATCACATCAGGAACCATCCACGTTCATTCTCAATCTATGTGATGTCTCCTTTTACCCCAGTGACAGATACAGTTATCAAGAGTTATAGATATTGTTTTCCTATCTAAGGATGAAAACAGTTTAACCTTTAAATATATACTTTCCCCTATTGACCTTTTTTATGATTCTTTTGCATCCTGTATTTGTAGATTAAATTTCCTGTTCTGTTTTTTTTTTCAGTAGAAATTATTGAAAATCTTTTACTTCATTGAAGCTCCATCTCCTCCTCTGAAAGATGATGCTGAGTGTTGCTGGGTATTTACTTCTTGATTGTAACCTCAGGTCCTCTGCCTTCTGTAACATGATATTCCAGATCTTCAGATCCTTTATTGTAGAAGCTGCCAGATCCTGAGTAATTATGGCTGTTGCTTTTTGATATTTGGATTGTATTGTTTTTGTCTGGCAGCTTGCTGTATGTTTCAACTTGAGACTATAGTTTGGGAGTTTTGCAACAATGTTTCTTGGAATTTTGCTTGTGGGATCTCTTTCCAGAGGTGATGGATGGATTTTTTCAATGACCATTTCCCCCTCTATTTTCTAGAATATTGGGGTGGTTTTCCTTAATTACCTCCTATAGAATGCTATCCAGGCTCTTTTTTAGTCATGGTCCTCAGGTAGGCCAATAATTTAAAATTATCTGCTCTGGATCTATTTTCCATGTTGGGCTGTTTTCTCAATGAGGTATTTTACGTCTTCTTCCATTTTTTCATTCTTTTTAGTTTGTTTGACTGATTCTTGATGTTTCACAAAGTCGTTAGTTTCCATTTGCCCTGTTTGAATGTGTGATTTTCTTCAGTTATCTCTTTTATCTCTTTTTCCATTTGATTTATTTTATTAAATAGTTGTTTTCTTCAGACAATTTTTTTCCTTTCTTTTCCAAGCTGTTGACTCTCTCATACATACCCTTTCATTTTTTTCTCTTTTTTTTCTTCTATCTCTCTTATTTGCCTTTAGAAGTCTTTTATAAGAATTTCCAAGACACCTCTTTGAGCCTGAGATCATTTTATCTCCCTATTGGAGATTTCTTCTATGGACGTTGTATTCTTTGAAGTTGTGTTTTGGTTTGCCCTGTCACCATAGTAATTTTCTAATGTCAAGGTTCTTTTCTGTTTCTTGCTCATCTTCTTTTCTTTTCTTGTGGTATTTCTTTTTCTTTTTCTTTTTTTTTTTTTTTTAAGATTTTAAGGTGGATCTCTGCACCTGGGGTAAAAGTAGTGCTGTCCCAAACTTCCTGTGTGGCTCTGAGCCTTGGTTTTGAGCCCAGGAGCCCCTTGTGTTTGTAGGGGTACCTTTGCCTGTTCTATTCAGGAAATAGCCTGGTTTCCCAGAGTTTGCCTTCTAAGATGCAATTGGAAGCTGCCTCACTGATTTGCTCCTCTACTAAGACAGTGCTTAGGGTCATAGGTTCCTGATTTGTTGTGATTAAGACCTTCTCCTAGAATCTATCTGACCTGGGTTGAATAGCCCAGTGAAAATGACCTTTCTTACAATTTTTTTTTCAGTTTATCTTGAGCTGTAGAATGGTTTCATTCTGTTAGACTCTGTTCAGAGACTTGGTTTCATGTGCTTTTCAAGGGAAACTGGGGGAGCTAAAGCAGCTTCCTGACTTTCCTCCACCATCTTGACACCATTGCTCTAACTCATGAAGTCACTTAAAAGAATTGGAAATTTTCAAACCAAATTTTTTCAATATTTTATCTTTCCAAATATATGTAAAGATAATTTTCAATACTCATATTTTGTTATGATTTTGCATTGCTGATGGACTTATGAAATGATCCAATCATTTTGAAGAACAATTTAGAACTAGTCCCAAAGGACTGTAAAACTGTATACCCTTTGATCCACCAGTATCTCTACTGAGACACTATATCCGAAAGAGATCATAAAAGAGGGAAAAGTACTCATATGTGCAAAAATGTTTTTTTTTGCCTTTTATGTGGTGTCAAGGAACTGGAAATAGAATGGATGCCCATCAGTTGGAGAATGGCTAATAAGTTATAGTATATGAATATAATGGAATATTATTGTTCTATAAGAAATGATGAGCAGGCTGATTTTAGAAAAGCCTGGAAAGATTTATGTGAACTGATGCTGAGTGAAGTGAATGGAACCAAGAGAACATTATACACACTAATAACAACATTAGGTGATGATCAACTGTGATGAACTTGGCTCTCATCAATAGTGTGGTGATTCAAAGCAGTTCCAACAGATTTTGGGATATCATGTCCCTTTAAATAGGATTTGGCAATATGCTACTGATTTAAGAGGTCCCATATTCTCTTATCTCATATTGCTTTAAAAGATCCATGTGATCTGCATCCAGAAGAAAAACTATGGAGATTGAATGTAAATCAACAAATGCTATGTTCACTTCTTTTTTTGTTTTTTTTTTTCCTCATGGTTTTCCCCTTTTGTTCTGATTTTTCTTCCTCCTCTCATGACTCATAAAGCAAGGTGTATTAAAAATAAATTCGTTAATTAGAAAAAACCTCCTGGGAGAACAAAATCAAAATGAAATTTGAAATATTTAAGAAAATAAAAATTTTAAGTATACAAAAATGTACAAAAAAATTGAAAAGTATGTTGTAGAGGGTCACAGATATTGGGGAACCTGGGGTGAGGTATAAGACCCTTTAGTTCAATAAAAGGAACCCTGATGACAGTATCTGGTTTGACTCCCCTTCCCCAAAAGACTCTCAGCCTTCCTGAGAAGTCAGGGGACAGGACAACCTATGTTGTACTTGAAGCAGAATCATGCTAACATGGCAAGGAAACATCTGCACACAATAGCAAGTTGTTTATGTGGGCTCACATGCACAATATCCTATAGTTAGTGCATGCAAAGTATCCTATAGTTATGCAAGTTATAAAAGCATAGGTTATATAAGGCTGAGGAAATTTTGAATAAACAGACTCATGTTTGACCATCCTTATGAGTTCTGCCTCATTCCACCTCACCCATGATCAAGATTTGGGCTGGTATCGAAATCCTCCCATGAGCAGATCTGAAGAATATACTTCAATGACTGTGAGAGAGATTGCAATGGTTGATGATGTCAGGAAGTCAAATACTTCGAGGATCATTCAGGCCAATAGTAAAATAGGATTAATGCCAATGAAATGTTAAGGAAATTTGTGGTCAAAAATGATTGCAAAGCCAATATAGCAAACAACTTTTGCTACAAACAGCTTAATCGTTTAAGAAAAAAAAATCAGAGTGAATTGGAATTTTAAGCTATTTTTCATATAGAACAATAGCATTTACTGTGAAGAAAAAAATGTTATTCATGGACAAGACAATACAAAGACTAGAGTAATTAAGACTGTAGCAAGATATCTTTGATGCATGAAACTCTCTGTTATATTTAAGGTTAATTTTGAAGTATAAATCAAAACCATTGAATGCAAAAATGTGCAGATGAGACTTTGCAATCATGGAATTTTCTCAATACTCAAATAAATATGACTTTTGATCTACTTGGGAGTCTGATCCAAAGATCATAACACATTCATGCCTTTCAAATCCTGGATGACAGATTACTGACCTCAATAAATTTTACCTTAGAAATCCAACCAACAGTCTGGAGGCCTTATTAATTTTCTCCCAATATTGCCATGGAATATCCCTGCTCTCACTTTTCATCTCTTACTCTTAATATTTCACCAGCCCATCATCTTCTCTTTATGTCATATACTTACTTGATTACATCCTTTATTCATGTTCCTATACATATTGGTATATACACAAAAAAGAGTATATAAAAATGTATTTTGTCATATAGAGTTATTAAGTTTTTTTTAATTTGGAGGAGGGGTAGCCATTGTTGTTCTGGGTTTATCTTTCTCTTTCGGTAGTAATAACACCATTTATTTCTCTTTCTATTTGTCATGGTACTTTTTAAAAACCAATTATCTTAAAAAATAAATCTTAACATTCTGAAAAAAAAAGATCCATGTGTTTCTCTATAAGTTGACACAGCCTGCCTTTTGAGGACAAGAACCCTTCCATACTGCAGCCAGATGCTGATTCAATTATATACTGTAACTATAACACATCATTATAACAAATATCACAATCAGATACAGAATCATATTGGAACCCATTTCTCCTAACTTTCAAACATCAATGCTACCTTTGCAGGTATTCTACTAGATCTAACTTTTTAGGTAAGCACTTGGATCCAGTTTATGCTTTTACCATGAAAGACAATCATTCAAGATATACTATCACTAAGTGGGGAAATAATGTTGACTATAAAATTAGAAGGCTTCTGTATAGTTCTTTACTCCATACCTCATGACTGTGATAAAGAGAATGTCACATAACCTCTCAAATCCTCAGTTTGTGTCCATGTTCAGGAAGAATTTGGCTCAGGTATTACTTGAGAACTGCTGTCTAGAAAGGTGAACAAAGAAGATTTCTTTGATTTGGTCTATATGATATGGCTCAGGTTGCTGCCTTTAATGTAATCTGGATTTTTTTCTATAGTATTCTGGATACTGGTCTTCATTGACTGATTTTTTCAACTTCTTGGTTATAATTAGAGATTTGATGAGAAATCCAAAAACCTCAGCTAATAAGAAAATTCCATCTCTTCTCCTGTACTGGACACCATTTTCATTGCCAAATTATAGAATATTTTATCATCAACTTCTTCTAGTGGTTCTAAAACTTTGGGGGCATTCTTTTCTATCATTTCAGACAGATGGGCACAGCTTGCACAGAACTTATATTTGTTATCCTCTCTAGACTGGATTGTAGGAGGAGACTCAAATCTTGCTTAATCTGGATCATACCACAACTGGTAAAAATAGGCTCTGCCATCATCTTTAATTATTTTGAATTCTATATCACCTTCCATGGACCAGTTTTTTTGAGGGTGCTTTATAAATAACATTCACTTTGCTATGGATGTAGGAGAGCAGCATATCTTCACATTCATCTACCAAGAGGAACTCCAAAGGGACCAAAGAGGTCCAAAGGGTCATTGGCTGACCATCTCCGTAATAACGATTGAAAGACATACTGAGATAAATTTAGGATACTCTTGATGGATAATGCATGTGACAGGAACAAGGGCATCACAATTATGCTATGTATGACTTTGTTTTGGCAAATACTTTGTTGATAATTTCTGCTACTTACAATTCTGTTTTGACAAACACTTTGGTATTAACAGTTACTGTTATTTATGACCTTCTTATGATAGATATATTGTTATTGCTAGTTAGGGTGGAAGTAAAATGTCAAAGTATGGTCTATGCATTAATCCTGGAATGTATATAGCATCATCTGGAGGTAACTGATGTTAATATAATACTACCTTAATGAGTACATAAACCCTGGCTTTCAGATTAATAAACAAAGATTGCAAAGATTATCTTCCACAAAGAATTGAATATTCAATTCAGATTCACACTCTCGATATTCATTGGAGCTGGACTCCAACAAGTTTGCTCATTGGTAAAATGAAAATAATACTGAAATTGAAGGCACATTTACCCTATAGTCAGAGGATTTGGGTTCCAATTCTAAAGGGATTGTTTATTATCTGTATGATCAAATAAATATATGTCATTTAACTTCATTGAACATCAGTGAAATTAAAAATTAAGTGTTTGGACAAAATGATCTCTGACATCCATTCTAATTCAAAATATAAACCTTAAATTATTTTCTAAATATGAGCCATTCTTTTAAACTAAGACATTCTTGTGTAATCAAAACCACTAGGGTTCAGTTTTAATTGTGAACTTATTTTAATTTCTTGGAGAATCCCAACATATACAACTTATACAACACAATTTCATAGAATCATAGATTCATCACAATGCAATACACAAACACAAGGTAATGTTCTGGGCAATGGACATAGAAAAACATAACAAAAAAGTGTTATCTCAAGGAGCAAAGGGTAATGTAGTACATAGCAAGATAAATATGTATAGAATACAGATTGTGTAAATGATCTATACTAAAGATCACAGATTTAGGGTTAGAAGAGATGTTAGTGGTCATCTATTCAAATTCCTTTACTTTACAGATGGGAAAAGTGTGGTCCAAAGGAGCAAAGTAACATCCAAGAGGTAGCAAGTGGTAAAGCCAGGAGTCACCCATGTCACTTTCCAAATCCATAATTCTTTTCATTATCATATACTATCTCCAGAAGTTTAGTCTAAAATTAGGAAACATATTACATATTCCTGTCTTTGGTGAATACAGCTTAGTCTAAACAAGAAATCAAATTGTGAGTTTTCTATTTGTTCTTCTCTGCTTCAAACATAACTTATCTTCTCTTCTTTACTATGACATAATTATCTTACTTATTTGAGACTTAAAATGATGTACATTTTTAAAATCAAATATAACTCATGTCAAATGCTACTTTTAAACATAAGGGTCTGTTCCCACCTCCTGCTTTATCACTTGGTTATTACTCAGTTAATCTGTCCAATTCCCCTATGAACATATAATTTTCTCCTAGAGACCTGAATAGTTTCAATTCCTTATTCTACTAGTACTCTTACTAGAATTAAAAAACGGGGTGCCCAAAGTTGTTAATTCATGGCATTATCCCCTTGCACAGATCTTATAGCTATATTTGTATTATTGCTATTATTTGATTAAATACTTCATATGTTTCTACACAGTTCCCATTAAATGGAACTTGTTGTTATTTCCCATTACATGTTTTGTTTTATTTTTTCCCTTCATCCTTCATTGCATAGCCTATAGTCCACATGTCCTGCAGTTCTCTTCAGCTCCCAGAAGATGGCATAAATTCATTTTCCCATGGGACCAGCAGGCCTCCTTAATCCCTAACTGCTTCCATTGAAGTTCAGAAAATATAGATTTATTTGTGCAGTTTTTTGTTTGTTGAGCCATATTCCTTTGACCTTAGATCACATGCAGAAGAAAAATATGTTTACCTAAGTCCATATTGGCTCAGATTGAAATTCTCACACTTTGCTGTCCTTTCCTAATAACCACAAAGTTTGACCTTCCTACAATATTAGCACCTCTTACCTATTGAACAGATCTGAAAGACAACCATTTCAATCTATGTCTGATTGTCTCTCAGTACACCTAAATTCCTCTGGAAGAACTACCTAAGTTATATAGGGTGTCTATGGCTTCTTCCCAAAAAGAGTTGGGGGAAAAGGAGGGAGCTTTTATGAATGGAATTCTGAAGACAAAAGAAATAGTCCCAATCAGAAGATAAAGATTCTGGAAGTACCAGAAGAGATTAATATGGATAAACTGAGAACTCAGGGACAAAAAGAAGCATGCAAAAGTAAGCAAAAGCAATGAAATGAAAATGAAGATGATGATAATGAGGATGAAGATAATAATAAATAACACTAATATATAAGAATATTGTCAGAAATGCTAAAGCTCAGAATGGATTGAGGTTTAGATGAGTGCCAAAAACTAAAAGCATAGATTTGTTAAAACTATACTAGAAGTAAAAGGATGATCAGACTTACCTAGGATGGCAATATGCATTTGATATTATGAGAATAGATAACAGCAAGAAGGCTAAATTATCTAATTTTTATTTTTCTACCATTTTCTCTTCCAAGAAAAAATATTTTTAGATAGAAAATTTTAAAATAATAATTTAGCAAGCGTGGAAACCCAAGATAACTGAAATGAAGAATAGCATACAACTAAAGAGTATAAATTTGAATCAACAGTCCTAGATAAATGACATTCTAAAATACTTTTTTAAAAAGTTTCATGTGGCTTTTGAGCTTTTCAATGGCATTTCTTGAAGAAAAGAAAGATACTATAGGACTAGAGAAAAGCAAATATCCTAATTTTCAAAAAAAAAAAAAAAAGTGGGAGGGAAAGCTGTTAAGTCAATTAACTTCTATTTTGGAAAAAATTTAGCATTATAAAAGATATAACTTTTCAGCATTTAAAAATGGAAGCTATAAAACTAGCATGGCTTTATCAAGCAGAGATCATACCAACCTTACTTCATTCTTAGTATTTTATTTTCCCCAATTACATGTCAAGACAATTTTTACCATTCATTAGTACAAAATTTTGAGTTACAAATTTTCCTCCCTCCTTCCTTTTCCCTCTTCCAAAATATAGAAGGTAATATATAGGGTGATAGATTATGTATGTGCTATCATGTAAAACATATTTCCATAATAGTCACAGATCTGAAAGAAGAAACATATCAAAAGGGGGGACTATGAAAAAGAATGCAATAAATGAAAAAAATGCTTCAACCTGCTCTGAATTCATCCTTTCTTTATCTGAATATGGATAGCATTTTACTTTGTGGGCTCTTTGTACTTGTTTTGGTTCATGTGTTACTGAGAAAAATCAAGTCATTTATAGTTGATCATCACACAAATGCTGATACCGTGCAGTGTTTTCCTCATTCCACTCATTTCACTTTGCATCAGTTTATATATCTTTCCAGATTTTTTTTTAAATCATCTGAGTTCAAATGTGACTTCAGACACTTAACACTTCCTACCTGTGTGACCCTGGACAAGTCACTTAACCCCAATTGCCTCAGCAAAAAAAGAAAAAGAAAAGAAATGAAAAATTATCTATCTCTGATAAACAGACACTTGATACAAAGATTGTTTTCTAGTTTCCTGTTTTTCTAATCTTGTTTGCAGTAGTTCTTTGTGTATAAAAGCCTTTTAATGTAATATAATTATAATTATTTTACTATCTATGCTCTCTATCTCTTCTTTGGTCATGAATTCTTCCCCTTCCCATAGATCTAACAGGTAGACTTGTCCTTGTTCTAACTTATTTATGATTGTCACCCTTTATGTCTAAATCATGAATCCAGTTTGATCTTATTTTGTTATACAATGTGAGATGTTGGTCTATGGTTAATTTTTATCTTCTTGTTTTCCAGTTTTCATAGAGGTTTTTTTTTTTTTTTCAAGTAGGAAGTTCTTATTCCCAAAACTGGTATCTTTGAGTTTTTCAAATATTAGGTTTCTACAGATATTGACTACTGTCTTGTGTACCTACTCTATTCCACTGATTCACCACTCTATTTCTTAACCAATTCCAAATAGCTTTGAAGATTACTGCTTTAAAATATTGTTTGAGATCTGGGCACTGCTAGGCCACTTTCCTTTATATTTTTTTCCATTAATTCCATTGATAGTCTTAACTTTTTTTTTTTTCTTCCAGAGAATGTTGTTATTTTTTTCTAAATCTATCATCATGTAATTTTTGGTAGTTTGATTTGTGTGGCATTAAATAAATAAATTGCTTTAGACAGAATTGTCATTTTTATTATATTGACTCAGCCTATGCATGACCAATTAACATTTTTCTAGTTGTTTAGGTCTAACTTTGTATGAAAAATGGAGGGTTGAGGGCATTATTTTGTTTATGTTTCCTGAATTTGTCATCACAGATAAGATTCCCAAGTATTTTATATTTTTACAGGTATTTTAAATGTAATTTCTCTTTTTATCTCTTGCTCCTAGGCTTTGTGGAGAAGAATGCTGACAATTTATGGTTTATCTTATATCCTGAAACTTTGATAATGGTATTAATTATTTCAATAGTTATTTAGTTGATTTTCTAGGGTTCCCTAAGGATATCATCATATCATCTGCATGAAATGGTAGTTTTGTTTCCTCATTGCCTATTCTAATTTCAATCTCTTTTTCTTCTCTTATTGTGATAGCTAACATTTATAGTATAATATTAAATAATACAAATAATAATGGACATCCTTGCTTCATCTCTAACCTTATTGGGAATGTTTCTAGCTTATCCCCATTACAGATATTGGTTTTTGATGGTTTTAAATACTGTTTATAAGTTTAATAAATACTTATTCATTCTCTAAGAGAACCTAAATGACATCACTATGTTATAACCGACGTACAGTGTGTCTGACTATAGCTGATAAAACCAATATGGGCTTGGAATGCTCTGCTACAAATCAGACAGGAATAATCCCTATGAACATTTGGGATGACTTCTCTAATTTTGTGCATGTCACATTTCATCTGAGCTAATTCAATTATGCTTTGATCATAGAGCACAGTACTTACTCTGATGAGGGAACATTATACTGAGTAGTCTAGTGTCGTCTCTCATGTCATACAATTGATTCTAAAGTTCTTAACAGATACCTTGAGAGTTTCCTTGTATCACTTTTTCTGATCAGTTTATGAGCACTTGCCTATGTGAGTTCTCAATAAAATAAAATTTTTGGCAACCATACATTTGGTATTTGAACAATGTGGCCAGATCCATGGAGTTGTGTTCTCTGCAGTAGAGTTGGAATGTTTGACAGTTTAGTTTGGAAAAGAACCTCAGTGTCTAGCATTTTATCCTGCTTTAGAATCTTCTAAGACAATTAAAATGAAAGCATTTCAATTTCCTGGCATAGGTTTCATAGCCAACATAATGACTCTGTAGACTTTTAGTTTGGTAGTCAGACTAATACCCATACTTTTTTTTTCAGAGCTTTCCAAACACTGAGTTAGCTTTGGCAATCTCATTATTAACATGGACATCCCTGGAAAGTATATTGCCAAAATAAGAGAACTTATCTACAGCACTGAAAATTTCACAATTTGTGGTAACTGATGGCTCCATATATACATGGTGTGAGGCTGACTAATATAAGATCTGTATTTTCCTAGTGTTGTAAGGCCAAAATTAGCACAAGCAACAAAGAATTGATCCATACTTTGTTGTATCTTGCCTTTGGAGGCTGCATTGAGCACACAATCATCTGCAAACAAAAAATCATGTATCAACATTCCCTCCACGTTCATTTTGGCTTTTTAAGTTGAAGAATTTACTATCAGTACTTGACTTTGATTCCATGTTTGTCTTCACTGAAAGCATTTGACAACATGGCTGAAAACATCGTGCTAAAAAGCATGGGAGAAAAGAGAATATAAAAAGAGTAAAAGGACCATATAAACAAAAATGCTCATAGTAGCCCTTTTGATGGTGGCAAGGAACTGGAAAATGAGTGAATGCCCAACAGTTGGAGAATGGCTGAATAAGTTATAGTATGAATGTAATGAAATATTATTGTTCCATAAAAAATTATCTGTAGGATGATTTCAGAGAGGCCTGGAGGGATGAAGTGATGCTAAGTAGATTGAGTAGAATTGAGTATTGAGTAGAATTGAGTAGAACTAATAGGACATTGTGTAAAGCAACAACAAGATTATGTGTTGATCAACTGTGATGGACTTGGCTCTTTTCAACAATGAGATGATTCAGGCCAATTCCAATAGATTTGTGATGGAGAGAGCCATCTGCATCCAGAAAGAGGATCATGGAGACTGAATGTGGATCACAACATAGTATTTTCCCTTTTGTTGTTGTTGCTTGTTTGCTCACTTTTTTTTCTCTTTTTTTTCCTTTTTGATCTGGTTTTTTTCTTGTGCAGCATAATAAAGGTGGAAATATATTTAGAAGAACTGCACAAGTTTAACCTACAATGGATTACTTGTCTAGGGGAAGAAGTGGGAGGAAGGGGAGAAGAAAAGTTTGGAATGCATAGTTTTGCAAGTGTGAATGTTGAAAATTATTTTTAGGTATATTTTGGGATTTTAAAAGCATGGGATCAAGCACATAGTCTTATTTCACTCCATTAGTAACTGGGAGAGATCAAGAGCATTGTCCACTGTCCAGAACATGGACAAGCATGTCATCATGAAATTGATGTACTATACTGACGAAATTCTCCAAGTTGCCAAGTGTTGACATAATTTTCCATAAGCCATCCAATGGGCTGCCAATTGTAGCTGTTCAACTGCCAATTATACACTTGTCACAAAGATTATTTTATGGAAAATGGTAAGTGTTCACAAAATGGTCAAAAAAAGTGATACAAGGACACTTTCAAGGTCTCTCTTAAGAATTTTAGAACTGATTGTATGATATAGGAGACACTGTCACAAGACTATCTTGTATGGCATGCCCACATCAGAGTAGGTGCTGTGCTATATGAGAAATGCAAAATTAAAGTAGCTCAGAAGAAATGCACGATGCACAAAGTTAGAAAAATCATCTCAAACATTCATTGAGACTATTTGTGTCTGCCCTATAGAAGAGCATTCCAAGCTCATATCGGTCTGATCAACCCCAGGTGGACACTTCTACTCTGTGATGTAATTTTGGTCCTCTTCAAGAACAAAGAATAACAACTATTTTAAAAAATGTTTGCATCTATGTTCATTAGGGAAATTGGTCTGTAATTTTCTTTCTCTGTTTTAGCTCTTTCTGGTTTAGGCATCAGCGCCATATTTGAATCACAAATTTGAGTTTGAAAGGACTTTTTCTTTGCCTATTTTTAAAAATATTTTATATGCAGTGGAATTGGTTGTTCTTTAAAATTTGTTACAGTTTACTTATGAATCCATCTGGCCTTTGGGATTTTTTTACCCTAGCAGCTTCTTCAATTATTTTTTCTAAGACAGATTTATTTAGGCATTCTATTTTCTGATCTGTTAATCTAGGTATTTTCTGGTAAATATTCATAAATTTTGCTCAGATTGTCAGATTTTTTTCTCATGTAATTAGTCAAAATAATTTCTAATGATTGCTTTAATTTATTCTTTATTAGTGAAGATTTCACTATTTTCACTTTTGATACTAGATATTTGGTTTTCTTCTTTTTAAAAAAAAAAATCAAAATAAGCAATAGCTTATTTATTTTATTGTGGTTTGATTTCTCCCCCTCCCCCACAAAACCCTAGGTTTATTTATTAGCTTAATAGCTATTGCTGTTGTTTCCTCTTTCAATCTTTTCAATCTAAACTTTGATTTTCAGGATTTCCAATTGATTTTTAATGTTTTCCTAGTTTCTTTAGTTGCATGTCCAATTTATAGATTTGTTCTTTTCCCATCTTGTTGATATAAGAACTTGTAGTACTAATTTCTTTGCCTTCTGGAATATCATGCTCCATGACCTGTAATTTTCTATTGTTGCAATTGTTAAGTCATGTATAATCCTGACTGTAGTTCTGTGAGATTTGATTTTTTTTATTTTTTCTTTGACCTGATATTTCTGTAATTTTTCTATAATGTCCCTTGGAGTTTTTCCAGGATTTCTTTCCTAAGAGTGATTGCTAGCTTCCTTTAATGCCTATTTTACCATTTGCTTCCAAAACATCAGGGAAGTTTTCCTTGAAAATTTCTTTTAAGAATGATGCCCAAATCTTCCTTTTGATTATGGTTTTCAGGTAGCCCAGTGATTCTGATATTGTCTTTTCTTGGATGCATTTTCCTGATCAGTTATTTTTCCAATAAGTTATTTTATAACTTATAATTATAATTATAATTATTTTATAACTTATAATTTCATTTTTATCTTCTTTTGTATTTGTTTGATTAATTCTTCTTGTTTTATGGAGCCATTAGCTTCCATTGGTCCAATTCTAACTTTTATGATATTGTTATCCTCAATTAGCTTTTGTACTTTCTTTTCCATTTTAAGGAGTTATTGTCTTCAATGGGTTTTTGTGTCTCCTTTTCCATTTGCCCAGTTCTACCTTTTAAACAGTGTTTT
Organism: Sminthopsis crassicaudata; assembly: GCF_048593235.1. Taxonomy (NCBI): domain Eukaryota; kingdom Metazoa; phylum Chordata; class Mammalia; order Dasyuromorphia; family Dasyuridae; genus Sminthopsis; species Sminthopsis crassicaudata. The sequence continues at coordinate 413,924,935 of NC_133620.1, forward strand.
CTAGTTGATTTACCTCTCCCCAAGCTGCTAATTCTTTTTTTAATATTTTTTACATATTTTCATTTCTTTTCCCAATTTTTCTTCTACCTCTCTTATATGATTTTTAATTTCCTTTTTGAGATCTTTAATGAGTTCTTTGTGGGCTTGAGAGCATTTCCCATTTTTCTTTGGGGTTTTGCCTATAGGAGTTTTGACATTATTGTCCCTTTCTGAATATGCATCTTTATCTTCCCTGTCACCATTATCTACTGTGGAAGTAACTCAGTGCTATATGTTTTTACATTAATTGGGACTGAGTGGAAATCCCTACCCATAAATCTAAAAGTAAAATCTTCTGCCTCTATAGGTAATGGTCCCTATCCCTCCCTAAATGTTAAGAAAATCCATCCCAGCATCATATTATCCATATATTAAATAAATATATCCTCTATGTTCATCAAAGTCACTGGTAGAAAATATTGCCTAACAAAGGTATTGAAAGAGATTCCTGAAGTACATTTTTAGAGATTTACTTTCATGTTGACTGATTAAAAATCTTTTTTTTTTTAATCTGGTTAGTAAACCAGTTCTTAAACCACTAAACTGTATTATTATCACCATCTTGTCAGTAAGAATATCATGGAGCAGATACTTTGCTGATATTTCAGTATCATATATCAACAAATTTCCCAATCTACCAAACTAATAATCTAGTTGATAAATGCACTGTAGTGAGCTCACTAGCTTTTCTTAAGGGTTGCTTCCTTTTCTAAGTATTCACAAAGTATCTCTTTGGTAGTAAATTCTAGAGCTTTTTCTCAGATACTAATTGAAAATCAGAAAAATATTTGCCAAACTAGAATTCTATGACCTCCTCCCCCACTATATTTTTTTCTAAAATAATCAACAGCTGATCATATAAACAATTGAATGTCAATTCCTTTTTTATTAAAAAAAATTTATTTGTTTAAAACTTATAAACAAAATATTGTCACATGCATGGCATAACATAAGGGAGGATTCAGAATATTAAACAATAAATTTCCATTTCAAGAGAGCCTATATAATAAATACTACACATTGCATTTAGAACAGTACATCTTTTCTTTGATTTCATGTTAGTTTTCTTTTGTTTTCTTCTGATCAAGTTTTAATTTATTCTTTTTTCCCCATTCCTCGCTCCCACCCAGAAATTTACAATTAGGTATGAAAACATTTATATATACATATATACAGGTATACACATATATGTACATGCATATATATACATATAAAATATCTACAATCAACCATTTATACACATGTAAATTCATGTACATATATATATGACAGTACTCTGCTTGTCTTCTATTTTTATGAAGGTGGAGAACATCTTCCTTATTAAGTTCAAATCTTTCTATAATTTTCTCATTTGACATACTCATAATTTCCTATATCAGAACAATATTCTAAGCTTTTCCTTCTGGCTATATATATATCAGTTCTTTAAGCATCCAAGGATCTAAACATCCATACATAATAACTAGATCTAACTGAAGTCAACTTGCTTATTTTGACTTTCAATTTCTTTCCTTTAATTTTTTTATTCAACAATCTTCATTTTGAAGATCATTCTCCTAGGTTAAGAAAAAAAGTAAAATTAAATTTAAAGACTGTCTTTGTTTTTTAATCTGAATCCCTAGAATTCAGTATTATTTCATAAATCCTCATTAACTTGTCCAATCACTCTACAAAGCATAAGACAAATGCTTTATGACTCCCAGATTGACTAACACCTTGAATTCTATGTCCTGCTCCAGATAACAAAAACTCTCTATCACTCAGTTTTTCCATGTAAAAAGCTAGAGAAAATAATGAGTTTGAACTTTTTTGCTGCATATGTAGGCCTATATTCTAATCTATATTTGTGTGTCACACTTTCCATTCTTTTTTATCTCAAATAAAATTCAAATTCAATATAGCACTTTGTATGGCTGCCTATTTAACAATCCTTGGCAGTATCTTCATAACAACAAATAACAAATTAACTCCTTGCAGGGGAAAGATTTTCTATAACCCATTTCTCTTTCATTTCACTCAAGCTAGTAGAATAGGTTTTAGGAAGAACTAATCACCATCAAGTCACAACTATTATTTGCCACATAATGTAGCTAAAAGTGTTCTAATTATTTTCTCATTTGATCCTGTGGGTTGATGCTATTATTATCCCCATTTTCCAACTAAGGGAAGGGAGGCAAACATATGTCAAGTAACTTGCCCAAAGTCATAAAGCTATAAAGTGGTTGAAGCTGGATTTGACCTTATCTTTTCCTGACTCCAGACCCAGCTCTCTATCTTCTCTTTCTCCTATTTTGCCACATTAAGGGCAAAATTATATCTCTGAACTCCTGGCCCTAGAATTTCTTTTCCCTCTTTGTGCTCTTATGAAGTTTCCCTTAAGCTGGGCTCTCTGCCAGAGAGATCACTCTATGGGCAACCTAGGATATGCACTAGCCTTGAGTCCATAGTGATACCTTATGCTAGAAAGAGTCCCATTCACTGAAGCTGCCATCTTCATCAAAAGATTGCCTTTCCATATATCTGCAGCTTCTTCCCCTTCTATCAGCTCCTCCTTCTTTGGGTGAATGGAACTAGTAGCTCTAGTGACTGCAGTTCTTAAGATTGCCATTAAGTTTTTACCAAGAAGTTTTATCTGGAGGCTTTTTGCATTTGCAAGATTTCATGGTAAAAATGGACAGCTGGATCTTTCAAATGGAAAAGGCTTCTAGGAACCAAAATCAGGAAAGAATGAATTAAAAAAAAAAAAAAAAAAAAAAAAAAAGACAAAGATGACATTTACAATTGCCATGGTCGGCTGGGAGACTGAGTAACTACACTTCCCTTCACTTGAACTCTTACTTATTTTGGGCCATAAAAGAAAAATCAAGGAAGGAAGGTAATTAATCACCCATTTTGTAAATGCACTGGGTTCTGACTCTTTGTCATCAGGTCTTCCAGCTATACAATTAATTGAAAAGTCTTTGTTATCACACAATACAAATTCCTGGGTCTTCATAGTCAGAAGTAGGTTAATAGTTGCTTAGATTGCGTGTAATATTTATGTCTGTAGACCTTCAACCCAATTATGCTTAAAAAGAATCTTTTGATTTGGCAAAGTAAAAAGATACAATCAAGAAAGAATATGATTGTAAGCTCCTCTTCTTCCCTGCTAGCAGATATAAACAAAAAATGGATTTTCTTTCTTTCTTTTTCTCTTGTTTCTTCTTCTTCTAGAGTTAGAAGTCTATGTAAGCTCATGTTGAAGCAGACCCAACTGTGTTCAGGAGAGGTTAATTTGTTTACTTCCTTCTTTCAGAAATAATTATGTAACATGCTTTTAGAATCATTGTCAAGTTTTTTATTCTGTTTATGGAATAATTTTTATTAGATTTGTATGTTTTTCTTGAGCTAGAAATTTTCTCTGATTGTATATGTGTTTAGATTTATCAGACAAATATGTACTAATTTGTATGCTTATCAAGGGAATAAAAATTTCAAATGAAGTCCATGTGCTTGATAATTTAATTAAATACTTTTCTTTCTTGATCAAAATGTCTTTATTTTACAGCTATATTTCAAGTCATTTTAATGGCCAGTGAACAAATGTTAATAAAAAAATTGACTCAACAAAATTGAAGTATCTTATGTTTGACAACAAACAAAAAAAGGATAATGGGCACATAGTTGGTGCTATGGATGATGCACTGAGCCTGGAGTTGGTAAGACCTAAGTTCAAATCCAGTCTCACACACTGTCAAGCTATATTATTCTGGGCAAGCCACTTAATGCCATTTGCTTCAGTTTCTTCATTTGTAAAATGAGCTGTAGAAGGAAATGGCAAACTCTCCATTATTTTTGCCAATAAAACCCCAAATGGAGCCACAAAAAGCCACACTTGACTGAAACAATCAAACAACAAATAATAAAAGGATAATAAATGTCTTGTGGCAATAGCATAGCATTCAGAGGTCAAATTTAGATTTTCTTTTTTTGAATTTCATTACTTTCAAATACATTTTAAAATATGATATCATAATGTTATTAAACTCAATGTACCCTCTCAATATTCATGTATATATTCAATATCCAGTTCTTTGGTTCATTCATTCAGGAGGCATTTAAGAAATAGTAATGAGAGAACTGGCTAACACCTGATATAATTTAAACTCTCAGGTAACTAACACTATTTTTGTCAACCAGCTTCTCATAAAAAAAAAAAAAAAAACTAGTGTCCTATTATTCCCCTACTGTAACATTCCCTCATAAATCTGAGGGTCCTTTTTATGCTTGAAATCCCAAGCACTAAGGCTTTTCAAGAATTCATGCCAAGATTGACACTTCACAAAGAAATATCATGTTGTAATCCTCCATAATGCATTTTACATTGTGGAGAAAATTCTAAAAGAACAGTATTAAATAAAAATCTTCAAAAATAATATAAAATTTGATAAATTAGTCAGGAAAAGATGTATAAGTTAGGAGAAAAAAATTCAGGAAAAGATGTATGTTAGGAGAGGAAAATTCAATCATATTCAAGTACCCCTTGAGTTTTAACTTGGACTCCAATAAAACATGGCAACAATAAGATCAGTAAAACAGAAAATTGAGAAATAATGATATAATCTTAGTACTTGATAATATATCATTCTTATTTTCTTGCTACTTGACTATTTTAAAGTTTATTAGGCAGTTTGACGGCTAATATTTAAAGTAGAACTGATATACTCTTACACTCCAATTTTTATTGCTATCCAATAAGAGAGCATCTACCTATACAAAAAGTAACAATTATAATAGTACCTGCCTCCTCAGAACTTAAAAACTGAATAAAAACAAATATTTGGCACCCAAAATATCCCCAGAAATTGAAAAGTAAGTTGTTCTGTATTCTAAGGAACAGAATTTCGTTCAATTTACCATTGGAAATTGACAGGGAAAGAAGTTGGGAAGTTCTCTAGGGCTGAGAAGGTTTAGAGCAGGAGGGAATTTTGGAGATTATTTGTCCAATCTCTTCATTCACTGAACTTGTAACAAATACTGCAAGTTGCATATGCTTGCATAAATCTCTAGTTTCTCAAATGACTGAGATAGAATCTAATTTCACTTTTAGTCTATGTGGCTATCATTATTGGTTTCTTATCTTTGAATCTCAATAAGATCATTGATCTTTAGTTTTTTTAGAGCATATAGCTATTTGATTTCATGTTTGATTACTAAACAACTAAGAAGAAATACACTCTATGTAAAAAAAAAAAAAAAAAAAAAAGCATTCAGGTGGCACAATGGATAGAATGCATAACCTGGAATGAGGAACACCTGAGTTCAAATGTAACTTCAGACACTTAATAGCTATGTGACTTTGGACAAGTCACTTAAACCTATTTGCCTCAATTTCCTCATCTGAAAAAAAAGCTAATGAATAAAATGGCAAACTACTCCCTAATCTTTGCCAAGAAAATCTTAGTTGGAGTCATGAAGAATCAAAAATGACTGAAACAATCACACCTTGTGTTAATGTCAGTGAGCAAAAAGTCATCAGAATCCCCCAGAACTGTGTGAACACTCCACCTGATCATTACTTTCTTGTCTTTTTAAAAATAATTTAAATAACACAGGAGAGAAAAATATGCAAAATGACCAGTTTTAGACTCAATAAAAGGAAATAATCTGTTAACCTCCTGAGAAGATATATATGGGGAACACTATTGAACAACACTTACATAGGAATAGAAAAATTATTCCCCTACTGTGAATGCAGAAGAAATGAAAAAAAAACTGTCCAATCACTTCTTTCTCTTCTCAACATATTTCCTAGGGCTTACTGTCTGATTTTTATTTAACTACTTCCTACATTTCTTGTATCTATTGATAATAGATTGATAATAACCATATGTTGTCATATTTCTTTGTTTCCCCAATAAGATTTTTATTCCCTTCTCTTTATGTCTTTCTTTAAAAAAGAGAAAGAGGCAAAAATGATAATTATAAAGCATTCCATCAATAAACTTGAGACTACAATATTTCACCATGTAATAATATCCATGAGAGAAAGCTTACACAAATTTAAAGATAGTACTGAGGTAGAAATGTAGGGAACACAGGTGAACCAGGTAACTTTAAACTCTTGGGGATTGTGCTCAGATTATTTACTGAAGGACATAGTATTTGTCTTGCAAAAGTGCCTCAGTTACTAGATTAGTTATTTTGTTGGTTGATATTTCACTGATGCTCCAATGCTGAGCTGAGAAATTATGTATTTGCAGCCATCTCTGTTTTAGATAAGTGTCATGTCTGCGTGAACTACTTTCTTAGTGTTTTTAATATATAAGCTTTGGCTTTGGTTTTCAGTCAGAAAAAATCTGAAATGAGTAACCTTTTCTTAAAGATGAAAAATAATATAGATTCTATTCTCAAGGTAGAATCAGAAACTCAGATAGAATATAAAGAGAAATTAGCATGAATAAATGACAGAAAGCATTTGGCAGAGTACTACTGCTTAAATTTCCAGTTTTTAAGTACAATAAAAAGAGCTACTTTAAATATTTTATATAAAATTATTTTCTTCTTTATTTGAAATATAATTCTAATATTAATATATTTGGATCAAAGGGTATACACAGTTTGGCAATTTTTTGGGTATAATTCAAATTGTTTCACAAGATGGTAGTCTCAATTATGTTTATTCTTCCATAAATTTTGCAGCATTTATCATTTTCTTCTTTGGTCACTTTGCCAGTCTGAAAAGTATGAGGTGGAACCTTGAAGATACTTTAATTTTCATTATTCTATCAGTAACTTAGAGTATTTTTATATTATTTTTGATATCTTGAAATTCTTCCTGTAAAATCTGATTCTTCATAGACTTTGATTAGCTGTTGAAGATTAGCTTTTAGTTTTTATCATTTTGAATCAATTTTTCATATATATTGTAAGTGAAATATTTATCAAAGAAATGTATAACAAATATTTTCTGCCATTTACTTATTTGTCTTCTAAATATTATTATATTAGATTTATAAGGTAAATCAATACCATAAACTTGGGATGGAAAATGCTATACACATCCTAAGAGAGAACTATAAAGACTGAATGTAGATCAAAACAAACTTATGGACTCCTTTCCAGAATAACTATGTTTTATTTTGTTTAAAATATGAACACAATTCTAAATTTCAGTTGGAGATAAGAGGAAAATAAGATACAATTTTTCCTCATCCAAATTTGTAAATCCCTTGAGATCTATATATATGGATTGCTTGAAGATGCATGGACCTAAGGTTAACCACAACCAACTTAGAGGTTATATGACATCTTAAACCCTATTTCTCTATAACTACTTTACAGGGGTTTTTTTTAGAACTTCATGTCAAAAATGAATTCTTCACCAAATACTGGTGTTCTTAAATTTAATAAACAATGTGCTATTATTATTGATTTCTTGTTCCTTGCTTATTTAGTTAATTTCACAAATATCTCTTTAAAAAAAACTGGAATCTAATATTTTTCTTACTTTTGTATATGTAATAGTGTTAATTATTATGAACTGTACCCTCTTTCAATTTTACTTTTTTCATGATTCCCCTAAATAACCTGGATCATTTGTTCCTGTAAATTAATTTTTAATTTATTTTATTTGTTTTCAAGGCAATTGGGGTTAAATGACTTGCTCAGGGTTACACAGCTAGTAAGTTTTAAGTGTCTGAGGCCAGAATTGAACTCAGATCCTCCTGATTTCAGGGTTGGTGCTCTATCCACTGAGAATTCTAGCTCCTCCCCAGTAAATGAATTTTGTTATTAAATTGTTTCGCTCTACAAAGTATTGATAATTTGATTAGCATAACACTGTCTTTAAATTAAATTAGGTAATATCATTTTATCATACTGACACACTCCAACCATCAATAGTAAATTTTTCTCCAAATATTTGTCTCTTTTTATTTGTTTGGAGTGCTTTATACTTGTAATTATGCAAACCTTATACAAGCCCATCACTAGTTGACTTGACCTATGTCTTGCTCCTAGACTTCAAAGACCTTGGAGGAGAGAATAAGGCTGGTGATTTTGCACAACTCTGCCTCACTCAAATTCCAATTCATTTGCAAGTCAAGAAGACATCACCCTCCTGATGTCACTGGTTTTCTTCCAAAAAAAACAGACATATAACAACGGCAACAACATTGTGTGAATCTTGCAAACTCCAGGTATTTCTGTGTCTTATACAGTTATTTTAAATGAAATTTTTATCATCATTTCTTCCAGAATTTTTAAATTACATATAAGTGATGGCAATTTGAGGGATTTGTTGTATATCTGCCTACTTTGCTAACATTGCCTCAGTTTCTTTGCTCACTCTTTGGGGATCTCTAAAGCATCTTTCATCTACTGATATAGAAAACTTTGTCTATCCCTTTACAGTGTTTATGTTTTTAATGTATTTGTTTAAAACTTTTAAAAAATAGAAAAAATAGGAAAAACATATTATTATGTGCACAGCAGAACGTAAGAGTATTTAAAATGTGTGACAATAAATTTCCATATCAAGTAAGTCTATATAGTAAGAAAAGACATTGTATTCAGAACAGTCCATCTTTTCTTTGCTTCCTTGTAGGTTTTCTTTTGTTTTCTGCTGTGCATTTTTTACTTTATTATCCAGCTCCTCATAGCAGGTTATATAGTTAAACACTGATATGTGTGTGTGTGTTTGTATGAGAATGTTTATTTATTTGTATATTCAAATATATATATATATGTATATATATACACATATCTATACACATACACATATATGTACATATGCATATACACATACACATACATGCATATACAGAGATACTTATAATAATACATGACAGGGTTTATAGCTTTAATTTTGTTAACTTCTCCCATTTTTTTCTGTGCAACAATTATTTTTATTTATTTTTCTTCTAGACAGCTAGGTGAGGAAGTAGATAGAATACTAGGACTGAAATTAGGAAGACCTGATTTTAAATCTGATTCAGATACTTATTTGGACAAATCACTTAAATTTTATGTAACTCACACAGGCAAAATTGGGATAACAATAGCACCTAAATTCCAGGGCAGTAATAATAAAATAAGGTTATATATTTAAAGTACTTAACACAGTCCCTGAAACATAGGAAGCTATAGAAGAAAAAAAAACAACTACTGCTTTATTATTGTTGTTGTTATTAGTATAGCTATAGCTAATAAATAACTCTGAACTATCAGATAACAGGGGGGAGAGAGGACATGCTTTGTTCTTCTTTGTTCTAAATATGTTCTACTTTTTTTTTTCCATGGCTAGTAATGGTAATTCTTAATTTTAAATGTATGCTTTTGTTAATATTAGAGAAAGATTCTTCCATGATGATGGTGCTTAATAGTATTTTTAACACAATTAGATACTCTATTTATCAATGGCATGAATTCAACTTAATCGCTATAAATTATTTTCTGAATATATTGTTATAGCTTTCCTACAATGGATTTTATTTAAACTTTGCTTCAATATTTGTTAGCAATATTATTCTATATTTGTCTTCTCTTCTTTGTCTCACTATTCTAATTATCAAGATTATATTTGTTTCACAAAAAGAATTTGACAGGATATTTTTTGTCTTTGGAGATTAATTTTTACAGTACAATTATTACTGCTCTCTAAAAATCTGATAGATTCCACTAACAGATTCACACAGCCTAAGGTTATTGTTTCTTACACAAAAACTTATACATTTCAATTAAATCCTTTCTCTAATATTGGATAGTTAAAGATATCCATTTCTTGGCTTTTTTTTTTTTTTTTTTTAGTTTACATGCTTTATTTTTTGTTTAGATAACTTCCACTGAATTCTCAGTTTGGGTAGCATTTAATTGAGAAGGATAATTTTTCACAATTCTCTTCATTTCCTTTCTACTGTGAATTTACCTAGTTCATGTTTTCATTTGGTAAATTTATCTTTCTCTTCTCTTTTTCTTGATCAGGTCATAAAATAGATTATTTTGTTCATCTTTAAAATAGGTCTTAGCTTTTAATCAGTTCTATAACCTTTTTAATTTTTCATTTTTATTTCTCCTCTAATTTTCAATTTCTAATTCTCAAGATTTCTTTTTTTGTACTTGTTTTAGATTACTAATGTATTTGCTTCATAATATTTTAATTGCAGAATATTAAATTGTAATTTAATTTTAAATGCATCAGAGCATTGATCCTTTTTTATTTTAATAATAAAACTTTTCAGAAACATGAATTTTCCTTTGGTAAAAAATATATACATATAGGATAAAAATAACTATGTCCAGGTTTTTGAAATGTTATTATATGGAAAAGATATTATACTTGATTTAATTGGCCCCAGAGAACATAATTGAGAACAAGATGTAGAAGTTGCTAATAGGAAGTTTAAGTTCACAGTATGGGAAAATTTCCTAACACAGTTGTATAAAATTGGAATGTGCTGCCTCAGGAGGTGGTCAATTACTTCTCACTACATGTTTTCAAGTGAAATTTGGAGACTGTATTCCGGAGATTCTATAGAAAAGAATCAGAATGAGCTATAGGTTGGACTTTATATTTCCTATGATACTTTGCTACTTTGAGAGTCTGTGATTCTTTGATTCTATTTGTTTGGTCTTCTCCTTCCCCTCTTACTCTTCAATTCACTTTTAGCTTCTCTGTCTTCATCATAAACAGAGGCCTTGTCAACCATGTAAGGATAAATAGAATCTATCAGCAAGGGATCTAGTTAAATATTATTACTCCTTTCTTTTTTCTCCTTTCCCTCTGAGCTCCAGATACATCCTTATACTATCCTAGCACGTTTGCTTTTGATACATCTATTAACATGGTTCCAAAAATCTCCATGCAGATGACACCCAGAAAGAAATCTTTGGACTTGACCTCTAAATTGAGCTCTAGCAATAAATTTTCAATTACATGTTGCATACCTTCATGTACACATCCTACTATCAGCACAAACTTGAATTGTTGAACAGTAGTAATAGGAGACAGTATGATACACTGGATTTGAAGTTAAATAAATGTGACTCTGGTTCTTAAAACTTCCTTGACCTTGGAAAATTAACTAATGTTTTTGAGGGCTCATTTTCCTAATCAATAAAATGAGGAATGTGAGTTATATAGTTCCTTCTAGATCCTTTCTAAATAATTAGCCTAAGAATCATCCCAGTTATGTCATTGCACTCTCCCCTAAAACCTCTCTCCTCTAAACTTAACAATTTTAATTTGTGGTTTCATTCTTCAATCAAAAAAGTTTGTCACCTCAGTCATCTCTTTCCCTCAAGAAGCTAGGTAGTAAAATAGACAGCTTACTGGGGAGATGTTAAAATCCAGCCTTGGATGCATACAAGCTGTGTTATGTTAGGTAAGTCATTTAACTTCCATCTTTTGGTTTTCCTAACTATAAAATGGAGAGCATATAGTACCTAGTTTTTACAAATATAAAATAGATGTCATTATAATACATATCTCATAGGATTGTTGTGAGGATCAAGATAATGTTTCTAAAGCACTTAGTACTGTACTTAGCATACTTGATAAGTTCTTGTTCCTTCCTACTTACTCCTTCCTACCTAAAGTGATACAAATATATTCCTTCAATTGCTCACACAATTCCTGTCTGGAATAGATCTTCCTTAATCTCTACTTTCTCTTCATTCAAAGTCAAGTTCAGATGTCATTTTCCCCATAAAGTCCTTTTTAGTTTCCATCCCAACTGAAACCCCAACTAGAAATAATTTCATACTCCCAGAATGCCTTGTGCTCTTCTCTTCAAATTTTTCTTATACAAATAAAGTCCTAAACTGTATTATAACCTTTTGCATACATGCACACCAAATAATTATTTAGTGAGGTTTTTTTCCCCATTTTCTTATCCTCAGTACAGCTAAAGAACATTTGCTGAATTTATTAAAACTACTTAAAGTGACTGCAGACTAATAGACTATCTTTCTTTTCATTAACTAAGAGAGTGTTTAAAGATTATTACTCGAAAGGGGATTTTCCTGGCCCCTGGAAAGATGTTCTTTTTTTTTTCTCCTTTGCCTTCATTTAGTACCTAATTCTTACTCAAGCTGAAATTCTAGGGGTGCAAACATCTGTCCCAGACCCTGTGTCTTATATCTGATCTATGCCTATTCACAATCACATTTACCTCTATTCTCTTTAAGACCAACTGCTGCTCAAACAACTGTTCAATTTCTTTTCTATGTTACTTGGACCATATGCATTTTATAAATTCTTCCCTCCAACAAGGTTGCCAGTTTTTCCATTATCTCAACAAACTTCCCTTGTTGACCAAAAATACTTCTTTTTTTTATTGTTTTAAATATACTTTATTAGAGAGAGGCAGATCTTGCTATAGCAGATAGTCAAAAGGAGGTGAAAAGCAAGCCCTTCCTTTAAAACACAATTGTTGTGTGACCCTGAGCAAGTCAATTAATTAATTAATCCATGTCCCTGACAAAACTATGAGGCTACAAATTTTTTTTTTTATTTTTTTTTATTCATTTTTCCAAATTATCCCCTCCCTCCCTCCACTCCCTCCCCCCGATCGCAGGTAATCCCATACATTTTACATGTGTTACAATATAACCTAGATACAATATATGTGTGTAAATACCATTTTCTTGTTGCACATTAATTATTAGCTTCCGAAGGTATAAGTAACCTGGGTACAAAGACAGTAGTGCTAACAATTTACATTCACTTCCCAGTGTTCCTTCTCTGGGTATAGTTATTTCTGTCCATCATTGATCAACTGGAAGTGAGTTGGATCTTCTTTATGTTGAAGATTTCCACTTCCATCAGAATACATCCTCATACAGTATTGTTGTTGAAGTGTACAGTGATCTTCTGGTTCTGCTCATTTCACTCAGCATCAGTTGATGTAAGTCTCTTCAAGCCTCTCTGTATTCCTCCTGCTGGTCATTTCTTACAGAGCAATAATATTCCATAACCTTCATATACCACAATTTACCCAACCATTCTCCAATTGATGGACATCCATTCAACTTCCAGTTTCTAGCTACAACAAAAAGAGCTGCCACAAACATTTTGGCACAGACAGGTCCCTTTCCACTCTTTAGTATTTCTTTGGGATATAATCCCAATAACAGCAATGCTGGGTCAAAGGGTATGCACAGTTTGACAACTTTTTGGGCATAGTTCCAAATTGCTCTCCAGAATGGCTGGATTCTTTCACAACTCCACCAACAATGTATTAGTGTCCCAGTTTTCCCACAGCCCCTCCAACATTCATCATTATTTGTTCCTGTCATCTTATCCAATCTGACAGGTGTGTAGTGGTATCTCAGAGTTGTCTTAATTTGCATTTCTCTGATCAGTAGTGATTTGGAACACTTTTTCATATGAGTGGAAATAGTTTCAATTTCATCATCTGAGAATTGTCTGTTCATATCCCTTGACCATTTATCAATTGGAGAATGGTTTGGTTTCCTATAAATCAGGGTCAGTTCTCTATATATTTTGGAAATGAGACCTTTGTCAGAACCTTTCCTTTTAAAAATATTTTCCCAATTTGTTACTTCCCTTCTAATCTTGTTTGCATTAGTATTGTTTGTACAGAAACTTTTTAGTTTGATGTAATCAAACTCTTCTATTTTGTGATCAATAATGATCTCTAATTCTCCTCTGGTCATAAATTCCTTTCTCCTCCACAGGTCTGAGAGGTAGACTATCCTCTGTTCCTCTAATCTATTTATTATCTCCCTCTTTATGCCTAAATCATGGACCCATTTTGATCTTATCTTGGTATATGGTGTTAAGTGTGGGTCCATATCTAATTTCTGCCATACTAATTTCCAGTTTTCCCAACAGTTTCTTCCGAATAATGAATTTTTGTCCCTAATGTTGGTATCTTTGGGTTTGTCAAAGATTAGATTGCTATAGATGTACCCTTTTTTGTCCTTTGTATCTAATCTGTTCCACTGATCTACCGTTCTATTTCTTAGCCAAATGGTTTTTCAAAACCAAATGGCATTTCAAAACCAAATGGTTTTGGTGAGTGCTGCTATATAATATAGCTTTAGATCAGGTACACTTAGACCACCTTCCTCTGACTTTTTTTTCATTAGTTCCCTTGCAATTCTCGACCTTTTATTCTTCCATATGAATTTTGTTGTTATTTTTTCTAGGTCATTAAAATAGTTTCTTGGGAGTCTGATTGGTATAGCACTAAATAAATAGATTAGTTTGGGGAGTATTGTCATCTTTATTATATTCACTCGGCCTATCCAAGAGCACTGAATGTTTTTCCAATTATTTAAATCTGACTTTATTTTTGTGGGAGGGCAGGAACCCTTACATGGCCAGAAGAATACCATGTATTGGTGGGGAGGGCTCCTGCAAAGAGAGAGCTCCACTTGGATCTTTTATACCTAAAAGATTGCGGGCGGCTCCAAGTTCCTGGCGAGCTTTTCAAATAGCTCAGATCAGGTGGGAGCTGGGGGGAGCTGAGCTGATGGTAGGGGCTGGGCCCAGATATTCAAAAGGGTGCTTTTGACCAGGATTTGTGAATCAAGGTCAGCCATGGGGGTTGGGCAGTCAGAGAGGAATCTTAAAGGGATCTCAACCCCCATCAAAATCACACTGCTAGTATAACAATGGGGGGAGACTAGATAGAGAAGAAGGGAAAACAGGCTAATGATACTGCACAATATGCTAAGATGATGAAATAACCACATGGACTCTTGAGTCTACACAGACATTCTTAACTGATATTAGTCTGTTAGTTACATGGGACAAGGGAGTCTTTTTTTAAATAGTGGTGGGACTGGAGCAAGAATGACACTAACTGCCTCAAATTAGAAAAATCCTGATAAAGGCCTCATTTCTAAAATATATAAGGATTTGATGGTCAAAGGATATGAACAGACAATTCTCAGATAATGAAATTGAAACTATTTCCACTCATATGAAAGAGTGTTCCAAATCACTATTGATCAGAGAAATGCAAATTAAGACAACTCTGAGATACCACTACACACCTGTCAGATTGGCTAAAATGACAGGAACAAATAATGATGAATGTTGGAGGGGCTGTGGGAAAACTGGGACACTGATACATTTGAGTGGAGTTGTGAACAGATCCAACCATTCTGAAGAGCAGTTTGGAACTGTACTCAAAAAGTTATCAAACTGTGCATACCCTTTGACCCAGCAGTGTTTCTATCTGGCTTATATCCCAAAGAGACCTTAAGGAGGGAAAGGGACCCAGATGTGCAAAAATATTTGTAGCAGCCCTTTTTATAGTGTATAGAAACTGGAAACTGAGGGGATGCCCATCAATTGGAGAATGGCTGAATCAGTTATGGCATATGAATGCTATGGAATATTATTGTTCTGTAATAAATGATCAGCAGGATGATTTTAGAGAGGCCTGGAGAGACTTACATGAACTGATGCTAAATGAAATGAGCAGGACCAGGAATTCATTGTACACGACAATAGCAAGATTATACTATGATCAATTCTGATGCACATAACTCTCTTCAATATTAAGATGATTCAAACCAGTTCCAATTGTTCAGTAAAGAAGAGAGCCATCTACACCCAGAGAAAGAACCACAGGAACAGAGTGAGGAACACAGCATAGCATTCTCACTCTGTTGTTATCTGCTTGCATTTTGTTTTCTTTCTCAGTTTTTCTTTTTCTTCCTTCTTTGACCTAATTTTTCTTGCACAACAAGATAATTATATAAATATGTATACATATATTGGATCTAACGTGTATTTCAACATATTTAACATGTATTGGACTACTTGCCATCTAGGGGAGGGGGTGGGAGGAAGGAGGGGAAATTTTGCAACAAAAGATTATGCAAGGGTCAATATCGGAAAAATTACTCATCCATATGTTTTATAAATAAAAAGCTTTAATTAAAAAAAAATTAGAAAGATCCTCAGATTTGACAGACTATGTTCAAGAGTGGTGGCAAGAATTATGTCAATAGTGGTTGAGAAAGGCTTTAGGTATTTCTCTCTCCCCTGAGGCCACAGGAGCTAATAACATGGTCTTGCTCTTTCCCCTGTCTGTTGGGTCTCATCTTCATTTGAGGTAAAGGAACATTATAGATAGTTGATTGTATATTTGTGAGCTTCAAAAGGTTAGAATGGTGAGCCACCAGAATTCTGAGAACTGGAGATTGGCTGGAAGTCAGACAGTGTAGAGTGAAGTCATAAGCAACTTGTTTGAACTCTAGTATATATAAAAAAAAGCTATGGCAATTCAAAAACACCTATGATAGATTTGGAAGTGAACATGAGACAGTGGCATAGGAAGAGAATATTATGTAAAAACTGCCTTGAATTAGGAGACACTTTCCAAAGGGATCAACATATAGAAGAAAGTGTATCCACAAGTGTTAGGGACTGGGCGGGAAGGGGGGGAGGGGGACTTAATTTCTGTTCTTGTATCTTCAATGTAAATATCCCTCTTTAAAAGCTACTATTTGTTTAAATGGAACTGGGACACTGGTTGCTACCCATAAGGAGGAAGAACACCTCAGACAAAAAAGGAAGGAGAATCGAGCAATAGCATTAAAGAAAGATAGATACTTCCAATCTCTAAAATATAACCTAGAAGTTTGAGGAAGTCATAATATGGACCTTGCTTTGGGAGAATAAATTAAGAATCTTTCTCAATACTAAAAAAGTGTGACATACAGTATAGAGTGACATTTCAAATCATGTCTGTTTCATTACAGTAGAAAGAGTGCTAAATTTTAGAATTAGAGCATCTTGGTTTAAATCATGTACTTACAACTCATGTGACTCTGGTCGTTATTTATTCCATCTGGACTTTTAGTTATTTGCAAAATGAGCAGCTTGGGCCAGATGACCTCTCAGGTCCCTTCTAGGTCTAGATCTAGATCTCTGATTCTATCATGTTATCTTCCTTTTGAATAAAAAACTAAACTAAAGACAAAGGCATCCCAGCATGGAGCTGAAACATTACACTAGGAGAGGGGCTGCAATCAATAAATCAACCAATAAACCAGCATACATTATAACACTTTTCTATATATGCCAGGAACCACATCTAAGGAGAAAAAGACAGAAATGAAACATTTCCTGCCCTCAGTGATCTTCTATTCAAGTGATATGTAAAGCATTAACAGTATAATAACAAATAATACAAAATTGATACCATGTAGCTTCACGGGGTAAGCACTGGAAGATGGAGCAATCAGAAAGGCTTCATATAGAAGGTAGTACTTGTACTTTTATTAATGAAGGAAGCAAGAGATTTTAAAAAGCAAAGAGGAGGCAGGAGGGCGCTTCAGGTCTGTGGAATAAGCTGTGCAAAAGCAGGGCATGGGAAATGAATTGTCATATATGAAAAACAATTGAAAGAGTTTATGAAGAAGAGTTGTGCATATTAAGGCTGAAATATTGGTTGGATGACCTGATGGATGACTTTGACCTTATTGCAGATTAGATTAGATAAAACATTTATTAAATTCTTCCTGGCCAGGTACTGTGATAAATATGGTGAATAAAAGGGATTTTCATTCCAATGAGGAAAGACAACATATAAAAGGAAGCTGGAAAGCAAGATAGAGGATGGTGGGGAAAGATAATAAGGGAGACTCAAACTAAGAGAGCCTGAGGAATTGGATACTGAGTCAAGCTGGAAGAAAGTGTGGCTGAATAAGTACTTCTTCAAAGGAGGCTCCATGGATGAATTCACAGAGAAAGGAGGTTGAAATCATGAAGGTGATGTCATCAAGAGAGAAAAAAAAAAAAAAAAAAACTCTGCTTGGAGATGGGAAAGTAGTTTGGGAAGTCAGGGCTGGGCCAGGTTGTTAGAATTCTAATAGTAGAAGTCTCAAATACAAGGTTTGTGATTTTTTTCAGCATATGGAACTCCTTATACATGCAGTCTATCCACAAGAATAGATAAGAATCTCTTAATGATTTAACAGATAAGACCTAGGAAGTTTTCTGACAACTAAATGTCACAGTGGATAGGGCAGTGAGCCTGGAATCAGGAGATCTCATATTTGAGAGTTCAAATCTGGCCTCAAATACTATGTGACCTTAGATAAGTCATTTAACCCTGTTTGACTCAGTTTCCTCATCTGTCAAAGGATCTGGAGAAGAAAATGGCAAATCTGTCCAGTATCTTTGCCAAGAAAACCCCAAATGGGGTCACAAAGATTTGGACACAACTGAAAATGACTGTGAACAACAAAAGCTGTCTGAGACACATAGAGATTGAGTGATTTGGCACAACTACTGTGAGAAGCAGGTTTTTAAATGAAGTCTTCCTGAAATAGAGATTTTTATCCACAAGGGCTAACAAAATGGCTTGTATATAGAAAGTATTTCACACATCTCGTTTGACTTGATTTGAATTTTTGAACCAGAATCCTGGCAGTTTTTTATGCTGCATTGCCTTGATACCATTACAATATGGAAAGAGAAATATTAACTGATCCTCAATATTTACCATTCATGAGTATTTAAACATAAGGAAACAGCCTCAATTTAGCATGCATTTTAGGGCAAAGCTTTTCACCTCTACTTATAACATCTTTTAATTACATTTCTTCTACAATTTCTATTGTATTTACTACAGATTAGATTAATCAATTTGCTTATGAGTATTCAAAGCTTTAACAAAGCAGGTTACAGAGGTATAAATCCTATGTACTCTATTATATTTCATTGTTCTTAACATTTATTATATAGAGTCACACTTTAAAGTGCTGTGTGATGGTTTCTAAGATGATCTTCACAACTAACTGCTCTGTAATATTTACAAATATTTACATAGTAGCTGATATGTAGTAGGCACTGCATAAATGCAAACTATTATAATTAGTTTTTTTTTATTGTCATGACCTGAGTCAAGAATCTCATTTCTATTTAATAGTAATAAGAAGTGTAGTTAAAATGTAATGTTCTTTAATTCTTAATACACTATTCAAGAAAGCACTAACTTTATCTTTTAAATTTTCTCTTAACTCCAGCTTAGTTCTTGGAATTGTTGTTCATTCAATGACTAATTCAAAGCAATTCTGATTTGGGTACTCACTTAGGTAATTTCTAACATTAGCAAAAACACATTTTCCTTATGTTGTCAAACTAAATTCAAAAAATAGGACTTGAGGTAAACAATGTATATCAATGACTTAAAAGTTATGAGATTCCCAAAAACTACTAATGTCTAATGCCTCAATGACTATATCCATCGGACAAAAAGTATGGCATTGTATTTCTGTCATTGCTGTCAGTGCAACATGAGCCATTGTCAAAAATTACAGCTTTGTACCAAAAGAGAAATAAACAAACCAATTCACCCAGGAAAAAATCGTTCACTTAATCCAGATAGTTTACTCAAGAGCCAACTTATTTGTCTAGAAATATGCCAAAATGTAAAGTGAATTAATGAAATTCATAGTTAATTAGGCTGGCTAAAAGGAGAATTTGCTATATTTGTCATGTCAGGGAACCTTTGAAATTCATACTGTAATGAAAAGGGAATTGACTCTGGAATCAAAGAATCTAGGTCCAAATCCCTTTCTGGCAAATAAACCTGGGTTATTTGAAATAAGTTGGTAAGTTTAATAAGACTTCAATTTCCTCTTTTATAAAATTAGGGACTTGAATTAGATGGTCTTGAGGTCCTTTCTGGCTCTAAATTATGACCTGATTCAAACAATAATTAGATGGAAACATTTAAAAATAGCCACTGTAATATGTAGAAAATATTCAATCAATTAGAAATTTTGCCATTTAATTTCACTATAATGTAGATAGACTTAATCTCTAAAAACATGATCTATAATCCTACATATCCACGGATTCTTTCATTCAATTGAGGGAAATGGAGACAATGTTATTATATATGGATAACATTATGATATTTCTTGTATATTCATGATCTGATTAATAAAAGGCATTCTTCGTTTGGTATAGATCACAACCTATTTATTGCATTCTTCTTCTGGGTAATTCTTCATATTTTTTCTGGAAATTTTCCAAATAATACCAATCCAATGTCATAAAAAGACCTTAAGAAAATTGTTATATGTCATACCTATTAGGGGCATTAATTTCCTTATCTATTAAATGAAAGATCTGGGTTATATGATTTTTAATGATTCTCCTAATTCAAAATGTATAATTCATCAGTTGTTCTTTGCCTGAGATATATGGATAGTCTACCTTCTTTTCTGGCCATACTTGTTATAGATGATATCTTTTATGATACTTCTCATGTTCAAGTCATTGCTAATAATATGCTACATTTTCCTTATACCATAATGCTATCTTGACTATTGTCCTTTGGAACCATCAGAAATTTTAACTCCTCTGAAGTTGAGATGTTGCATAATTTTCAGGAATCTCTAAAATACTACTGGTATAAAAATGATTGTGTTTTTTGGTTTGTTCATTTCTCTTTTGTTTTTGTAGTAGGGAATATATGGGGGCAATCAAAAGCATTATATAATCTTAAAAACATAATCCATAAAACTAAAATATTGATTACTTTCTACATATCAATATAAAAGATATGACTACTGAACAACTTAATGACAATCTAACTTGCTTCAGGAATTTTTAAATTTTTAATATGTAAGTTAATTTACTTTCAAAGGTAGTATATGTTTAAGCTGTAAAGCTACTTTTGGTAGTCAGATGATGATAGAACAAAGTGATTTGTTAGCTTGTATATTAATAATATCTAATATAGCTTCCTATATCCATGGAAGAAAAATTGCTGGTTTACCATAAAAGTTCATTTGTGAAACAGAACAGAGAATGTCAGAAGACACTAAACAAATTACCTTAGGGGAGGGAGGGGAAAGAGAAAAGAAAAAAGGGAGGGAAAGAAGGGAGGGAATGAGTCAGTGGAGAATTGTTCAGAGAAATAAGATCATTCTCAAGAACTCTTAGAGATGAAGTAGGAAGCAAGACAACAAATAGATATAAAATGAAACATTTTCTAGCATTTCCAAGGTAATCTATTCTCATTATAAGTAATAATGAATCTACCAAAATTGAATTCTCCAGTCTGGTACCTGATACATGATGACACACATTGGAAATAGCACCTGACAAGAATATTATAGTATGTCCTTAAAATATTCATTTTACTCCATTCAATTGAGAAAGTTTCCCCTTACTCACAATCTTCATATAACTCCTATTTAGGGTTACAATTTTTTTCAGCATTTTAATATATTGGTTTATTGAAATTTATTGGATGGGGATGTTTTATACTCTGCCATTTCTTTAATTAAATAGGTGAGCCTGGATGCTTTATTAATAATTTCTGTGACTCTCTTTATCTAACAAAATAAAGGTTCAAGACTAAGGACCTTCCAAGGTTTCCCTTAGTTGTAAAATTCATGATTCTATCATTTTATAAAACTTCATAATCTCTATCAGTTAACTCCAAAAATTGTACCACCTTTAAATTTCTTGAATTGTAGTGTTATTCGTTTATCTTCTTAGCCAAACACCACTTAATAACTGCCTCATGCCTGCAAGACATCTGACATAATATTTGTAAAGAACACTCAGCACAATATCAGATATGTAGTAGGTGCTGTGTAAATTCTTCTTCCCTTTCCTTTTTTCCTTTACTGTTTCTGAGAGTTATTTTGTTACTCTTTGAAAATCACTTTCCACTTCTCTCTAACCTTGCGATTCCTTCCTTTCTACTTGTAGTAACATCTTCACCTTATTTTGTTCCCACTTTTCTAGTTCTCCTTTCTCTTCTCATTCCTTAAATGTTAGATCTAATTGCCCTCTGCCCAAAGAGCTGACACACCTGAACCCCAACTATTTAGTGTTTGTGTACTGAAACTAAACAGCTCTTATTATTTGCTAAGTAGTGGCAAAGCAAGTTGGTGACACTTGAAAGAATCAAAAGCTAGGGAATCCTTTGCTCCTAAATTTTCTTCACACCAGTTCCCCCTCCCCCCTTTTAAGCGTACCCATACCTTCCAAGTGATATATCTGATGGACTTGTCAGAAATCCTTGTTGGTATAAGGTTAGGTGAGCCATGTGATTGAGCCACTGTGCCAAGATTAGAAATAGTTCCTATTCAAGTCATTCCCTATATTATGGGAGTGAAACATTCCACCCTAATTCACCCACAGAAGAAATAAAGCAGGGGCAGCTTGGTGGTGCAGTAGATAGAGCACGAGCCCTGAAGTCAGGAGGACCTGAGTTTAAATTTAATCTCAGATACTTAATACTTCCTAGCTGTGTGACCCTGGACAAGTCACTTAACCCCAATTGCCTCAGGGTAAAAAAAAAAAAAAAAAAGAAGAAATAAAACATGTTTAAGCCACTAGGCATCACATAGACTCTCTCCATACTCTTTCCTGAGAAACACAACAACTTTTACTGCTTTATCAATAATTTCTATGAAGATGAACATTCATTTCTATCTCTTGCCTGAAGCTCTCCTTAAAACATCAATCCTAAATTTCTAGCTGGGTACCAATATCTTATATGCACCAAGTCAAACTCATCTTTTTCCTCAAATATGCTCCTTTTTCTGATAACCCCTATTTCTTTTGGAAATATCTTGCTGTTATTTAGACTTTTTTTTTTTTTTTTCCTGAGGCTGGGGCCCAGGGTCACACAGCTAAGAAGTGTGAAGTGTCTGAGACCAGATTTGAACTCGGGTCCTCCTGAATTCAGGGTTGATGCTCTATCCACTGTGCCACCTAGCTGCCCCTGTTATTTAGACTTAAAACCTTGGTTCCTTTTTCACCCTTTCCATTTTCACCCTTTCTGTTACCTCATTCCTTACATCTATAGTCTATAAATTTTACCTCTGTAATATCACTGGCATCTATCTGCCCCTCTCTATCTATATTGCTATTTCTTTACTTCATATATTTATTACTTTTCACCATTAGACACTTTGATCCTAAAGAACAGAGAAACTTCTGGTGCCAAGATGGTGGAGTTCAGGAAGTCCCCTCCAAAAAAACCATCTCAGAATTGATCTAGGAGCAGAGGAAAACCAGCACCTCCCTAGGCAAGTGAGTAGTCTGAGCAGTTCAGCAAGACCCATCCCAATGTTCCCACACCCAGCACTACCAGAGGGGACCTGACATCATTGCTGACTAGCAGAAAAAACCCTGTCCCGGGGCTAACAATGAGATCCCATTCCTGGGGCTTAACAGTCAAGAGATCTGGTTCCACTAGCCCAGCATCAAGCCTTCACTCATGGGACAAATCAGTTAACAAGATTTCTCATTCATAGCCTTTTAGCAGAATGGCACTGTTTCCAAAGAAAGAAAGCAGCAGGGTGCAATCCCTGGGGGTAGACCAGCAGCTAAATTCCATACCCAGAAAATGCCAACTGGGAAGTTCATGAATAAGTCAAAATGGAAGCCTACCCTCCAGAGAAAGAAATCATCTAAGCCCTGAAATGCAATGAAGTAAGACTCAGAGGCTGAACACACAAAAAAAGAAAAAGACAGAACAACATGAACAAAAAACACACATTAAAAGTTTGAGTATAGAAAGTTACCATAGTGATTGAAAGGATCACTGGCAAATTTAGAAGAAGGCAATAGTGTCAAAATTGTTACATGTTAAGCTTCAAAGAAATAAGTAATTTGCTCTCAGACCCAAAAAGAATTTCTGGAAGAGCTTTAAAAGGATTTTTTTTTAAATTAGAGTAGAAGAAAAACTAGGGGAGAAATGAGAGTAATGCAAGATAATTGTGAGGGGAAAAAAAAGAATCATAGGATACAAAAACCACCAGGGAAAAAAAACTCCCTAAAAATGAGAATTAACCCCCAAAAAATGGAAGTACAAAAGCTCACTGAAGAAAATAATTCCTCCAAAACTAGAGTTGAGTGAGTGCAAGATGAAACTTCAAGATATGATAAAGCAAAATTGTAAAAGTTTAAAAAAAGAAGAAAATGTAAAAAATTCTCATTGCAAAAACAACCAACCTAGAAAATAGATCCAAGAGAAACAGTATAAAAATTATTGAACTTCCTGAAAGTCATGATGAAAAAAAAAAAGTCTAAACAAAAACCTTCAGGAAATTATTAAAGAAAACTGCCCTGATATATTAGAAAAGGGGGGCAAATGGACATTGAAAAAAATCAACCAATCACTTTCTGAAAGATATCCCAATATGAAAACTCCCAGGAACATTATGGTCATATTCCAGAGTTCACAGATTAAGGGAAAAGTACTACATATAGCTAAAAATAAACCATTCAAATATTGTGTTGAAGAACCAGAGGGTTTGGAATGTGATATAACAGAAAGTGAAGAAGTTAGGATTACAACTAAGAATTGCCCAGAAAAACTGAATATAATCATTTAGGAAGAAATGGATATTTAATGAAATAGAGGACTTTTAAACATTCTTAATTAAAAGACCAGAGCTTAAAAACCTCAAAATACATGATTCAAAATATAAAAAAGTAAAAAAGAAAATGTATGTGAGAAAGAAAGGAGGAGAAGGAAAGAAGGAAAGAAGGAAAGAAGGAAGGAAGAGAAGAGAAAATGTAATTCATTCAATAAAGTTAAATTTTATATTTCTATATAAGATAATATTTGTAACTTTTTAGCATTTTATTATTATAACAACAATTGGAAGGAATATGTAGATAAAGGTGTAGATAAACGTGATTTTGATAGGATAATACCCCAAACCAAAGTGAAGAGGTAAAAAAGAAAATGGGGAAATTATAAAAGAGTTGTTATGATGAAGAAGGACAAATTGGGATGGTAGGCAAAGCTTAAACCTTGTTTTCATCAAAATTGATTCAAAGATGGAATAACAACACACTGAGTTGGATATAGAAATCTCTCTTACTCTATAAGGAAGTAAAAAAGGACAGAAATAATAGAAGGGATATAAAATAAATAAATAAAAATAAATAAAAGAGAGGGTAGATAAAGGAAGATGGTGATCAGAAAAAACACTTATGAGGAGGAGAAAGGGTAGGGAGTAAAAGAAAGAGACAGATAGACAAAAATAATAGCAAGGAAATAGTTAATAATCATAATTATAAATGTGAATGGGATGAATTCACTCACAAAATGGAAGTAGAATGGATTTTAAAAATCAGAATCCTACAATATGTTGTTTACAAGAAACATATCTGAAGAGAGATACACAAAGGTAAAGGTAAGAGACTGGAGCAGAATTTATGCTTTAGTTGAAACAAAGAAAGCAGGGGTAACAATCATGATCTCAGACAAAGTAAAAGGAGATCTAAATAAAAGAGATAAGGAAGGAAATTATATCTTATCCAAAGGTATCATAGATAATGGTCATATTAAAACCAAACATATATGCACCAAATGATATCGCATCTGAATTTTTTAAGAAGTTAAATAAGAGACAAGAGAAAATGAATAATAAACTACACTAGTAAGGGACTTAAACTTTCTCCTCTCAGAACTTAATAAATCTAACCAAAGAAACCCCCCAAAAAACAAAAACCAAGAAAAAAGTTAAGAAGGTAAAAATATATAATAGCTCTCTGGAGAAAACTGAGTAGGAATAGAAAGGAATAAACATTTTCTTAGTGACACATGGCACCTACACAAAAATTGACTATTTGTTAGGACAAATAATCTCACAACCAAAAGCAGAAAAAGCATAAATAGTAAATGTACACTTTTCAGATCATAATACAATAAAAATTACATTTAATAACAATACAGAAAGAGATTAAAATAGAATTAAATAATCTAATCCTAAAAAAAAAAATGGATCAAAGAACAAATCATAGAAACATTCTATTGTCTCATTTAAAAAAAAAATGATAGCAATGAGACATTATACCAAACTTTATGGGATAGAATCAAAGAGGTACTTAGAGAAAATCTGTATCTCTAATTGCTTACATCATCAATAAAATACAGGGAAAAAAGCATATCAACGAGTTAGAAGGGCAACTAAAAAAACTAGGAAAAGAACAAATTAAATACAAAGTTGGAAATCCTATAAATGAAAGAAGACATTAATAAAATTCAAGGTAAGAAAACCATTGAACTAAAGAATAAAATTAAATACTGGTTTTATTGAGTGCAAAGGGAGAGAAGAGGAACAATAAAATACATAAACTATTTGGTTCATATGATTAAAAGAAAGAAAAAGCAAATAACTAATATTAAAAATGAAAGGAAGGCATTCACTACCAATGAAGAGAAAATTAAGACAATTGTTAGGAGTGATTTTACCCAATTACATGCCAAATGAATTTGACAATCTAAATAAAATCAGTATCTACTAAAACACAAATTACCTAACTTAACAGAAGAAATAAAAACCTTCTATAACCCGATCTTACAAAAAGAAAATTGAACAGGTCATCAATGAACTTCCTAAGAAAAAATATCCAGAATTGGATGGGTTCTCTAGTTAATGCTATCAAACACATAAAGAAAAATCAATCCCAATACTATATAAATTAATTGGAAAAATAGGCAAAGAAGTCCCACAAAATTCCTTTATGACACAAATATGGTATTTATACTTAAACCAGGAAGGGCCAAAATAGATTCAGAATGTTATAAACCAATACAAGAGAGTTTCTTAAAATGATAAATGGTACCTAATCAAAGCAACCTGGTACAACAACAAATAGAGTTGTGGATTAGTAAGATAAATCAGGTACAAATTACATTATAGCAAATGATCAATCGAGATTTAGTATGTGATAAACCTAAAGATCCAAGCTTTTGAAGCAAAAACAGCACTTTCTAGATATCTCTCATTTTTGCACACAAATTAGACTATATTTTTTTTTCAAAAATACCTAATGTTTTTCTTCCTGTAAATTGTTTTTCTGAGAATTCCTGTTCTATGTTTCGACACAATCTGCCATATATGAGTAATTTGTATATTTTCTTTCCTCTACTAGACTGCAATCTCAATGAAGGCAGGTACTGTCTGCTTTTGGCCCCCACTAGACCTACCCAGATGTGTACTAAAAAAAGTACTAAAAAAAGAAAAACAACTAAATGAAAAATATGACAAGATAATAACACCAGTCAACTAGGGATGAGAAGTACCTGTTATGAAATGTATGTATCTTCTTGGAAAGCCTCAAGATTAAATGCTGTGCCCTTAGAGCCAGGAAAGACTTGAATTTAAATTATATTTTCGGTGCTAGTTCAATGTCCAATTGCATGTTAACTTCTGCACTTCAGGTTCATCATTTGTAAAAATGAGAATAAGAATGTCCATAGCAACTACTTCGCAAGACTACTTTGAGATCAAATGAGATTTTACACACACACACACACACACACACACACACACACACATCTGTATCTCTTTATCTATTTTTTTAAACCTTAAGGAGCTTTATAAATATCAGTTGTATTTATTATTGGTAGCATTAATATGAGCTTTATAATACCATAATCTCATTCATAATGCTTAGTTTCCTGTCAATCACAACCCAAGGAAATCCTGGTTAGTTGTGAAATCTCTATTCTTCTACAATGTCTACAATGAGTTCTTATTTCCTTTCTACTCTGATGAACTGAACTGGACAAGGAAGGTACAAATTTATAGGTCTCACTTTTTCTTGAGCCTTGAGCCTAAAAGACTATTCTCTTCTCATAGTACTTTCTCTATTTTCCTATGAATTCATATATTCTGATATCAACTTGTGCCTTCTTATTATCCAATAAAGATATCTAAGAAAAAGACGCTCCACCCATTCTAAATATATATACAATTTGAAGATACCATGAACCTAGAATTCACAAGCCTAGCCAAGACACCCAGCCATTCTGAAGATAGCATGCTAAATTCATTAGAAATATGGAATGACTGGGAAGAGGATGACAACACATTTCTTCAAAATACAGCATAATCTCCTTACCCTTTTTAGGTTAAACATTAGGGAAGAAAAGCAACCTATTGCTAGAGAGATGGAAAAATCCATGGAGAGATTCAAAGAACAAGAATATATGAATATATCTTAATTTAATTTTTTAAAAGTAACTCCTCAAAAACAGAATTCAGATTTTTAAACATTTTTCCATGATGTCTTCCACAACCACAATCACAAACATGTGTACTTGGAACTTTGTGAGATACCTCCTTAAGGAAGAGTGTTGAGTGGAGCAAGAAAAAGATCTCATTGATCATGAAAATACTATTATTTTTTAAAAGTAGACACAGTTTGTTTTTGCTTAACTTTACTTCCTTGATATAGGGAGAGATTCTATTGGTATTAACAATAATTTTTTAGAGTATCAAAATACTTTTAAAAGAATATAATAGACAAAACAAACTATATATAACTTCAGTTTTTGCAAAGCACAGTAAGCATATCATTTTATTCACTCATTCCTTGTAATAATCCTAGTAGATAGATAAGTTTTCCATTTTATTTCCATTTTATGTATAACAAAGCTGAGGTTCAGAGAGGTTGAATGATTTGGCCAAGGTCACCTTGCTAGTCATTGTCAGAGAAGGAATTTGAATCCAACTTTTCCTGCTTTCTAATCTAGCTCTCTAAAATTCCAGCCTGCTTGACTCATTCCAAATCCAGATAGCCACCTTAGCAGGAGATTCAATCCCTTCAATATAAAGTGACTTTATGGACCTATAGAATGGACATGTGAATTATTTTAATAAATGGAAATTTTCAGAGAATTTATTTTCTTATGTTCATTTGAGGAGAGAATGTTTTTATCATTGAAAATATGGAATATGACATTGTTTATGTTAGAAAATGCACAAATGAAGAGAAGAAAAATGAAATTTTTCCCTTTTTTTCCTGCAGGGAAAAAAAAAATCAAAAACTATCCTTTCCTTCTGTTTGCCCCTACATCAAATCTTTTTTTTTTTTTTTTTTTAATCCAGGGAGAAAGAATAAACATCAGGGAAATGCTTGTTAATATATAAGTTGCCTTTACAATTTGTTAGTATACATCATCCTGGAAAAGTCAATTCATTTTGACTTTCAACAGTTGAAGTGGATTCTGATATTTCATACATGAATATACAGTCTCTAATTGACTTACTAACACAGGAGTAATTTTTCTTTGACTCTTCAAAACAAGCAATTAAATTTTCTCACATTCAAATATTGGTTTTGTTCTGAACCTGAATATGTCCTTATCATGTATTTCAAGGAACTTCTGTCTACTATCACAGAGAAAATTTAATTCTCTTTGATCAACTAACCTGGGTAACATACTTCATCCCATGACAAAGCTTCTATTAACATGCAAATGCCTAGCTAGCTTCAGGGGGAAACATATTGGTTGGAATTTTGAATATTTTAATTTATAGCACATTGATTCATTCAATGCAAATTTAGTGAGCACTAAGTATGTGCCAGACACTATTCTGGGCATTTATTTAGACTCATAGATCTGTGTTCTTGGCTGGAAGGAATCTTGGAGATCACATATTCCAACCCATTTATTTCATACCACCCAGTTTTCTGTGAAAGATAGCAGGTTTTAACAAGCAAAATGCTGGATCTGATGTTAAAAAGATATGGGTTCAGCTACTGAACCCATGAGTTCAGAGAGCAACCTCTGATATTTCCGGACTTTATGACCTTAGGAAAGGCCTATCTATGATTTCTCTGAGAATTAATTTTGTCTTTGGTAAAATTGGGGTTGGAGGATTTATTTCACAAAGTAGTTAGGAGGTTCAAATGAGATAATGCATTAAAATGTGTTTTGAAGTCTTTAAAGTACTATATCAGTATCTGTTATTACGATTATAAATTTAAAAAAAACTATAAACTAGGGAAGTGAAATAATTAGAAGTAAAAATAAGGCTTTTTGAATCCTTTTCTAGTTGTTGTTATTGTTTTTCCTTCATTCTCAAAAAGGACTATGACACCAGGGAGGGGATGTCATGACATGTAAGTGAATTAGGCTGAAGTGAGAGAAGGCTGTGCAAGGTCACCGGCCTTGCTTTCCCCTTCAGAGTATCTGGGTCCAGAGGCCAGATGTAGGTCAGGAAGACTGGAAATGGCCTTGATGAAATGGGAGACCTTGGCCTTTTTAAACTAAGGTCCTCAATAGGTCTGTTTGACTAAGGCTACACATATTCAGTATCTAAGATTAGGTAGCTATTGAGGCAAAAACCCTCCTTTTTCACTTAGTTCCTCCCTGCTTCCCCCACCAAAGGAAAAAAAAAAAAATCTAAATTAATAAATGAGTGAATCTAGGAGGGGAAAACCCTCTTGGTTTCTGGCCAAAGTAGAAATGACTGCTCTTTACAATTAATCTGAACCAATCAGGACCCAAACAGTGGCCAACTAAGGCTTGGTCTAGGACCTAATAGATTATCTTCTATATGATATTGTTTTTCTTTAAATTGAGCTTAACAAGATCTATATTGAAGAAATACGTATTATCTAGTTCCATTCTCATAAGAAATTAACAAATGAGAATAGGATCATCATTTGGAATAATGACAATATTGAACAATTGAAGTGAGGTGGTCCACTGTTTCCTCCCTCTGATCTTGCCTAAATATTTTTTGGTTCTTGAATTTTTGTTTATATGTTTTCAGTTTGAATGTTCATTTTTGGTCTAAATGAATGAGTTTTTTAAAGGAGGAAACTCCCTGTCTAAAGATACAATTATTATCAGATACAATTAAGGAACTCCTGCCTGACAGTCTAAGAGAATTATGGTACATTTAGATGTTTAAAAAACTTTCTCACTCTATGAAGTTAGTATGTATTGGGATTTGAACATATGTCCTAGTGTTGAGGATGAAAAGAGATCCCATAAATTTGGGGTTACAGTGTCATGAGATGTCTCAAAATAATTTACAGGCTTGAACTCACCTCCAAATCAAGGGGCAAAGTTCATTATAATTGTAATGCTAATTAAAACAGGCTATGTTCCAAAAGGATTTAGCAAAGAATCAAGAGCAAGAAGATAAATATATAGGAAAAAGAAAGATTGGGCACTTCATGTCATTGATATCCAGCAGGAAGATTTCAGAGAGGCCTGGAGAGACTTACATGAACTGATGCTGAGGGAAATGAGCAGAACCAGGAGATCATTGTACATGGCAACAGCAAGATTATGCAAAGATCAACTGTGATGGACATGGCTCCTTTCAGCAACAAAATGATTCAGGCCAGTTCCAATGGTTTTGTGATGGAGAGAGCCATCTGTATCCAGAGAGGACTATGGGAACTGAGTTTAGTTCACAACTTAGCATTTTCACTCTTTTGGTTATTGTTTGCTTGAATTTTATTTTCTTTCTCATTTTTCCCCTTTTGATGTGATTTTTCTTGTGCAGCATGATTATATAAATATGTATGCATATAGTGGATTTAACATATTTTTGTAGAGTTGAGGAGTGGTCTGGTATGCACCTCATTATTGAATTTTGTGATTTAGTCTGGTTACCATAAAATTACTTATTACTGACCAACAGACTGTTATCTTGAAGCCAGAATTGTTTGTGGAACTACAGCACTCCCAAAGCCAGGGAATTATAGTAACTTAGGGTTACTGCTACATCTCCCTAGAAGCTGTATCCCATGAACAGGATTATAGATTTGGAGAGGGATAGGATCTTAAAGGTTGTTGAAGTTCAATCCCTTCATTTTGCAAATAAGAAAGTAAGGCACAGAGTTTTTTTTTAATAAGATTTTCATAATAATATTTTATTTTTTCAAATACAAGCAAAGATTGTTTTCAACATTTATCTTTGCAAAACCTTGTTTTCCAATTTTTTCTCTCTCTCTCCCACCTCCCCAAGATAGCAAACAATCTGATATGGGTTAAGCATGTTCAATTTTCCTAAATATATTTCCATATCCATCATGCTCATAAGAAAAACAAGATCAAAAGGAAAAAAAATGCACAAGAAAGAAAAAGTAAACAATAACAATAAAAGATGAAAATACTATGCTTTGATCTACATTTAGTCTGCATAATTCTCTCTCTGGATTGGGATAGCACTTTCCATCACAAGTCTATCCAAATGGGCACAAAAACTTTTTTAAGTAGCAAGCCCAGAGTCATACAGCTAGGAAATGTCTGAAATAAGATTTGGACCCAGGTTTTTTCTGATTCCAAGTCCATTGCTCTATTTATCACTCAGTTTTTCCCTCTACTCTCTAAAGTATATAGCACAGTTAGCCTAGAATCAAAGACTGATGAATTGCAAAAGCTATGAGAGTTTAGAGATCATCTAATTCACCCCTTTAATAGGTGGGGAAACTGAGGAGCAAAAGAATGATATAGTCAATCACATGCTAAATTAATGGCCAAGCTGGGACTTAAACCTGGCTTCCCTAATTCAGGATCTCTCTGCCCTTTTAAAGCTACTCTCCAGTCATTGTTTCTCAAATACAGCATGCTTGTTTCTAATTTCACTCCTCTACTTATGTTATTACTTCTGACTAGAGCTCCCTATTTTTCCTATCATCAAAGTCATGTTGGAAATACACGTCTCACCTACCTTAAAGCTCAATTCAAGGCCTACCTTCCTGAATTTTTCCCTACTAATTCTAATCATAATAATGTTTTTTCCTTAACCTATCAGTTTTTTAGCACTTAATAGCCCTAGTAGTTTAATACTTACATTGTGAAAAAGATTGCTCACTTATTGTGGCTAGAAACCTTGTCTTATTCTTCCAAATCTTTTCCCCTTTCCCAATAAAATACTTTTGCATGACTACATATAGTCTGATGATTGCATGAGAATAGTTGGAACATACTCTGAATACATTAAAAGTATCAAAGTTCTGTAGAAAAAGCTCAAGATTTGAAGGATTTATGTTTTTATCTTGCTTCTTCTGCTCATGTATAAAGGAAGCTACAAGTAGTTTCCCAGCCCTACAAGATGACTCACAAGATGTTAGACAAATCATCTAACTTCTCTGGCCCTTAAATTCCTAACCTATAAAAGATCTGAACTAGGTTACTGCTAGAGTCTCTTTCAATTGTTTCTCTAAAAAAAAAAAAAAAAAAAAGTTCCCTTTTGGCCTTTGGGGCATTGTAAAATTATGATGTTTATTTTTAGAGCTGAAGCTAAACAAATGTTTCCCAAACTCCCCCATCTCTTCAGTCATATTGTATGCTCATAATCTCCAAATGTCTTGTTTTATCTCTACCAGATAACTTTGTATTCTCCTGGCCTTTCCTTCCCATTAAAGTTGATTTATTTCACTTTTAAACAAACTGAATTTGCTCAAATTGAAATTTATGTAAAAGTTGGCAGGGGCAACTGAAATTAAATGCTTATATGATGTTTTGAAACCACCAAATTTCACTTAAGTTGGCAAAAGAGCCTTCAGAATTATTCCCATATTGGGGCTATACAATTAAAAAAAACTTAAAATAGAAGTCTTATTCTCTAAACATTTGTATGTAATTGGATATAATGTAAACCATAAATTATTCCATCTTTAGATTATTTTTTCCAAATCTGCAATTTAATAGTAAAATAACTCACATTTCTTCTATAATTTTGTAAAGCTTGCCATTCCTGCCAAGATCAATACCATTGGCAGCTCCTTTTTCCTTTTCTCTCCTATTTGTCCTTCTCTAAACTAGGGTTAGTTGGATTTCCTCCCATCTGGAGAAAGTCTTCCTTTTTCTGAAAAAGTCCAGCTAGAAGCCAATGTTTCACTATCTATTTTCAGGACAACTACTGACCTCCAAGAGGCAGCAAGTAAGACATACAGAGATGGCCTTGAACTTAGAATTTAGGTTCAAGTTAAGTCTCTGACATACATTGTGTGATTCAAGGCAAGTTTAAATGTCCTAGCCACTTCTTCAAGCCTGCAATTTACAGAGAAAAACAAAAGACAAAACAAAATTGACTTTCATTAGTAGAGGGCATTCAATATACCAAAGAATCACAGGACTAATAATTTATCTTTTAAAGTTTGTAGAATACAGATAGGCCAATACATAGAGTTAAGGCTAAAAGTCATCTTTCTGAGTCAGACTGTGTGACTCTGGGCCAGTCACCTAACCCTGTTTGCTTCAATTCTTCATCTGTAAAAATGAACTGAAAAAAAGAAATGACAAATTACTCTAATATCTTTGCCAAGAAAGCCTCAAATGGGCTCACAAAGAGTAGGACAAGATTGAACAACAAAAATCGTTCCTTATAACAGCACTGAGAGATATGTAAATCATGATTATTATTTTCCAGATGAGGAAACTGCCGATTTTGATAAGTTTAATGACTTGACTAGGATCATGTGGCTAACATAATCTAACTCAGATTTTAAACCAATTTTCGCATATACCAAGTCAAGCACTCCATTCAATGTGCCACTCATTATGGAAAAATACAAACCACTTTACTTCCTTTCGTGATATTCTACATTATTTCAAATCCCCAAGGTTCTAATATTGCCAAGTTTTGTGTTTTTTTAAAAACACACAAAACTTCTCTGTTGTCAAAAGAGCTTAGATTATTCTGAAAAATGATACCAACCATAGGATGCATGAGTCACTCCTTTTGTACTCAGTAGCTTTGGGGGTGGGGAGACAGGAAATAATAGAGAGCAAATTTACAGAAAATTTCTTTATGAAACATGAAAAATAGCCTAATTACTACATCAAATAATAGTAAAAATCACTCAAATGTTCCTTCATAAGTTTTTTTTTAATTAATCAAAGTGGAAGTTGTCATATTGAGAATATAATGATATAAAAAAAAATGAAGAAAATGGTTTAATAAGGATATCAAAAGTGGGATGAGAACAAACTGGTTTATTCCACCTAGAATTCTAGCCCTAATAGTGCCATTAAAGACTAATGAGAGAACATGATAATTGTTTTCCATAATTTCATTCTGAAAGGTCAGGGTCATATGACCAAATTATTTAATATTCATTTATCATTGATTAGTCTACTTAACTCTTTTTTGAATTTACTTATATTAAGCTCATTTTAGCTTGACACAGGCACTCACATTATGCTAGATTTGGAGAAGGAAGACCTAAGGTTGAAATTCTGCTCTGCCAATTATTAGCTGTGAACCTTGGCCCATCACAAACCTCTCTGTGTAACTTGAATAACTTCTTAGAAGACATATACAACAGACAGGTTTGAAGAGGGTGAAGAGTGAGGGATTGGAAAAATGAGAGTTTTTATACTGAAAGTTCCCCAAGATCTCCAAATCATGGATATTCAGGCATTATCAGTTAGAAGTAACAAGTATCCTAAGTCTTCATGGCAGATTATATTATAAAAATAACAACAAAGAACAAGCAAACAAACAAAGCAATCTGGTTTTGTTGTGAGTAAATCTTATGCTTAAAATCCTATGTCAGAATTTAGATCTTGTAGAAACTGGGATAAGACATTTACTCTCTCAGTGCCTCAGTTTCTTTAAACACATAAAGTAAAAGGTTATATATACTAGGTGATCTTTGCTTTTTCTTTTCTGCTATATGTCTTATGATGATTTTTTTTTTGCCTAAAAAGGAAAAAAGTCTCTTCCAATTTTTAATGTCTTATTTTAGTATTCTTGTAGTTGATAACCAGTCCAATTAATCAACAATATTGAATATAGTGAAACAGATATAGAATATAGGTCTTGCCTAAGAAAAATAGAAAACAATGTCTGGCAAAGAATAGAATGATTAAAACTGGCATCCAACATTGGTAGCTTTGCAGGGTCAGAGACAGGAATTGTCTCTCTGTGGATGTTCTCTGGTCTGTGTTCTGTGTGTGCATAATCTAAAAACTTTTATTTATCACCTAATACCTGCCTGACCTGACTCTAGATTCCAGAAACAGAACTAACAAAATGAATGCCTCACATGTGGTTGTATTAATGTTTTGCATAAATCTTATCAAGTTCCAGCATTACTTTTGAACGTGAATGGCTGTGTGGGAGAATAAGTTTTTTTCCTTCAATAGTATTTTATTTTTTTAAATACATGTAAAGATAGTTTTCAACATTCATTTTTGTAAAACGTATTTCAGATTTCCTTTCTCTTTCCTAACCACATAGTAAGCAATCCATTATAGGTTAAATAGGTGCTATCCTTTTAAACATATTTCCATATTTGTTACACTGTGCTAGAAAAATAAGAGCAAAAAAACAAAAAAACAAACAAAAAGTTTAAAATCTTCTGCTGTGATCCACATTGGGCCTCCATAGTTCTCTCTCTGAATGTGACTGGCATTTTCCATCCCAGGTCTATTGGAATTGCCTTGAATCACCCCATTGCTGAGAAGAGCCAAGTTCATGATAACTGATCATCACATAATCTTATTGTTCCTGGGTTCAATGTCCTAGTTTTGCTCATTTTTCACTCATCATCAGTTCATGTAAGTCCAGGCTTTTCTGAAATGAAACTACTCATCATTTTAATAGTAATATTCTATTACCTTCATAAAGCCATTCCTCAACTGATGGACATCCAATTCCTTGCCACCACAAAAAGGGCTATTATGAACATTTTTGCAAATGTGGGTTCTTTTCCCTTTTTTAATGATCTCTTTGGGATACAGAACTAGTAGAGACACTGCCTCATCAAAGGGTATGCACAGTTTAATAGCCCTTTGGGCATAGTTCCAAATCTTTCTCCAGTCTGGTTGATCCTTTCACAAGGGAGACTAAGTTAAATGTGTATAGAGAAGGATATTCTAATGATTAATTACATTGCTACTGAGATAAATGACCTTGTTATGAAATATATATCTTGGTACAAAAATAAAATAAAATGCCCTGGTTGGAGTTCACAAACTATAGTTTGGAAAAGATTCTCAACTGTATCTTACCTAGAGCCAGATACAGTTCACAGAGTTGGGGGAGGGAGGCAGGGGTGTTGTGCAGATGGAATGGGAAAAGGCTTCAGGCTACAATACTATGAAGCAGTTCAATTTGTGGGCTTTGGACTGGGAATGGGAAGAGAGACATCAAACTAAAGAGAAGGAAGATGCTGAAGAGTCAGTGTTCAGGTAGGTATACTAATTGTAGGAAAGTATTATATTTGGCCACATAGGGAAGAAAAAGCTATATCATTTTATTCCTCACATGAGCCCAATCTAACTAGGCAGATAAGTAGTATAAATGATGTGGGTTGTGGTCCCTTTAAGATTAGTCCTTTCTGATTGATTTATTCCTTTCTGATTCCCAGCCCCTCCTAGCTGATCAATTCAAGAAGCTAGATCCTTTGATTCACAAATCCTGGTCAAAAGCACCCTTTTAAATTCCAAAGGGAAATATCCAGGTTCTCACAACCTCCATGGGATCTGAGCCAATTTGGGCTGTCCCAGCCCCCATTCTAATGATCTGCTCAGGTTTCCCAACCCCCACCTAGCAAATTCTAGCCCTTGTTGAAACCCAGTGAGGAACCAACTTGGGGCACCACCCACAGGCCCCTTTAGCTAAATCTCTCATTATAAAAGAGCCAAGCTGGAGTCCTCTCTTTGCAGAGGTCCCAAACATGGCAGCCTTACACCTGGCATGCCCAGGATCTCTGCCCACTGGAACAACTGGTTCTGGTGCCCTTTTATCTCTACCTTCAACTTTACTAAGTAGACTTGGGTACAAAATCAGTGTGAAACATTAAAAAAATAACCAATCAGCAAAAATTGTAGTCTATTACAGTCATAGTAGGGATTGGGGATAAACAGACTAATGATAGTAATAGTAAAAAAAAAAAAAAAAAAAAAAAAAAATTACTAGCAGCAGCAGCAAAGTAGTAGTAATAGTAGCAATCATAGTAGTAGTCATAATCAAAAAATTACTCTTAAGGAATTTATATTCTATTGGAAGAAACAAAATGTAGGTAAAGCATGTACATGTTGCAAAGTCGTTTTCTCCTATACTCCTTATGGATTCAATATTTGTCAATATTTATTTAACTGAATAAATCAGAAAACTAGTGACCCTCTCCTTCAGGCTCATGTGTTGTTGATAGTCAACTTCTCTCCCTTTAGCCAACTGTAGTCCTTTGGATTTAAAAATCTGAGAATAAAAAGAGTTGGATATCCATCAGTGGACGGAGTGCTAAATTTGGAGTCAAAGGCTCTGGTTTCAAATTCTGATTTTATTTCTTACTATCTATGGGATGTTGGACAAATCATTTCTCCACTTTAGGCCTCAGTTTTGTTTTTTTTTTAATCTATAAAGTTATATAGGTTGGACTAGATGCTCTTAAATTCCCTTCTACTATTAAATATATAATCCCTAAACACTAGAAATTTCTTCTTTTTCCCTTATGACTGATAGAGACAGCCTGTTAAGATTGGTAATTTTGATGTTATATCAAAATAGTTCCAGAGAAAAACTAAAATGATGGTTTAGCAAGTTAGTTGGTCTTAGGCATTTATCCAAGATAGATGACCTTAAAGGTCACTTCCAGATTGAAATCTATGATTCAATATGACTTGGGGAAAGAGCAGACTTTTTTTTTTTCCTTTGGCTAGCATTAGCCTTCAGGTGTCTCATCCTTCCATTAGAGTTACTTTTTTAAAAATAAATTTTATTGATTTTTTGTTGTTGTTGTTGTTGCATCACCTAAATTTCCTCTGGTATTCTTCCTTCTCTCTTTTTCCATTACATAAAACAAGAATTTTTGAAAGAAAAAGAGAAAAAAAAAGGGGGGGTAATAAACAAAACTGATCGATACATCTAAAGAGATATGAATCCATAGGCAATGTTCCACACTCATGGACCTGTCACATCTGAAAAGGAGTTTGGGACACTAGAGTGGAGAAGGAAGAGGATTAATACCACAGAGGACTTTGTGTATTTTAAAGGGTCAAAGGATTGGGATTTATCATGAGCAGGCCTTAGATTTTTTTTATTTCTACACTTCTTATAGCTTCAAATATTTGTCAACATTTGTTTAATTGAATAGAGCCGTAAATGAGTGATTCTTTCCTTCTGTCTTGTCTTCCTCTTGTTGAAAATCAGCCCCTCTTTGCTGAGCCATCTGTAAGTTCACTTAGACACCTCAGCAATTATGTGTTCTGACAATTGTGAAGTAGTATAATTTTATGAGGATTAGCAAGCTATGAGATGGGAGAGCAGTATGAAGTAGTAATTTTAGGAGAATGGTTCAAGATGTGAAGAAATCACAAGACATTTATCACCAGACAAAGAATGTCATTTAGTGTTAAATACCTTACAGGCTTAACCAAATATGACTAAGCAAAGCTGAATCATGTGTGATATGTGCTTCTGAGTTTGGGGACTTAAATTCATAGAGGAGAGAAGAGAACAGGTCTAGGGAGCAAAGGGAGGGATTTGAGAGAAGTAGGGGAGGTGCCAGGTAGAGATCAAGTGGAGTCTACATGACTGAGACCAGGCTCCAGATTGTCTTAAGATATGCTAATCAAGACAGTCTCAGGAATTGTTCTATCTCTATGTAACAATGAAAATAAGACTGCTGGATGGATTAAGTTACTGAATAAAGGTTTCTATTCCATCTCAGTTGGAAATTTAGACATCTAGGTACTTAGACAATCAATTGATAGGTATGGGATCAAGAAGTGAAGGGTTTTAAACACTAGAAAAATTATACTCACCTCCACCCCCAGAAGCAATGGAGGTCAATAAAATAGAAGATTGACATGGTCATATCTATATTTAGGGGAAATTATTGTGCCTTCTATATTGGGGATAGATTAGAGTGAGAAGATATTTGAGGGAAGGAGAATAATTAGGATGCCATTGCAATAGTCCAGGTAAGTGGTAAGGAAGTCTTGTAATAAGGAAGTGGTTGTGCAAGTAGAGAGATGGGGTCAGATGTAAGAGATATGGCAAAATAATAAAAATGAAATGCTTTATATGAGCTATTTCATTTGAACTTTATAAGCTCCTTATGAGGTAGGTACTACAGATCTTATATACGTTTTATGAATAAATTAGGTGATGATATAAACCTGATTAAAAATTCAGCATTCCTTCTACTTTGGCAGTCTTTCTGATCCTCAGTTTCCTTATCTGTGAAATGAAGTTAATAATCCTGATACCTCTGGTGTTGACTTTTTTTTTCTTTTTTTTTTTTTCTTTTATTTTAATAGTTTTTATTTACCAGATATATGCATGGGTAATTTTACAACATTGACAATTGCCAAACCTTTTGTTCTAATTTTCCCTTCCTTCCTCCCCCCCCCCCCCGGCAAGTTGACCAATACATGTTAAATATGTTAGAGTATAAATTAAATACAATATATGTATCCATGTGTTGACTTTTTTTTCAACCTTAAATCCTATAATAGTACAAATTGGTTCAATTCTTATGACTCCACAAAAATTACAACTAGACTCACTGATACAGAAAATTTCCAAAAGAGAAAAGTTCCCTCTTCCAGTACAACTTGGTACTTTCTCAGCAAGTAATATTCTTAGAGAATGGCTTATGCTACTCAAAAGTCAAGTGACTTGATTAAATCATATAGTCACACAGTATGTCAGAAATAAATTTGAAAGCAAATCTTCCTTGATCTGAGGCCACCTCTCTGCTCTCCAAAGGAATGATGCAGTTTATTATGATTCCAAAGTAAAGGGAAATTAAAACTTTTTAAAAATCATTTAAAATTATATTTAGTTGGTTTTAATACTTGTTTATTCAAAATATTAAAAATTTTCCTTATATTGGGCCTCTTTGGCTTACAAAAATCAGTTTATACTGCACATACTATGTGCTTATAAATTAATGAAAAGGACTTTATTAAGCACTGTACTTATCATGAGAAATTCAAATGCAAAAGCAAAGGTAGTCCCTTCCTTCAAGGAGTTTATATTCTAAAATTAAAAAAAGAAGTAGATAGCATATTCAGGACACTATAGTCCAGAGACATTTTCATCTAGAAGGTCAAAGTGATGGTAAATAAGCCCTTGGATAGTAAACTGACAAACCTCTTTCAAAGAAAATGGAAGAGTTGTTTTTCATCACAGTTTCAGAAGTGCAGGCAAAGTGTTGGGGGAAGCTAGGCCACAGGATGGTTAAGGCATGAAAGAAAAAGACTGGATAGTGGAGAGTCAAGTGAAGCAGGCTTACTTGCCTAAAGTAGTAGGCCAGATGAGGCAGTTTCCAATCAGTACAATATGTATTCAAGATAGAATTGAACTAATTATTCCTTTGATTTTGCCCATAATTGTGTAGAAAGTAAATTTCTCCTCTCTTCTCTGTTTTCACAATTTCTAACATTTGAAATTATATAATTCCACTGTGATAATTGCTTATCTTCACAGTGATTGTTAGTGTTTGAAAACTTAAAATGTTTTTCACATTTTAATTTTTAAACTGTTTTTAAAAGAGTAATTACAGTGAAAACACTTGGTTAATTTCAATTTTCATATGGAAATACTCATCTCCATTTGAAGTTATAAAGGCATTTTATTCCAGCAACTGACACCATCTTAGTTTCAGGGTCTTTGTTATTTAACAGATTCTTTGGCTAAAAAAATCAACACCAAATGGCCAGCTTCCTGATGATGAATTTTCCCATTTAGCTAAGACCAGTCTTCAGAAAACAAATACAGTCTGTTATTCAGATTGTACCTTGTGCCTTTCTAACACGGCAGCAAATGCTGATTTTATACATTTCAGATACAGCATTTGAGAACCCAGGGTCCCATTGAAGACCCAGAAGACAAATTTATGGAATATTAGTTTAGTACTAGGGTGATTCTAAGGGAATAATGGTAAAATCTGTTTGTTTGTTTGGGGTCTTGTTCAATTTACTAATTTCTTTAGAAATAAAGTTGGCCTTTGGATCATAAGCCCCTTGAAGGCAAGAATTGTCTTATGCTTCTTTATATATATATGACAACAAGAATAATGATACTGGCTAATATTTATATGGTGCTTACTAAATACCAGATACTATACTAAGTGATTTGTAATTATATCTCTTTTGATACAGCAATTCTGGGAAGTAAGTGCTATTATTAACCCCAAGTCCTAGATGAAGAAACTTAAACAAAAAGGCTCGTTAAATGACTTACCTAAGGACATTCAGCTAGTGTTTAAGGTTACATTTGACTTTAGGTCTTCTTGATTCCAGTCCTAGTGCACTATGCACTATGCTACCAAGGCTGCCTCGTTAGGTACACTGTTTTACCTATTATAATAAGCAATTTTAAAATATATATATTTTTTATTAATTGATGTATGATTGATTAAATATCAGTAGAGCATAGTGAACAGCTTGTTGTACTTAGAGGCAGAAAGATCTGGATTCAGATTCTATAGAAAAGGTATCAGTTATGTGACCATTGTCAAGTTCCTTAACCTCTCAGACTCTCTTTCCTCAGTTTCCTCTTTTATTATCTGAGGATAATAATACCTGTAATTAATTATGTGCCTCACAAAATTATAACTCTGAAATGGGCTAATATTGGTAAAGTATTATATTGCCTTTCCATTGACATATAATCATAAGTTAGCCAATTTCTATACTGGAGCTGTCTTTATTTACTTTTGTGGAGCAAATAGGATAAGTCACACAACTAGTAAGTGTTAAGTTTCTGAGACTGGATTTGAACTCCTAACTGTAGGGCCACTGCTCTATCCATTGCAGCATCTACCTGCCCCAAGGAGCTATTTAAAATAATAATAATAACTCCTATATATGTTTTGGGTACCACCATATTTTGAAGCAACTTTCTTTTATACAGTAGCTATAATCTATCTTAGAACAACATTTCTATATATTACAAATGGCCTACTTGCCAAAAACCAAGCAAAAAAGATTCTACCCAAACAACCAAATAGTCGTTACTAATTAAATTTGGAATGTACTGAACAGCCCCTAGTAGGAAACAAACTCTTCTCTGACATAACAAGAGAGCAATAAGAGTCTCAAGATGGAATTAAATTCAGCCAGTCTCAGGCCATTTATATAAATGGTTGCTAAAGCAAATTGAAGCAGGGTCAAAATCTAATTATTGTGGCTTTCCAATCCCAGACTAGAGAATAAAACTCTTAAAAAGGAAGGGAGGGAGGGGATTGTTTGTATTCACTAACAAAATGACAATCCATAGGCAAGTAAATTCTTTTTTTAAATAATGAATTATATTCAAAAGTACTAGGTTAGTTTTAAAATTTTGTTAGTTATTAAAAAAACAACAACAAGAAGTTCATTACTATTAATTATGTTATCTTACACTTTTGGGAACATTTTACAATTCTCCTTTCCAACAGTAAAAAAAAAAAAAAAAAAAAAAAAAAAAAAAAAGAAGCTACACGTCTTTCATTAGTAGTCCTAATTTATTGTGGACAGGTGCTTTTCATTAAAATAGATTTTTGTTTTGTTTTGGGGCTTTTGCTTTTTAAAGGCAGGGAAGAGAATGCTGTAAAGAATATAATTTTTTCCTATTCACTTTGATCTTTTTTTTTTTCTTCTTAAAAAAGTATATTCAATTTGACCTTTTGTTGAAGGATTGTCTCACTCTAGAAAGTCTGGCCAACACTCAGAACCATATCCCAGAATCCAACAGATAATTTGGGATGTTGAGAGCCATTACTTTTGCACAACCAGGATGTCAAGGTAAAAGCAGTTGTCAATTACTTTTAAGCATTTACCATTGTTTCCTATGTCCTCGAAGAACATTAATAATTCACCACCAATTTTGCTTTTCTCCTGAATGATTCAAATGTTACCGTTTGAATGCTGTTTATTTATTTATTTTGCAACCCTGTTTACAACCACAAAGTAGCTCAAGTAAAAGTAGGTTAGTTTTTAGGAAGTAAATAATTACTTTTTCTTCTAGGTCCAAAACAATAATAAATCATTTGACAATTTTTCTTACATTAATTTTTCTGGGACAGTTTTGCTCTAGGAACATTATTTAACTTGGCTTCCATAAGGGAAATTATTGATATGTCATTGTCTTATCATCTTTACTTATTTGTGAGTTTTTCATTTGGGTAAAGTGTCAGAAAAAAATAGAATTTTAGAATTAGGGTTATTTTAGTATATTTAATAATTACTCCATTTTGATTTTTTTTAATATATTTTTTATAATATTATCCCTTGTATTCATTTTTCCAAGTTATCCCTCCCCTCCCTCTACTCCCTCCCCCCGATGACAGGCAATCCCATACATTTTACATGTGTTACAATATAACCTAGATACAATACATGTGTGTAAATACCATTTTCTTGTTGCACAATAAGCATTAGATTCCAAAGGTACATGTAACCTGGGCAGACAGACATTAGTGCTAACAATTTACATTCACTTCCCAGTGTTTCTTCTCTGGGTGTAGCTACCTCTGTCCATCATTGATCAACTGGAAGTGACTTGGATCTTCTTTATGTTGAAGATTTCCACTTCCATCAGAATACATCCTCATACAGTATTGTTGTTGAAGTGTACAGTGATCTTCTGGTTCTATTCATTACATTCAGCATCAGTTGATGTAAGTCTCTCCAAGCCTCTCTGTATTCCTCCTGCTGGTCATTTCTTACAGAGCAATAATATTCCATAGATGTTTTGTTTTTTAATAGACAACACATCCAAAGCAAGATAAAGCAGCACAAACTCAAACTTTTGCTTTCAATTGTTCCCCAGTCCCTATCTCCACCAGAATTTTTCCACTTAAATATCTTACCATTATCTTAAAATCAGCATGTCCCAAACTGGACCACTTCAGGCTTCCATTCCCTCTGCCTCTAACACTGACACAGAGATTCCTTTCTCACTGAT
Organism: Sminthopsis crassicaudata; assembly: GCF_048593235.1. Taxonomy (NCBI): domain Eukaryota; kingdom Metazoa; phylum Chordata; class Mammalia; order Dasyuromorphia; family Dasyuridae; genus Sminthopsis; species Sminthopsis crassicaudata. The sequence continues at coordinate 413,969,602 of NC_133620.1, forward strand.
CTTTCCATTTCCTTATCTATCCTAGTCAGAATCATACATCATAATCATACACTGATCTCCAAGATTGCCTGAGGAACATAGAGAAAATAAGATTGGATGTTTTCTCTAAATGAAAAAGGTCCAGGAAAATTCCTCCCATCCCTCACTCTCAAATCTTGCTACATACTTGGCCCCTATCTTACTTAGTGTAAGCAATAGTCATCCAGTAACCTTCCTCAAGGGCAATGACTTTTATCTTTCTGTATTCAATCTTACAAGAACTGATTGAAGAGACTGGCTCATTTGAGTTATAGAAAAGATCTGAAGCTGATTTGAAACACTAGCATCAGTTCTAAAACAACTAGGATCTTTTCAAAAAGAAAGTGGGGCACAATGTCTGACTTCAATACTTGAAGGACTATGTGAAACAAGAGGGACTGGATTTATTCTACAAAGCCTCAGAAGATAGAACTCAGAAAAATTTGGAAACTGCAGAAAAGCAGATGACAGATTAATGGAAGGAAAACCTTATAACAATTAAAGCTGTGAAAAAAGTGAAAGAGGCTCCCTAAGAAGGCAAGAAACTGTTCTTTTCTGAGGATATTTTAGCAGAGGCAAAGTGATTACTTTAGGGGAATGTTATAAGGAATACACTTTGTCAAATACAATATAGAGTAGAAGTGTGATATCCCTTCCAATTCTGAGATGATACCTAAATCAAAAGAAAGAAAAATCCAGGTAGAGACCTTGAACATAAACATAAACATGGAAGAGATCAATGATAGAAAAAAATATGGCCTCCAGTTGAACAGACATCTAAGAAAAATAATTGCAAAACAAAAGAAAGTGAATCAACACCTGATGAGGCAGAACACCAAAGAAGGGTACAAACAATACCAGAATTTTCCGAGAGGTTTTAAAAAAGAAAGAAAAAATGTGTAAGTGTGTATGACCTACACATAGCAGAAATAATCATTAGAATAGATATACTTGGATCTATTGTGACAAGTGTCATCAAAGAAACAATAGAAAGAATAACTGGGAATGTAAACACACAGAATTAAAGGACAATCTGGAAGAAGAGCAACAGAAATTAATAATGTTAAAAGAAAAAATGAGCAAAATATGTTGATTTTGAAGGCAGAATTCATAGAGATAGGCAAAATTTATAGATCTCCCAGAACTATATATATATATATATATATATATATATATATATATATATATATATATATATATATACATATATATATATATATATATATATATATATATATATATATATATATTTAAAAAACTGAACAGCAAAAAGATGTAATTACATTTATATAACACATAGTTTTGCTAGGCATTGTGCTAAGCACTTTACAAATGTTATCTCATTTGATTCTCACAAGTCTAGGAGGTGCTTGCTATTATTATGTTCATTTTTCAGTTAAAGGAAATGAGGCAAGCGGAGGTGAAGTGAATTGCCAAAGCACAAATATCCATGGCCATATTCAAACTCAGGTCTTCTTGATTCTAGCATTCTATAGACTGTGTCACCAAATGCTTTAATTTCTTAATGCAAAAAATAAAACTAGAAAATAGACTGAACTACTTCTAAACTTTGGAAATAAAGCACAAGTCCAAACAAAACACAGATCACCTATAAAATAAATAAACAAATAAGAACAAACAAAAACACTATGCTACAAACTTCTAGAAATATAGTGATTAAGTTGAACAATTTCAAAGACAAATTCCAAAAGTGAGAAGTAACTTGAAACAAAAAAGAAAGGAAATTTGAATAACAAAAAACTACCATTTAGCCATTTAAAATGACAGAATGGATAGAATGATATTTTTCAAGGAGCAAACTGAGCCTTGAATGGACATTCCATTTAAATAAGAGGTATCTGAAGCATTCCTAGAAAGAAATCTAGCTATATATATTATTTGTTTTGCAAAACCTCAGAAACTAAGGGCAACAACAAAATAACAAGAGACTATTAAGAGATTTATTTCTAAAAGAATACAAAGTAAATAGAAGTGACATTAGATAGAAGTCATGGTGAAGAAATGGGCATGGGAAGGTTCATGGGTAACCTTCACAACACTCTGCTTACAGGTTAGTATTAAATTACAGAATAAAAGAGAGAAGGCAAGAGAGTAAATAAAGGGGAATATAAGATACCCTAATCAAGTCAAAGGTAAACAATGAAAACAACTCCTATAATCTCTAAGAAAAAAAAAAAAACTCTAAGAAAAATGAATGAGAAGACAAAGAGAGGGAAAGAATGTAGAGGTGGGGATACAGAAGAGGAAAATCTAATTTCTGTGGTGGGAGCAAGTACACTGATGAATGCTATGAGATCATTCCTTCTATGAAGGAAAATGGAGATCTTACAATAGATATAATCTGAAGGAATGTGGAGTTTGAAAAGATCACTTATCCTGATTTAAGAGAGAGAATCCCTAAAGGTAACTGACATCCAGAAGACTTGGGGGATTAGGGAGGAGATTTCATGTTAAAAAAAAAAAAAAAACGGGGAGGAAGGAAGGAGTAGAGGTGGGAAAAAATGACAAACATTTTTTCATATATTGAAGCTTATTCAGGCCTTTGTGGCATTTTTCTAGATCTGTGCCACTTGTTTATATTCTTTAGCACAGATGTTCTACAAAGCCTTTCCCTCATTTTCAATAACAAAAATCTAATTTCCTTCTCTGGAAATTGAATGTCATATCTATTTTATAAGGGAAAAGGTCATCTACTTTCATGGAGTAAGATCCCTAACTTGTGGCCTTGTGGGGTACTGCTACTAAAAACCAGTGAAGTCATATCACTTTCCCTCCCCCACAAGATGTTATAAATACTGGTTCTTGGTCGCTGTCTCTTGGACCAGGGCCAGATGGAGATGACAGGATGGAGGTTTTTTTGACCCTGTGATACTAGATTCAGAGAGTTCTTTTTAACTTGCTTCTAAACCAGAGAACCCTGCCGTTAGCTGGGGTTTTGGCCCTGGTTTTTGAGGCCTGAGAAGATGCAACACTAGCAATGTGCTGAGAATTACAAATTTCTCACAACAAAATCGGATGTCCATGCTATCCTACAGCTTGTGATTTATTATTAAGTAGGAAGTGGAGGAAAAAATGAAATCATCTAAGTAGGATGAAATACTTTAAAAACCTAAGAATGATTTTTAAGCACTGCACTGCTGCAATGCAAAACTGGACAAGAAATTACTATATCACTCATATACAGTGATTAAAAACCTGCTAGTTATAACTAGATCGCATGGCTTTGCTGCAGAATTCTATAGCTTCAAAGAAGAATACAAGGATCCAGTCAAGAAGTTTGTTTCATTATTTATTTCAATCCCCAGGTTTGTTTTTTTTTTTTTAATTGAGGTTTATAAGAAAAAAAAATCACCTACATGCTTATACAAACTAGGAAGAGACAGGAAACATTTTTCTTATCTAGGGATTCATTTCTGTCACTTCTCAAAGGAATTCTTTATTAAATAAATAATCTAACCCAAATAGCAAATATTAGGTCAAATACTGGCTCTAGTCAAACACCATCCTCTTTAAAATAGAGATGCATAATTCATTAAGAGACTAATAACCTTGATTTAGAATATGTCTGGGGATTAACGACAGGCTGGGGTTTATGGCACCTCCATCAGCTCTGCTCTTCCTAATCAGCTTCTCTCTGCCTCATATAAATCATCCAGAATTAATTGCTTATATGTATCTCTGAATTTATGAATATCAACAAAGCAAAGTACTCTACTGTCTTAACTGGATTTGGGTTTTAATTTCAAAAAGCTTGCATCATCTAGTTGGCAAACCTAAATTAGATTTTTGATGAGGGAAAAAACAGTAGTAGAAAGAATCTTTCTATAAGGTAAAGTACAATTTTATAACTTAAGGTGTTAATAGAGATGGTAGATTACTTACATCTGTCTTCATCTGAAAAGTTGAGATATAACATCAATGTTCAGCAGAAGGACTTGAATGTGAACATCATATTCCTCTTTTTATGTTGATTCCTCTGAAGACTGACATTTTCTACTTAATAATATGAGTTTAAAAAAGAAAAAAAAAAAAAAAAAAGAAGTTCATGTTGATATGCTTTCTCTTTTCCAGAGGAATTGGGCTCCTCCTTGCATATTACTAATGTGAAAATATATCTAGGGAGTTGAGAGCTAGTGAGGAAAATGCTTAATTTTATTGTTAAGAAAGCTTACTATACTGTTTAAAGTTAACTTTATGTAATTAGAAATTGTTTGAAATGAAAATGTTATTCTGTTTTCAGTAACAGGATTGCCAGAGATAACAAGAAATTTTGGTTTCCCTTGTTCCTGGATACACTCAAAACATTTATGTTTTGGGTCTACTCCCCCAAGCTTATTTTGAGTGCATCCAAGCTTGTGTTTGGGGTTCCTTTGTATTTTGCCTTTGCCCAAATTTTATTTATTATTTATATTCACTAATATCCATCTCAATCTACCTTGCTTTCAAAATGTCCTCTGTGGTAATTTGTCTAAATCCTACACAAATAGAAACCAGAGTCTAGACTAGAGGTAGTCACATCCTTTCTGACTTACTCTCTTCTACAAAAAAAAAAAATGTCTTTCTAAAACACTTTCGGATATTAGGGTTCTTTCTTATGACTAATACTAGTTTTCCAACTAAAATGCTCAACCCACCCTGACTGAAATGGGTCTGTAAGGAGATATTAGGACAGGTAGGTGGCACAGTAGGTAAACTAAGCTTGGAGTTCAGTGTCTCTGGGCCCTTTTTGCTTCAGTTTCCTTTTCTGCAAGATAAGCTGGAGAAGGAAAAGTCTAATTGCTCCAGTATTTCTGCCAAGAAAACTCGAAAGGGAGTGATGAAGAGTCACATATAACTGAAAAATGACTAAATAAGAACAAGAAGAAGCAGATATTAATTATCATGATTGTGTCCTACTAGGGGATATGGATTTTTAAATACAAAAGTATGGGATTCATTAAAACAATCAAAATATCCTTGAAAGACCTTTAGATCATAGATTACTGAATCTTAGACCTAGAAGGGAACTCAAAAACAATATTTTGTAAATATGGAAAATGAATCACTGAATGGGAAAACAACTTCCTAAAAAAGTAAAGTTAGAAAGTTTAGAGAGACATTTGCCTATATCTTAAAGAGATCAAATAAAAAAAGAAATGACCTATACTCACATGCACACACACACACACAAATACACTTGTATAAATTTATATAATTAGGTTATTGTTGTAGCAAAGAACTTAGGGTTGTGTCCATCAATTGGAAAATGGATAGATAAGCTATGGTATATGCATGGAATATTATAATGTTGTAAGAAATAATGGATGGGATGGTTTTAGAGAAACCAGGGAAGATGTATATGAATTGTTGCAGAGAAAATGCAGAGCCAAGAGAATAATTTATAAAATAATAACATATGAAGACAATCAACTTTCAAAAATTTAAGAACTCTGATTGACACAGTGACTAATCACTCTTGGAATGTTGATGAAGCATGCTAGGTACTTCTGGCACAAACATAGAAGACTGGGGGTGAAAACTAGAACATATATTTTTTAGACTTGGCCAATGAGGCAATTTGTTTTATTTGACCAGGGTTTTGTTTTCTTCTTTTCTCAGTTGCTGTAGGAGGGGAAATTGAGAAGAATATAAATTTTTTTTAACTGAAAAAAATCAAATATTTGGGTATGGTCAAATTTTTGCAGGTGTTAAATGTCAGCACATTAGGACTTGATTTAATAGTAGCATCAAGGTCATACATACCACTACTGATAGATCATTGTTTATAAAGCATGAAACTGACTTAATGCTCTGCTGTTAAGGGATCACAGCAAGCTGAAAATTTCTATTTGGCTTATACCAGATTACTGGGATCAAAATATTTACATTTCAGCAATGGGTTTATACTTTTTTTCCCCTTCAAATATAGAATTGCTTTATTTATTTATTTTTTAAAATATAAACAACTTTAATCACAGGCTAAAAATTTTTCTATGAAATTTGTTGGAAACTGAAAGCAGGTCAAATCTTGGACTAATTATGATTATATCATATTTCAAAGAAATATATAAAGCGTACTAGAATTGTCAGATGACTTGGATTCTGACTTTAGAAAATTTATCTAAATTCTCTGAGCTTCAATCTCCTCATCCTGAAGTCTCCTCACTTTCTCTGAACGAGATTATACAACATCATTCGAATTTTAAGGCCTTTAAGCACTCACTTAGCCTAAGGCTTATAAGCAATTAAGCAACTGAGATATATTCTTATCTAGTCAAGGCATTTACACCAGATTACAGTAGGAAGATTTTAATGTTACTTTTATTCTTGCAAGCTATATACAATATATATAAAAAGGCAATATGGTAAAATGTCCTTCTGTCAACAAACATTTATTAAGTGCCTACTATATTCCAGGTACGGTGCTAAATATAAAGAAAGACAAAAGATAGCCCCTACCCATAGCTCATACTTTAATGGGGGACACCATGTTCTAACAAGTATATATAAATGCAAGTTTTACTCAGGATAAAATTTCAGAGCTGATTGTAAAGTCTGGGAAAAAATGGGGTTTAAGGCTCTCCTCAGTTAGATTATAAAGTATGACTCTAGATTACTTAACTTCTTAATGAGGGTTCCAAAGACCCCAGTTACAGGGGTGAGGACTTACTATTTGACAAAAACTGGAAAGCATCTGGCAGAAATTAGGTGTAGAACCAACATTTCACAGCATCTATCAAGGTAAGTTGCAAATGGGTACATGATTTAAATATAAATTTAAACATAAATATATTTATAATATAAAATAATAATAACATAAATATAAATCATAAGCAAATTAAAGGAGCATGGAAGAAAATACCTGTCAGATACACAGAGGAGAAGAGTTCTTGACTAAACAAGGGATAAGAGAGATTCATAGGAGATAAAATGAGATTCAGAAAAAAAAAGATTCTGAGGCAATGTTTCTTTGTTGAAATATTAACTGAGTTTAATGAGATTGTCACTAATGGAGTAGCTTTTGATTCTATTCTTGTATCTTCGTGATTTCATTAAAAAAGTAACCACTTTTGGTTACATTGGAAAAATGAAATGATCTATATCTGTTATAAATGAATCAATTAACAAGAATTTATAAATTCTTTAATATGTACCAAAGGAATGTGCTATGTACTGCAAGACATACAAAAAAGAGGAAAAAATAGTACAGGCCCTCAAGAAGTTTACATTTTAATTATATAAAAATACAGAGTATATACAAAGAAGATGGAAGCTAAACTTTGATAAGGCACTAACCAACTAGAGTTCCTAAAGATCACAGCCATTAAGCATTTATTAAATATTAAGTTTATATCAAGAATTATGCTAAGTACTAGGGATAAAAATGAAGTTTTAAAAAAAACCTGTTATCCCTTTCTTCAAAGGGCTTACATTCTAATGGAATAATAGCTAGTGTTTATATAGCAATTTAAGATTTGCAAAGCTTTACAAATATCTTATCTGATCACTAAAACCATCCTATAAGATAGGCATCTTACAGATGAGGAAACTAAACTAAGGGTGAGAGAGGTTAATTAATTTGCCCATGGTCACATAGTTAATAAATATTTGAGGTTAGATTCAAACTCAAATTTTCATGATTCCAAGTCCAGAGATAGCCTGGGGCTCTTTATAAATTATGTCATTTAATCCTGAAGAAAAGCATTAAGTCTTGAAGGAAATCAAACATTCTGAAAGGTAGAGATGGCAGTGGAGAGCATTCCAGACAAAGGCACAATTGTTGCTTGTGAAGAATAAGTAGGCCATCATGGTAGTATTATTTTGTTTTGCTTTTTTCCCCCTCACTTGTATTTTATTTTTTCCAATTACATGTAAAAATAGTTTTCAATATTCGTTTTTATTTTGATAATAGCTTTTTAATTTCAAAATATATGTAAAGATAGTTTTCAATATTCACCCTTGCAAAACTTTGTGTACCAATTTTTTCTCCCTCCTTTCCCTCACCCCTTCTTCTAGATAGCAGGTAATCTAATATGGGTTTGTGCAATTCTTATAAACATATTTCCACATTTATTACACTACACAAGTAAAATCTAATCAAAAAGAAAAAAAATATGAGAAAAAAAAAAAGGAAACAACAATAAAAAAGGTGAAAATACTATGTTGTGATCCACATTTAGTACCCCTAGTCCTCTTTCCAGATGCAGATGGTTCTCTCCATCACAAGTCTATTGGAATTGGCCTAAATCACTTCATTTCAATATTCATTTTTGTAAGATTTTGAGTTCTATTTATTTCTCTCTTCCTCCTTTATCTCCCCTATCCCCAAAACAGCAAGAAATCTGACATAGGTTATACCTGTACTATCATTTTAAACATATTTCCCTATTAGTCATGTTGTGAAAGAAAAATTAGAACAAAAGGAAAAAATCATGAGAAAGAAAAAGCAAACAGCACAACAAAAAGGTAAAAATAGTATGCTTCAATCTGCATTCAGATACTTCTCTATCTGAATGCAGATAGCATTTTCCATCTCAAATCTTTTGGAATTGTCTTAGTTCACTGTATTGTTGAGAAGAGCTAAATCTATCACAGCTGATCATCACATAATCTTACTGTTACTGCATACAATGTTCTTGTTCTGCTCACTTCACTCAGCATCAGTTCATATAAGTGTCCATGCTTTTCTGATATCTGGCCTGCATAGCTGTATTGTAAAGTATATAGAGGGGAGTAATATGTATAAAAATTAGATATGCAAATTAAAACAATTTTGAGGCTCCAACTCACACCTATCAGACTGACAGAGATGACAAAATTTGAAAATAAATGTTATAGAAGCTATGGAAAAAAACAGGAACATTGTTGGTGGAGCTATGAATTGAGCTAGCCATTTTGGACCTAGATCCAGAAAGTATCCCAGATGTGCATACCTTTTGACCCAACTATACCATTACAGGGCCCATTCCCAAATGAATGAATGAATGAATAAAGATGAAAAGATATATAGATTTCTATATCTATATCTATCTATCTATCTCTATCTATCTATCTATCTATCTATCTATCTATCTATCTATCTATGGGGGGTGTCTGTGGATATATCCTGATTTTTGTGGGATTGATTTTTCAATATCTCAACATCCCAAACTTGTGTGAAGGACAGAATTGGTGAAAAATGGAGAGAAGACAATTTGATCTGTCTTCCAGCATGGAGAGGAAGATAGAGAATGCATCATTCCAAACTTCAAGGCTGGAATGAGAGAGAAAGACTCTAGGATAAAGTCAACAGGGAAAGAAGCTGACAATCTTTATCATGCCCTTATTCCCTATTTTGTTATACTAAAAACTTTGGGAAACTTTCCCTTTGAGTGATATGAGGAATTCTCTCTTAATTAAATACCAAGGTGATTGTGATAGCAACTAAATTAAGGAGGAATAGAAATTTTGTCTTCCTGAATAGAGGACCCATTTGAGATCAGAAAACAAAATTTTATTCAAAAATAGTATAATTTCGTGACTTCCTTCAAAATCAGTTAGTAGCACAAGTAAAAGTGAAGAAAACTGATGGTGGAAATAATCCAGACAATATTGTATAGATTTTAATAGATTCACTAATAGGTCAAGTATAGGAAGGAAAGAAAATATAACTAGAAGGGGAATAAGGGCCTGAGAAAGTTTATGAGTTGGAGGGCTTAGAGGTTTTAATAGGAAGGAAGAATAAGTTTAGGAAGAATAAGGCTAGAGACAGAAAAATAAAAGATTGATTGGACAAATGAATTTCAGACTTCTTTAATATGGAAGTTGAACACCAGATGGTGATAGAAGGATGGAATTTATGACTTCATTTGTAAAAGGTGAAGTGGAGTAGAAGAATAAATCACAGAAGTTGAAGAGATGGAGGACATGGAAGGTTTAGATACATTACAGTTTGTTTCCTAGTGGGAGGGCAAGAGTGGGAAAACAAAACAAAACAAAACACTGTGAATAAGGCTACTTATTTATTTGAAAAGGAGAAAGAATGTCTTGGGGATTGGTAGATGAGGACAACCAGGATCTGAACTAGGCAATAAATATAAATATCATGAACCTCAAAGGTATTGAATAATGGTGGTAGAGGGAAAGTCTAGAAATGGTGATAGGGAATTTAGAGTATTTTATCTCTTGCATTTGGACCATTGAGTTATGTTTGAGTTTTGAGAAAAAATTCAACCAATACTAGAAGGGATGGCTGGGCAGGAAGGTCTTGGTGATAGGAAGAAAATGGGAAGAGCTATAGGGAAGAATAGGGAAGAAGTTTAAAATGAAAGGAATTTTGCTAATTATGTTACAGTAGTTACACAGGGTACTGGGGATGGTGAAACAATGTCTGCTTTTCCCCCAAGAATAATTATCAATTATTTTTCTCCTTTTGTGTGTGGAAGAGTTGATGGGTTGTTGATTCTTATCATTTCTATCTTTACAACATTTTTTTTGTCCCTTCTCTCCATTCATAGAGCCACCTATATAATCCAAGTCTACCTCAACTTTCATATAAACTATTGCAAGAGTCTTCCAATTGATCCTCCCATATCATGTGTCTTGACTTCAATTCATCCTTCCCTTGCTACTAAAGTGGATTTTCCTCTAGCATAGCTTTAGTTATATAATTCCCCTATCAATAAATCCTAGTGATTCCCTATTAATTAGAAGATTAAATCTAAAATTCTTTGATTGACAATTAAAGCTTTTTACAACCTTCCTACGTTTCCATCTGTATTGCTTCCCCTTCATCTATATTTTGATTTGGTAATACTGGCTTATTTGATATTTCTCACATAGAAATTCAGTTTGCCCTCCTTGTGTTTTTGTACTAACTGTTCTCCATACCTGGAATGTTCTCAATTTGACCTCTTAGAATGCCAGATTTCTTTCAAGACCTAGCTCAAATCCTCCATTCTGTAGGAGCCCTTTCTCAGTTTTGTCAGTAGCTATTGCTTTCCACTCTGATATTACCTGTCATTCTTTGTATTTCTTCCCTTAGTACCTAGAAGAGTTCCCCCAAAAAACCAAAAAACAAACAAAAAACCCTTAAATATTTGTTAATAGATTACTCTGTACATTTCTTATTATATGTATTTAATTATTTTCATATTATCTCTCCCTTTAGAATGTGAACTTCTTAAAGGGAAGGTCTATTTAGCATAGTCTATCCAAATTTGACTGAGTCTAGGCCACTCTTAGTTGATTTCAAGAACGTATAAGAAATCTGGTACCTCCACAGAAAGATAAATTGAGTCTTTCTTAGAATTTCTGGAATTTGCTTATCTGTACATATAATATTTTTCTTTAATAAAATTTAAGTTCATTAAAGGAAAAATGATTCTTAAAACTCAACCTAATGCAGTATCTAGCTTAATAAATGCTCAGCTAATTGATTAAATTGATGAATGAATCAAAAATGTCACTGAAGAGGATTGGGAATATTCCAGTGTCAATGACCAAAGCAGTTAAATTGGAAGTAGGGAATCTCATTTAGTGGGGCATCCAATAAGAAAACATGAAAACAAAAACTCTCCTCTCTGGTATAAGTTTTTTAGAGTTTTTATCTTGGGCTTCTCTTGAAGGAAGTCAGGGATGTTAATAGGCAGAGATGAAGAGAGGAAACATGCCAAACATGGGGGATAACTAGTGAAAATGATGGGGGCGATAGCCCCTTTAAGATTCCTTGTCTGATCTACAACTTCCTTTGGGACTGACCTTTGATTACAAGATCTGGTCAAAACCACCCTTATGTATTCCACGGGGAAAGATCGTGTCTGAGCCTGTTTGGGCTTGTACCCAGCCCCCCACTGGATCTGAGCTGGTTTGGGTTTTCAGCCCCCATTCTAATGATCTGCTCAGATAGCCCAAACCCCACCTGGTGGGTTCTGGCCTTCCAGGAATCAACCTGGACTCCACCCAGATGCCCCTTCAAGCAGATAAAAAAGCCAAGTTGGAATCATCTCTTGGGGAGAATTGAAAGATGCCAGCAGCAACCATGCTTTGCATCAGAGACTCGCCGTCCCACCTTATGGTGTATATCTTCCTCTATCTAATGCCATTTACTAACCAGACTTTAACCTTGCTTCCAAACCCTGCAATAAACCTCTTTTTATCAATCTAGTTTTTCGGGCCTGTAAATTCATTTACAGGGGACTCTTGCCGCCGCTAGACCTCATTTAACTTTGTATCTTTGCGCCAAATCCGAGGGTTGCAGGGGAGCTCCATTTGACTCCCTATACCCCAATCCTGCCACTAGACCTCAATTAATCCTAATTTTATTGAGGTATGTAAGAAAAAGCATTTATTAAGGATTTACCATTTACCAAACACTAAAATAAGTACTGGGGATGATAATTCAAAAGCTGACAGTTTTTGCCTTGAAAGAACATATTCTAATAGGAAGGAGAAAGGGGAATTTAGGGAGACCTGAGTTCAAATTTGACTTCAGTCATTTACTACCTGTGTGACCCTGTCACTTAATCCTTTCTGCCTCAGTTTCCTTATCTGTCAAATGATCTGGAGAAGGAAATGGTAAACCACTCCATTATCTTTGTCAAGAAAACCCCAAATGGGGTCATGAAGAGTTAGAACCAACTGAACAAAGGAGGAGAAAGAATACATGGGAGAGTAGTAGACTGGGGAAGTAGTTTTAGTCTGGGAAATCATAGGGCTGAGTAGAACCACAGGAGAGTCAATTTCAGCCAATGGCATTATTGATTTAATTATTTTTCCCAGAACACATAGTAGAAAAACGGGGAAGAAATACATTGAGGTGAGGATCCATATCTGGGGGCAAGTGTGACAGGAGGCTGGGATTAGAGAGACTCTAAATGAGTCCTAATTCAGACAACCCAAACCTAGACTTTACCCAATTCGCTATGTTGAAATCTCCTTACTTTAACTTGGCCCTTATGACATTTGAGTATCTACCTAATACTATAATTCACACAGGTAAGAGGATTTATTTGAAGATTATGCCAGAAAATATGAGGAAATTGAGGCCCATTGAAGTGAAGAGACCCAAGGTCACATAGTAAATCATTTATTAAAAGCATTTATTAAACATAAAAAAGCATTTATTAAACACTTATTATATACCAAGAACTGATGATATAGACAAAACCAGAGCACTTCTTGCTTTCAAAGATCTTACCTTCTTTTGGCCTCTAGGTGGCGTTGTGGACAGTATGCAGATGATACAAATTTGACTTTTCTCTAGCTGCTGGGGTTCTCAAACTACCCGCCCTGGGGGCTGAGGACGTTTATGCGGCCAGCCGGGTTAGGGCAAATGGGCAGAGGGGCGGAGACAGAGTGTGAGTTTTTGTTTTGTGTGTTTGTTGTCTGGCCCTCCTATAGTCTGAGGGACAGTGAACTGGCCCCCTGTTTAAAAAGTTTGAGGACCACTGCTAGCCACTTAATGAGTTGGGCTAACTGGCAATTCAAAGTTTTTTTCTCAGTCTCAATTTCCTTGTCTTTAATTTGGATTAATAAAAGTGTCTATCTCATAGGATTGTTTTAAGAATCAAATGTAAAGTACTTTGCAAAAAAATAAGGTGCTATATAAATGCCATTTAGCTTCTGAAAGGCAACACGTGAGTATATATATCAGCTTACATGTGAGGATATCAAGATCGTAGATTTAAAACTATTTGGGACCTTAGATTTCAGGTGAATTGATATCCAGAGAATGCAGATAATTTATCGAGGGCCAAACCAGCTCAATGGATGAGGCAGACTTCAAGACCAGGTCTGTTTTCCTGTTTTCAAGTCCAGATCAGCAGGCAGGAGTTTCGGAGAGTTCCTCCCATTCTACTACACTCAAAAGAACATTGTAGCCAGTCCGTGACACAGTGGAGAAAGTGCTGGACTTGCGTCAAGAAGACTTGTTTTTATCCTGACTCAGACATTTATTACCTCTAGTTCCTGGACAAGGAAGTCTCTCTGCACTTTCCTCAGCTAACAAGATGGGGTTGAACCTCGGCCTCTTCCCTTCAGCAGTAAATCTAAGCTCAGATTTGGAACTGAATGAAACTTTAGAGGTCACCAGTTCAATCCTTACCTTAGCTAACTAACGTGCAGAAGTAGCATTTTAGCCCAGATTCCCTGGCTCCAAATGCAGAGACTTTCCCAACTCTATGGGAAATAATGCAGAGTAATTAACTTAAAAGGTTTACCAGTGGGAAAAGGTCTGAAATTTAAATATCAACATCTGCCTAATTGAGTGAAATGGTTTCCTCTGGGTGTGTTTCTTTTTTGGACAAGTAAACCAGACCAGGTAGACGCGTAGTAATCTGAGGACAATGGAACGAGAATGAGAACACGGGGGAAACAAAAAGAAATCTGCCGTCGCTCTTCTTCCAATACTTATCTGTTCCTCCAGGGCCCTCCGCTTTCCGTCCCTAGAAAGCTGTTCGTCCACTCTCAGTCCCAGACTTCTCTCCACCCCGCCTCCCACCAGCCTGTTCGGGTGTTCCTCCTACATTGGAGGTCCTTCGCGATCCCTTCCTAGCCTCCAAGCCTGATCTTTTTTCCGAGGAGCAGTTAGGGAAAAGGGGGGGATCTCCTATCCCAGTTTAGGGCCTGCGCGGCTTTACTTTTCTGAGGCTCTCCGTCTCCCACTGACCCCGGATTGCGTTTGTGCCCCTCCAGTGGTGTGCCCAGAGAGTGACAGCGGTGGCTTATAGCCCGGCCCGGCCCGGCCCAGCCCAGCGCACCCCTGGCTCAACCTCCGCGCCGCGTAGCAGGGCTTTCAGCCCGGTAGTTCCGCTTCTGCGCAGCGCGGCGGGCCCAGGGGCTGGGGAGAGGACGGGGAGGGGAGGCGGAGGATGTGCGCCGAGCCAATGGGCAAGCTCGGGGGAGTCGAAGCTGCCCGAGCGGCCGGCGGGGCTCACACACGGCCGGGATGGACGGAGAGAGCTGGGTACCGCAGCCCTTCTCCCCAGGGCCCCCGGGCGGAGCGGGAGGCGGCGGCGGAGGGGCGGGCAGCGGCAGCGGGGAGAGCCCCCGCGGTGGTCGCGGGGCAGTGCTGCTGCATCCCGAGGTGCTGGACCTAGATGAGGACGAGGATGACCTGGAGGTCTTCAGCAAGGTGAGGGCGGCGGCAGCTGTGGGGGCGCGCCCAGGGGGAACCGTCCCAACTCCTCTTCTCGAGCTGCCACCGAGGTTGTCAGCGGGGCCTGCCCACTGTCTGGTCCTGCCAGGAAATGGGGGGGAAGGGGAGGGACGCGAAGGGTGGGTGGGGGTCTCCTCAGCCTCTTTTTCTCCTCCTTTTCTTCCTCCTCCTCCTCGTCTTCCGTGTCTTCCTCCTCTTTTCCTTCTCCGATTGAAGGAACATAGTCTTTCTGCAAGCCTCCGAGCCTTTGTCCGGAGAGAAGTTTGGAGCCTGGAGCTAAACAGCCGGGCTTTCTGTTCTCAGCTTCGGCTCTCTCCGCACTTTGACCATCTGTGTTCTTGAGCGTGTCTCGCTTTCCAAGACTGCAAAGTTTTGTTGTCGGACTGGGATCTAGAAAGGAAAGTTCTGTCCCGGCACGGCATCCTCGCCACCTCCCCCTTCTCCACCTCCTGGCCAGACCAGATCGTGCCCTGCCTGGGCAAGGTGGTTAGATGCTGGCAGACTCTGCCCTTGCCCCGCTCGCTTCCTTCCTTTTCCTTCTGCCCCGAGATTTCAGAGAGCCTGAGGCTTAGAGGGCTCCCGCCTGGGTTTCGGATTTAGATTTTTTAGATTTAGAAACGGAGAATAAAAGCCCTAGCTTTACACACAGATCCCTGCGGGTGCCTAACCAGCACCAGCCTGGAGGGAATAGAAAGGGATTCAAATAGAAATAAGATTCTAAGATTCAACTTATGGAGAAAGAGATCCGATGGAAAACTAGTTTCCACACATTCTTTTAAGAGCAAAGAAAGGCATGTCTCTTGAATCCTCAAGCATCATGCCCCCCAGTATTATTGAGAGATCCCAGATGCTTACTTAACTGGCTTGTCTGTTTTTCACTGATAGTTATTCTTTCTTTAAAAAAAAAAAAGAAAAAAAAAGAAAAAGAAAAACTTGGCGGGGGGGGGGGGGAGGTTGAATGAAACTCCAGCTTCGATCAAGTTTCTGTCAGTGGAGGCAGTGGGTTGAGATGAAAACAATGTATTAATTACTACTGCTTTTGCGGCAGTTAAATGTTACATTGAGGTCTGGATAAATGAACTTAATTATAACCAGCCCTTTATGTGCAGGATTGTGAAGGGAGGTGGGTGAGTGGACCAGCTAGTTCTCGATTTAATTCTGTAGCCTGAATTGCCTCAAAGAATGAGATTGTAAACTTTTTGACGTCCAGAGCTGTCTTAGCCCACATCATTTTGTTCCTTAGGCCTTGATTGTCTTGTTCAAGATACACAATTTCTAAATTAAATGAAAAGGGAAACATCCAATACAGTATTTTTCTTCTTGCTGTCATATGCCCTTAGAATCATTAGGTTCTTTAAATAGAATGTCACAGTATTCTACTTTACCTTTCCATTAAAACTAATCTCTAAGGGAGAAAAAAATCAGAATCATTTTAAGTTCAAATATGAAAATATCGCAAGCTTCGCAAGTCTCTGATCTCATAGGGAAATTTAGTTTAGTATGTTACTGAATAAATTAATCAGCCTTAAATATGAACACACACCAGGTTTAAATTATACAGAGGTTGGTTGGTTTCTGTTTTCCTTCATATTTGAACTCAGTGTACTAGGGTTGAATATAATGCTAGTCCTTGGTTGAAATGAAACATTTGTCAAGGTTCAAGATTCAGTAATGTTAGACAGTGTCACAGTAATGGAGTGAGTTTGCAGACTTTAAGCTGCCCTCTGTTTATATTTCAATGGATATATAAATATTGAGCATAAAGTGGTGTGACCAAATTTGTAGACGATTTAAAGAAATACTCAAGATAGTTTTTGTTTTCAAAGATCTTAAGGTCTATATTGCAAAATAGTTTACTTATCATATATATGTAAACTATATAGGCTACTGTTTGATTTCCAAATGAAGGTACAATCACTGATAATAAGGCTTCATGAATATAAGTCGTAATATGAGAAATTGAAAAATGAGTGTGTGTGTGGGGAGAACCATATTTGCAGAGGAGGAGTCCTTTGACTTTCCTTAGTTGAAGAACAATATTTTAGAAAACTTTTAAATTGCTGGCTTAATCGATTGATGTCAATCCAAATAAACCATCCTATAGAATAGCTCTGATAATGTCTCTTCACTTCTTGAGAACCTTCAATGAAAGCCTGGAAGTTTTCCAATATACCACTTATACCTTAGCCTGATATTCAAAGCTTTCCAACTCTTAACCTCATCTCATTCTGTTAAACTTCATGTAGCCTAATCTTCTATCCATATTTCCAAGTTCAGTTCAGACGTCAATTCCTTCCTGACAATTTCTCTAAAATTTTCTGGTAGCCAGAAAGACCTCTAACTCTCCTTTCAATTTTTTACTTTAAAATTATTATTTCTGTATCTATATGTTCCAGTCTAAGCTCATTGAGGTCAGTGAATATTTATTCATTTACTTATTTGTTTCCTCATCTATTGATTTTATTACTTATTTTGGCTATCTCCAATACTAAGCCAAGTATATTGATATACTTGATATATTGATATCAATATAACATATTGATGTTATATAAATATTCATTGACTTTTAATTGGGTGTCATTCTCTTACCAAATTGTAAACTCCTCACAGGCTAGGACCTCCTTTACTCTTATCTTTATAAGTTAGCACAATATTTTGAACTGAGGAAATATAGTTGTTGAATAAATTAATCAGCTCCAAAATGATAATATGTGGTTTTCCATACTGTATCTTGCTTATGTTACCAGAATCAAAGTCATATTTCATGATCAAAGTTAAATTTCTGATTAGATCTAAGGCTAGGGTGTATCTTATGCAAACTAGGAAGAAGTCTTGGCAGGAGACACACTGAATTACCTAAGGGAGTTAAAATTCAAATCTGAGAGGGAAAGTAGAGAAATACTCACAATAAAAATGGATACTAGGGGGTAACAGAAGAGACATTAAAAAAAAGAATAACAGTAAAACAGTTATTTAGTAATTCTCAGAAAATAATAATTGGAAGTGAATCGAGACTTTTTAAAGGCCTCATGTGGTTATTGTCAATTTCACATTGTGCAAATATTTTATCTGATATATTAAACAAAAAGGCCAAGAAATATTAGTACAAGTCGGTAAATGCAACCTTAATGCAAGGAGATAGATACAATCTAAGACATATTATAGAATGACTACTTATGATTGGAATATGTCAGTGGAAGAATGTAATTTATTCAAGAGAAAAAGATCTATCCAAAAGTAGTCAGGAAGATATAGCTTTCTTCCTTCCTTCCTTCCTTCCTTCCTTCCTTCCTTCCTTCCTTCCTTCCTTCCTTCCTTCCTTCCTTCCTTCCTTCCTTCCTTCCTTCCTTCCTTCCTTCCTTCCTTTCTTTCCTTCTTTCTTTCTCTCTTTCTCTCTTTCTTTTCTTTCTTTCTTTTTTGATAATATACTATTTGTACTTGCCTGCATTTTTTTTTAGAAGTTTGGAGTGAAGTTAAGAGAAAGAAATTGACTGGTGTTATCCTTATAAGACTACCTATGAGACTGAGGATATAAATGGTACTTTTCTTCATTCATTCAGCAATTAATTATTATTACACTGTGATAAATGCTGGAAGGAGGTAATATCAACCTTTACTCCTGCCCTCAAATAATTTATAAACTATAGTAATCACTCAAAATGTTAAACTAGGATTCTTAATATTGAAACTGTATTATTTCTTCTCTAAGGATATTCTTCTGGAGAATATTTATGGAGTTACAGCTATATCATGATAGACACTGGCACATATGCTACTTTAAAGTAATTAAGACATAATAGTTTGCTGTTGTTTTACAAATACATAGTCCATGGGATCCAGAAGTGGAGAGACTCTTAATTTTATGCATGTGTTAAATTTTAACTTTGACAGTTACTAACTGTGATTTAGGATACTATGACTCATGCAAAGTTGGACAATAGCAAGAAGTTAAATTATGTGTTTAAAGGGTTTTAATTCATTATTAACCAGTTTACTTAATTAATCAGAATTCCCCATTTCTAAGACATTGGTGGAGATCCTAGCCAGAACAAATTGTGAGACAATAGAACCAGTGATTTGGAAAGTTAAAATTGTGAGGCAAGTACTGTTTATCATAAATCACTCATAAACAAAATAAACCCTGAATTATTTTAAAGGATTATCAAGGACTGTGAATTCAAACCTGAGTTTTGCTACTTTTGTAGGTTAACTTTATCTCATTGTTCATTTTAGAGTCAGTTGACAAATGGATATAAACATGTGACAGCAACAGAATATTTTATGAAGGAAATTTAAATGAAGAAGCAATCAATTTCTCATAGTAATAAGAAGTGATTGAATTAATCAGGATCTTGGATCTAATATCTTATTTTGATGGGTACACAAAACAAGAGCTAAGAAGTGTATGCATGCCGTTTGAGGATCAAATGAAATAGTATCTGTAAAACCCTCAGCACTACCATTGGTTTATAGTGGGATAATATTTTACAAACTTTCTTTATCCTAAAAAAAAAATGTTATTCTTTAATCCTATGTCACTTTTCCTATTTTTCATGATTTTCAGAGATCACTGACAATGACTCAGTAATCACATTTGCTTTTCTTTCAGTTCATTTTGGCTTGATGATTTGGATTCTTTGAAAGTATTAGAAGTTGGCTCTTTCTATTTCTTTTCTTATCTTAGATTTAAAATCCTTGTTAGCTATTTAGTTTTGGTTTCTCATTCTCAGTCCAAAGTTGATCATTCTTGACAAAGAAAACAGAAGTAAAATAGATGTAGTTTTGTTAGCTCTGAGTAGATAATAATTTAATCATAGAATCTGAGAGTTGGAAGAGACCTCAGAAGCCTTGTCATGTAAAGTGTATCTGAACAAGAATGTCTTCTATTGCATATAGTTATCTAGTGTGCTTGAAAGTGGAGAGGAAAACTAGAGTTTCCTGGGACAGCCCATTCTGGTTTTGGATAGTTGTAGTTTTTATGAAGTTTTCTTACTTGAAATTTATCTCTCTCTCTCTACAACTTTTTATGTTGTCTCAATTACTTAAGACAATTTTAATATGGTTTGATTTTGTGACTAAAGTGATCATATATGCATGCTTCTGTTGACACTGAACTAACAGAACTTCTAAGTTTGACCAGCTGATATGTGACTGAATTAGCTTCCTCAACTTCATTTGGTTCTGTCAGTTGACTGCTTTATTTCATGCCATACACGTGGCATTTTGTGGTGTTTTTAATGTATATCATAGCATGGAAACAGGCAAAATGTATAATTCTTGTAGAGCAGTCGTTAGGGACTGCTAGAGATCTTGCCAAAGTTGTTAGTTTGGGAAAGTTATGTTTCAAGAGTCATTAAAAGGTCACAATGAGAGCATCTCAGTTGTATCAAATTATAGAGGAAATTTTAGGTTAAAATGAAAACCAGTACTAAGAACTGACAAGCTGTTGCTTTGAAATAGCCTGAGTAGGAAAGTGCTATCATAAAGGACTTAATAGGATTTATTTGTTTACATTCCTACATGGAGGATGATATTTGTAACTCAGAAGTTCTCATTATTATGGCAATTAGAAGGAGTATAAATAGACAAAAGGCATGAATGAAAGTTGAATATGAAAGGATAATATCTTTTTAAAAAAAAATGATGAAATTTTAAAAATGATGAAATTAGGAGGTGAGAGAGGAATATATTGTGAGAAAGGGAAAGGGAGAAGTGTAATGGTGCAAATTATCTGCCCTACAAAAGAGGCAGGAACAAGTTTTTATAGTGCAGGGGAAGAGGAGGAGAAAAGGAGGAATAAATGAACTTTACTCTCATGAGAATTGACTCAAAGAGGAAATAACATACATACTCATTAGGGGTATAGAAAGGAGAAGGAGAATAAATGGGGGGAATTACAATCAGCAATAGCAATTGTAGAAAAAAATTTAAAGCAAGTTTCTCTGATAGAATCAGAAATTTTTTTTTTTTTATAATTGCTATTGCTGATTGTACTTTTCCCCCCATTTATTCTCCCCCTCCTTTCACCCTTTCCCTTTCTTCCCTTCAAGAGGCCTTTGTGAGTTTCTCTTGGGTATGGTGTTGCTTTCTGGTAGGCTCCTAGAGTTTTGAAGCTACCTTTCCTCACTACACCTTGTTTGTTCCCAATTCTCAATGTAGCCATTCCTGACCCTTTGAGATTCACATCATGAGGCTGGAAAGGAAACAGTGTTTTCTCCAAGTTTTCTATCCATCTTTCATTCTCCTCTCTCCCCAAAGAGATTTCTAATTAGGAATTACTCTATTTTCTTGGCCACCTGCATTCTAATATTGCTTGAGTTCTTAGCTTGCTTTTTTAATGCATAACCCAGAGTATTGGGCAGTTTCTTCAGCTAATCTCCATATACTTCCTATGTAGCCTCACTTTATTTCAGGCAAAGCCTAGAAGCCTTCCATTCCTTTCTCTTGGGATTAACCAGGTTGTTAGCATCTACTCTGATGCCTTTAATGGACTGATTAGATAGAGATGTCCAGACTTTGTTCACTTCCAGTTTAGACCTCTGGATGACTCAATTACCAAGTATAAACCTTCTGTAATTATTTAGGGAGGAGTATGGACACATTTCACAACTGTGAACTGAATCGAGCACTCTAGAGGTGGTCAGTCCAAGGCAATGAACAGTGGAACTATTGTACTGTTCATCCTCGTGCCAGGATCCCTGGCATCCTGAGATGGAACTTAGGACTCAAACTCCTCTTGAAATCATGTTTACACTTGCTAGTTAGATTTTAGAAAGCTAATTTGGTTCAGTGGGTAGAGTTCAAGACCAATAAGCACTTAGTAAATGCTGGTTATATACTAACTTAAACTTAAGTCCTGAGAATATAAAGAAAAAGAAATGAAATAATATCTGTCCTCAAGGAACTTGTTTTTTTAAAAGAAGGATGTACATATTTCTACAAATATTATGCATACATAAAGATGTGCTAGGGTCCCTGGAACTTGCAAGAGGTGATTAAATTTTTCAGTATGAGCACTCATCCTAAGAAATCCACAAATATAGAACAGGATTTATTGTTTTATTGATTGTCTGGACTTAAAGTGATGGAGAAAAAGGTTAATAATGCAGATTAAGTTTAAAAATATGCCCTGTAAATAATGTCTACCCTCTATCCTATTCCAGTCAGTTCTTAAACTTTTACCATCAAAGATCAGAAAAAGTTTCACTTAGGAGGTGCCAGAAGACTTGTTTTCAAATCCTATTCCTCATACATCATAGCCTAATGTGGCTATGAGTAAATCACTGAAATTCATAGTTTCATTTTTCTCATCTGTAAAATAGAGTTATTTTCATCTATAAAATCTAACTAAGATGGATATATTTAGGTTGTGAGGCTCAAGTGAACTAATATGTATAAAGCACTTTGCCAAATTTATAGAACTATATAAATGTCAACTTCTAATACTACTGTTTATATTACTCCTGGCTGTCTATTTTAGTTACCTTGTGAATTAAATGGGCTTTTGTGGGATGACCTAGAAACCTAATCACCACATATAATAGTGTTTATATAAGAAAATGCATTATCAGCTGCAAAGAGACTTAGTAATGAACTTTTGGAACAATAGCCATTTGCATGAGTTGGATAACTGAAATTAAATTGCCTTTTCTAATAAGGAAAAGCAGATATCCACATGACAAAAAAAAAAAAAAAAGAAAAAAAAAAAGCTTTATTTACCCTAAGTATTTGTGAAACAACTTCTTTTTTCAAGTCTCAGAAAGTCTTCTATAGAAGACATAACAACAACTTGCCTAAATTCATGACAGGGGAAAGGAGAAGAAAACTGAGTTCAAAAGGAGTTAGAGAAATCTTTTCTCAAGATGGTTTGTTTTGTATTTGGCCTAATACATAGCTGAAATGCCATCTCTTCACTAAAACTTAAACATATCAATAGTTCCTCCCTGATTCCCTCACCCACTATCTTATATGAGACAGTATTTTAATTTGTTTACATAAGTTGTGTATATTCTTTAAGTGAGCAATGACCATTGCTGCCCAGGGAGATCCCAGGCCCTCAATTTCTGATAGTCATTGAACCATTGTGGCACAATTCTGCTCCTTGACTGAGGTGACATGCACTATATATAGACATAAGCTTAGCTTTTGATAAATATTTGTAAACCATTATTAGTGAAAACATACACATGTTTATACCTTGTGTCTGTTTCCAGGTGGCAGAAAAATATGGTAGTAAGAAAATACTTAGCATTAAAATCCCTGGCAACTGTTATAAATTTCTCACTGTATTCAGACATGCAGTGACCTTTACAGCAATTTTTTTCCCCTGGCTTTCCCCCCCTGTTGTTGTTTTTAAGTATCAAGAAACATAAAAAGATGCATGCCTGAAGGGAGTTTTTTCTTTTAAATTAACATGGCTAACGATTAAGCATATTATTTCCTTGGTGTAGAGAATTCTCTGGAAGATAAATTCCTTCTACCAAGGCAAATCAGTGTCTTTTCTATCAATTGTATTCTTCAAAAATTGTCCAGACCACTTAAGTGGTTAAGTGACTTGCCTAAGATCACAAAGTCTATATGTGTCAGAATCAGTACTTGAATCCAATTCTTCTGACTCGATATACTAGGTTAGTCTATCTCTCTAGTAATTTATTTACTTACATGAAACAATTATAATGTTTTTGGTTTTTATGGTTTTTATGTCACAATTTGTTTCCTGAACTCCAAGTCTTATTGCCCCTTCCATTCCAAGCAGTGGGCCTTTTTTTTTTTTTTTTTTTTTTTTTTTTTTTTTTTTTTTTGTGATAAAGATTAATTGAAACAGTGACCATCACCACCACTCCCATTTTTTTAAACATATGCCAAATTTCATATCCATGGCCCCCATCTTTAGACTGAGAATGATCTTGTCATCTCTTCCTCAATCCCTGTTAATTCCATTACCTTCCTTCTGTCTATTTTTCTCTATGTTATATATAGATCATCCTGTATACATTTGTTTTCAGGTTGTCAGGTTGTCTCCCTCACCGGATTGTATATCAGCCCCTTCAGGACAGGAACTATCTCTGCCTCTTCTCCACCCCCCCCCCCCACTTAACACATTGCTTAGCATATAATAAACACTTAATAAGTGTTTATTGCTTGATTGCTAATTCCAAATTGTTTTCCAGAGTAGTTGGATAAATTTACAGTTGCACCAACCTTGCATCAATGTTGTTCCTATTTTTCCTCTAGTTCCCTCAGTGTTGAATACTGCTGATTCACATTTTTGTTGTTTCTTAGTAAATATTATCAAGAAGTGCTTTGCCAAAATGAGTTGTTGTCCATCCTTTTATTTACATCTCTCAAGCAGCCTATGTCTTAAAAATTCATTTGTAAATCATTAAGTTTGTCTACAGGAAAGTGTATTTTGAGTCCCAGTGTCAAAAATTGACATTAGTTTCCCAGACTAGCCAATAACAAACATATTGTCTTTGATATATATGAAAAGCAGCAGAGAATTCTTACTGAATCAGGACTACTGTATTATTTTATTATATCTTGAATGTTGGCATTTGTAGAAAGCAAATTTTAAGTAGAGGATGAAGTGGAGATGAAAGTTTTATAGAGATTCAAAAAGTGATTCTCTAATTTCATTTACAAAAGTATTACTTGCTTTCCTTGCTTCCTCCCTCCTTCCTTCCTTTCTTTCTTTCTTCCCAAACTCCCTTTGTTCTTCCCTTCTTCTCTTTCTCTTTTCCTTCCTTCTTTCCTTTTCTCTTCCTCCTTTCTCCTTCCCTCCCTTCCTCCCTTCCCTTCTTCCTTCCTCTCTCCCTTCTTCCTTTCTTCTTTCTTTCCTTTACCCCTCCCTCTCTCCCTTCTTTTTTTCCTTTCTTCCTTCCTTCTTACCTTTCTTCCTTCCTTCTTACCTCTGGTTTTAAGTATTTTTTTTAAATCAATTGAGATTAGAAGTCATTCTTTCATCCACAAATAGAATGAAGAGAAAAGGAGAGATTTTTATCATATGCTGTTTGGACAATAGAAGGAAAAGAGAAAATGTATGTGACTGAACATGTGGAAGTTCATTGCTTGAATACTACTACGTAGTATTTATTAACTTTTAACAATGCATAGGGAGAGGGGAAGAAAGAAGGAGTGGAGAAAAAAGAGGGGAAGGGAAAGTATCTCATTGGCCATCCTCATTGGTGGAGATCAATTTATGCCAGTTTGGTTATTATATGGAAAAAGTCAGATGAGGAAATAGACTGCCTCATTGGACTT
Organism: Sminthopsis crassicaudata; assembly: GCF_048593235.1. Taxonomy (NCBI): domain Eukaryota; kingdom Metazoa; phylum Chordata; class Mammalia; order Dasyuromorphia; family Dasyuridae; genus Sminthopsis; species Sminthopsis crassicaudata. The sequence goes on from NC_133620.1 coordinate 413,995,016, forward strand.
GGAGGGGGAAACAGGGTTCATTTAGAGATTGATATGGATGGGATGTTTGTAGAATGGTTGTATTTTATTTTGCAAACAGATCTTGTTACAGCACTCCATCAATAAGCATTTAATTCAAAACTTGTTATGGGCCAAAATTTATGTTATAGGGTAGGAGCACAAAGATAAAGAGGTTTAAAAAAAGGCCCTGCTCTTCTAAGGGGGAGAGAGAATAGCATGTAAGTAAGCTACATGCAGAGAATGAGGAAGATGACTTTAATAAGGAAAGCTCTAGAAATTTGGGGACATCAGGAAGAAGAAGATGAATGGAACCTCTTGAAGAAGGTGAAAGAAGCCCAAAATTCTTAGTAGGAGAAGAGGAAGAAAGTTTTCTAGTCATGGAGCAATATTTGGTACAAAGGCACAGAGATGGGACACAGAGTAAGTGGATTTGGGGGGAGGGGAATGTAAGAATATTAGACAGGTAAGAATGGGCCAATTTATGAAGATCTTTAAATGTCAAATAAACAACTTTCTATTTGGTAAAGGAAGAAATAGAGTAGCACTGGAATTTAATGAGTAGGAGAAAAACCTGGTTCCACTTTTGCTTTAGGATAATTACTTTGGCAATTATCTGGAGGATGGATTGGTACAGGGAAAAGTTTGAAGAAGGACAATCTGTTTTAAAACTATTTCAATAGAGCAGGTAATATGGGTCTGAACTAACAGGTAAATGAAGAGAATGGGGTATATTCCAAAGATGTTATAAAAGACTTGGCAACTTATTAGAGATTAAAATAGGATAAGCCAGTGTTACTGAGAAGATTATGATATCCTCAGTAGTAGTAAGGACCACTTGGTGATACAGTAGATAGAACATTAGTCATGGAGTCAGGAAGGCTTGAGTTCAGATTCAACCTGGGAAGTTTACTAGTTATGTGTACTTGAACAAGTCATTTGAGCTCTGTTTGCCCCAGTTTCCTCAATTGTAAAATGGGGATAATAACTGTATGTATTTCACAGTGTTATAGGGATCAGGTAAGATATATATATATATATGTGTATATATATATGTGTGTGTGCATATATATGTATGTATTATATAATATGTATCTGTCTACATAACTTATGTATATTATCTCATATATATTTATGTTAAATATATATATATACACACATATATTTATATATCATTTAGCATAGTGCCTGGTACATAGTAGGCACTACAAAAATCTAGTTATTATTAATAGTTATTATTATTTTACTAGTACTCTTAGAAGGGTTTGAAGAGAAAAATATTAGGCTTGTTTTAGATCAATAGATCTAATTTAAGTCTGAGATGTCCTGTCTATGATATGCACAGTTTTAAATGTCCAGTGGACCATTTCTGATATTGGACTGGAGTTTAGGAGGGAGACCAAATATAATGATCTGGTGATCCATCTGCATAGAGATAATTGAATCTAAATGAATTATTGCGTTCCCAACAAAGGGAACTAAGCATGAGAAAATAGTGTCCTGTAGAGCCAGAGGAAAAGTGACTGACAATATTAAGTGCTACTAGTAGGGCTAGAAGGAGGAAGATTGAGAAAAGCCTATTAAATATGGCAATTAAGAAGTGACTGATAACTCTGGAGGTAACAGCTTAATTTGAATGATAAGGCTGGAAGCCAAATGCTGAGAGTCTAGAAATGAGTGTGAGGAGAGGAAATAGAGACAGTGAATATTATTCTACAACCAATAGCTACATAGTAAGGGATGTGAAGAATATGCTATTCGCTCTACCAATCAGACTCCCAAAAAACTATTTTAATGACTTAGAAAAAATAAAAACAAAATTCATGTGGAAAAACAAAACATCAAGAATTTCAAGGGAATTGTACAATCTAAAATTATATTATAAAGCAGTGGTTATCAAAACCATTTGGTATTGGCTAAGAAAAAGACTAGTTGATCAGTGGAATAGGTTAGGTCCAAAGGACAAAATAATCAATAACTTTAATAATCTAGTGTTGACAAATCCAAGGACCTCAGCCGGAAAATTGGAAATTAATATGGCAGAAACTAGGCATTGACCCATACTTAACACCGAAAACCAAGGTCAGGTCAAAATGGGTTTATGACCTAGGAATAAAGAATGAGATTTATAAACAAATTAGAGGAACATAGGATAGTTTACCTCTCAGACCTGTGGAAGAGGAATGAATTTATGTCCAAAGAAGAACTAGAGATCATTATTGATCACAAAGTAGAAAACTTTGATTATATCAAATTGAAAAGGTTTTGTACAAACAAATCTAATGCAGACAAGATTAGAAGGGAAATAATAAACTGGGAAAACATTTTTACAGTTAAAGGTTCTGACAAAAGTCTCATTTCCAAAATATAGAGAGAATTGACTCTAATTTATAAGAAATCAAACCAATCTCCAATTGATAAATGGTCAAAGGATATGAACAGACAATTCTCAGATGAAGAAATTGAAACTATTTCTAGCCATATGAAAAGATGCAAAGAAATGCAAAGTCAGACAACTCTGAGATACCACTACACACCTGTCATATTGGCTAGAAGGACAGGGAAAGATAATGCAGAATGATGGAGGGGATGTGGGAAAATTGGGACACTGATATATTGTTGGTGGAATTGTGAATGCATCCAGCCATTCTGGAGAGCAATCTGGAATTATGCTCAAAAAATTATTGAACTGTGCATACCCTTTGACCCAGCAGTGTTACTACTGGGCTTATATCCCAAAGAGAGCTTAAAGAATGGAAAGGGAGCTGTATGTGTAAGAATGTTTGTGGCACCCCTTTTTGTAGTGGCCAGAAACTGGAAACTGAGTGGATGCCCATCAATTGGAGAATGGCTGAATAAATTGTTGTATATGAATATTATGGAATATTATTGTTCTGTAGGAAATGACCAACAGGATGATTTCAGAAAGGCCTGGAGAGACTTACATGAACTGATACTGAGTGAAATGAGCAGGACCAGGAAATTGTTGTATACTTCAACAACAGTATTATTTGATGATCAATTCTGATGGAAGTGGCCCTCTTCAACAATGAGATGAACCAAATCAGTTCCAATAGAGCAGTAATGAACTGAACCAGCTACACCCAGCGGGAGAACTCTGGGAGATGACTATGAACCACTACATAGAATTCCCAATCCCTCTATTTTTGTCCACCTGCATTTTGGATTTCCTTCACAGGCTAATTGCATACTGTTTCAAAGTCTGATTCTTTTTGTACAGCAAAACAATTGTTTAGACATGTATACATATATTGTATTTAATTTATATTTTAACATATGTAACATGTGTTGGTCAACCTGCCATCTGGGGGGAGGGGGAAAAATTAGAACAAAAGGTTTGGCAATTGTCAATGTTGTGAAATTACATGCATATATCTAGTAAATAAAAACTACTAAAAAAAAAAGAATATGCTATTTCCTTTTCTTGGATATCTTATAATATATCTTATGATAATATAGCAAATATTATATATTTTAAGTAAATTCATTTTGTTCATAGTTAACTTTGTCAAGGATGAAACTTCCTAGAGGAGAATGTCAAGGGTAGCTAAAAATGATTTCTAGGTTGTGCTAAGCTAAGACACATCCAATAAGATTTTAAAATGGTGCTACAACTGCCAAATGACTCAAAATGTCATGATATATTTCTAGGAATATAGGTTGTTGGATCACAAATTTAGAACTGGGAGGGATCTTGGAAGTCATCAAGTTCACCTCTCTTATTTTATTAAAGAAGAAAGTAATGAAAAAAAAAAGGTGGGTGACATATGTAGGGCCACACAGGAAGTTGGTGCTGAGGTTGGATTTGGATCCAGGTCTTTCTAAATATATCCAGTGCTTTATCCTTTTATACCACATTGCCTCACAAAGGGAGATCTAGTCTTCTTTGATTAGCAAAATGACTCTTGGATGTTGGCATCTGCTGGAACTCTACTTAAAGGCAGACTTTTCTCTTCCACTTTATTGGGATGTTGGGTTTTTGGAGTTTAGAAGATGGAGCAACTCACATTTATAATTTCAGTAGCCTAATGACCTTCTTGTTGGAAACTTATGACATTACAGCTATGGCTAAAAATTTTTTCACAGCATACAAATATAAAGACTATACTTTGGTTTGTGGTTACAGTCTCAATTTGTATGACTTGCTCCTATTTGTAGCTGTGTCTCTTTGGCCATACAATATGCCATATTATCTTTTCCCTTTTGTAATTGCTGGGTATTACATTGGCCTGTTATTTTTTCCCCATTTGACCACAGACATTGGTCATTTCTGCTTCAGTAAGATTGGTACCATATCTTCTGCCTACCCTACTTATTCTTGGCACATCTTTTTTTTTTTTTTCCTTTTTTTTTTATTAAAGCTTTTTATTTACAAAGCATAGGCATGGGTAATTTTTCAACATTGACCCTTGCAAAAAATCCAAATTATCCTCTCCCTTTCTCTACTCCTTCAAGATGGCAGGTAGTCCAATACATATTAAATATGTTAAAGTATGTGTTAAATCCAATATATGTATACATATTTGCTGCACAAGAAAAATTGGATCAAGAAGGAAAAAAAAAAAACTTAGAAAAAAAACAAAATGCAAGCAAACAACAGAAAAAATGAGAATTCTGTGTTGTGGTCCACACTCTCAGCACATCTTATAGCAAAGTAATGAGGTATTTAGCTATTTTCCACCTTCCACAACTGTTATATAGGCCTATATGTGGTGTGTTGTGGAAGTATGGCTCTAGCACTGGGTGACTGATTCTATTATGGGCCATTGCTGTTTGTGATCTTTCTTTGCCATTTATTGTATAACACTCTTGTAACATGGCATAGTAGATACTGTGTGTTCTGGACTGGGCTTGTCTCAGCCCAGACTCTTTATAGTTTGAGTTTGATAATGAAATAAAGTAAGATACTTCAAGAATCAATCAGCAATTAGCAAAAGGAGATTTACTTAGCCTATCACAGAAAAGTTGTTCATAGATGAGCATGAAGGATACCAGATTAATTCAGCTCAGGAAACCTAAACCCCTAAACCTGAATTGCTGCCAGTTATTTTCCAGTGAGTCAAATATATCAGAGGCTCTTGATATATCAGAGATGGCTCTTGGAGCTCCTTGTGACTGCTCTGTATTCATGTAACCAGCAAATGATATCAACTGCCTGGTCTTTAATCTCATGGGTCAACCAAGTCTTGAGGATGGTTCTAATGCATTTTGAATTTTATTTTGAATTTCATTGGAACAGGAGCTAGAATATTGCTTCAGTTATAGAAGACCAGCCTTAAAATCACAGCAATGTGGGTTTGTGTTCTTCTGTCACACATTTGACGCTGGCCAAATCAACCTCTCAATGATCACAGAAAATTCAAACAAGTTACATCAGAGGAGGAATTTTTCTGGTGGAGAATTCTCCACGATGATAAAAATCACAGGTCAAGCCCAAAAAAGAAAAATAATCTTAACAAACCAATGACATAAATTTGATGTCATTCTTTCCTTCTGAGTCTCATAGCCACTGGAAAGATTGGAAGTTAGTCTTAATATGGTTTTTGGCTTCATCCTGCCTTGTCAACAGACTCTCTTTGCCAACCTCCCAAAAGACATTATGACCATGATTTTGGCTGCTTATTTAGTTTGTCAGGATAACTAGGAAAAAACCAACTTTCAGGTATCGGGAGAAGTATCTCAGTGAAATTTCATCATACTATTTTCAGCTCACCATAACTTTTTTTATCTCTAGTCATATAGATAGATTCATAATTTTTCTGTATTATTGCATGAATGTTTATAGAATATAATTCTTGGCTTGCAGTAGCTACTGAATACATCTGAAAAACAAACAAAATTATGTCTATAGGCTATCAAATTGCCAAATTATTAAAAAACTAGAAGTATATACTGATATATTCTCCAGGTTTCTTATTATTACCAATACCCTTTTGTGTGACTGTAAGATATACTGGATAAAATTTGATCTATGTTATAGTGACACCTTACCCTTCTTAATGATGAGCATTAGTCAATTATTTTTTAAGCCCATAAAAATCACCTGTATTTTTTTTTTTTTTTTTTTTGCATATCAGCAAGGAAAAGTGAGAAAGACTGAAATATCAGAAAACAATAAAATGGTAACTGTTCTCTTCAGTTTAGTGGGGATGCTTAGGCTCAAAAATATCTCTTATATGTTACAATTTTGCAGAAAGAAATCTTAGCTCTATTATTCATTAACTCATTGAGTTTATAGCTCTGTTGCTCTTCCTAGCGAAGGTATCCCATGCATTAGTGAACACTTGACATAACTAACCTTACTGTCCTAAATTGTAGGAACAGTCCTAAACAGTAGGAACAGAAATTTTTTGGAAAAACTTTATCCCTTCAAAATTTACCTAATAGTTTGTTAAGTATAGAACATGTGTATATTATATGTTATATGTTTCTATCGTGTAGCAGATGGGTACAAATATATTGTGTTACTTTCTTGTCCACAAATGAAACCAGTGGAAAAGATACTATCTTTTCTGTTTTTATCTTATTCCAATGCTGCATTATAATTTAGAAAGCTTTCAGGTGATAGTATGTAGTAAATGAACTAGAAGGACCTGGGCACAAAATGACAGATTTTCAAACCCCTCCCCCCTTTTTTGTTTTTTGTTTTTTGGTGAGCACAAAAGGAAGATGTTTTGGCATTTTGTGGCATTTCCTTTTATGCTGAAGAAATCTCATTCTAAGCCATTAGATTTAGGGGACTTTACTGCTCTTCTTGGTTCTGACCAGAATATATTTACTCCTTACTCCCTCCCCTCTCTTAAGGTCCAAACTTCCTTCAGAGCACAGCTCAGAGGTACTCCCTGTCTCCCTTCAGATCCCCTCTGTTGTTTGTTAGTGCTGAGTTTTTGTTGTTGTTCTTGTTATTTCCCAGTCTCCCTTCAGATCCCCTTACTTGTTTGTTAGTGCTTGGTTTTGTTGTTGTTTGTTTGTTGTTGTTTGTTTGTTTTTTTTAACTGGACCTCATATTTCAATAGTCTGAGGAGCTTCTGGTGGGGAACTGCCTCTACTAATGTGGATTGGCATCTACTCAATTAAACAACTTGATCTGAGTCATCTAATGAGTATGTATCATGGAAGGGGATCCAAGCTGGGGCTTCTTAAAACTAGCTTTTTACCTACTGTGCTATGCTGATTTTTTTTTAATCTCTTGCATTACTATGCATATAATTTTAATTTCCTTAACTATATGTGTATTTAATCTCCTTTCTAGAAGATAAGTTCTTTGATTACAGCAACTGTTTGTTTTTCTCTTGGATGCTAATACATGCATCCTTGTAATAAATGCTTTTTGAATTAAAGTTTGGGGTGATGTATCTTTGTACATTTAGACACTTGTAAAAATGAGCATCACAACAGAAGCGTAATACAACATAAGAAATAAAAATGAAACCAATCTTTGTTACTTCTAGAAAAGTTGATTTTTGTTCATCTACAACTAATTCTCAAAGGAGTTTTAAAGATGAGAACCGTCAGTGAGTTGCTTTACTGAGATGATAAATCTTTGTGGTCCTGCACACCTGGACTTCTCAGGAAGCCCTTTTTATTGCAGAAGGAACTAGCTAACAGCTTGCTGATTATCATCTTAAGTTTTTTTTTTTTTTTTTTAGTGGAAGGAAGCTAGGCCAAGAAAGGCCAAGTACCTCATCCCTACTTTCACAACATGTCACAGACAGCCTTTTCCCTAAATCACACTTCCAGCCCTGTCTGCTCCTGGCCTGCCTCAGCATTGTTATTATTATTGTAATAAGCAGGCAGATTGGAGGGGTTTTTAAACCAAAACACAGCTGGTGAGTCTAATTTTAGACGGATCGAGATGAGTGTCCCTCTTTAACAGGCTTGGTTTCTCAAACTCCTTCCACACATTAAGTTGCTTTTTAGCCAGATGTCTCATGACTGGTGAGCGTCTTTCTTTCGCATCAGCACTTTCATTGGCATGGTCTTTTCATGCCAGCATTCTAACTTAGCACACTCCTCACAGTGACTTTCTCTTTGCTGGGAAGAAGCAAAAAGCTGTTTGTGTGCAGATGGTCTATGAGATCCAGTAATAACTTGGATGATTTGTGTCACATTGATGAGAAGTTCCTGAGGAGCATATGAGTGAGGGATAAAGCTTCCTCCAATACCAGGCTTGAATCTAGAAGATGGAACCATCATCTTTCCACTTTGCTGCTTTGTTCAGATGTTCACCATTATCAAATGCATACTGTAGAAATAATGCTAATCTGTTAATTATTCCAAAGTATAGCAGCACTTTTCTTTAATATGCTCTAAATTTTCAAGTCTATCTTTGTAGTAATAGAACAGAAACTAACTTTCTTTAAAATCGACCAATTCTATTTTCTTCCAGCAACTCCATCAATGATTATATTAAGTGAGGAATTATCTCTCTAGCAGAACTGAGACTGGTAATCTGGTAATGACAATAGTTCTCTAAGATAATGTTTATAGCATTAAAGTCCAATAGTGAGAAAGGAACTAAATGTTGAGATTCTTTCTGGCATAATACATGAGTATTGACTAAATTTGGATTTAGGAAGACCCAAGTAAAAATCATATATTATAGTTAGTAACTAGATGATCAAATGCAAGTCATTTAATTTCTCTCTGTCTTAGTTTCCCCATCTGTCAATTACTCTTTATGTTATATCATCTTGGGGAAACCACAGCTTTCCTGGGCTTTAGTTTTGTCATCTGGAAAAATGAATCTATTTTGCCTTTGAGGTCCCTTCCAGCTTAATATCTGTGATTCCATCATTTTACCTCAGTAGTAGTGCTAAATTCTTTGTTCATTTACCATCTGGAAAATTGGCATTGAGGTTATTCCCTCACTATTAACAGTATTAGCAGTAAAAGCTGACATTATCTCCTCTATTTCACTTATTTAAATTAGGCTAAAAATGTTTATTTTTTCAGATATTTACTTTTGTTTATATTTTACTGATCTGTTTTATGTAAAAGACATAGATCTTTTCTTTCCTTTCAAAATATAGATGAGAAAATGCAAAGACTTTGCCTAAAATACCATAGAATCACAGCTTTGGTGTTTAAGACATTGGAATTCATGCCCTAAGGTTTTCAAAGAAATGGATACTGCTTTTCATAGAGATTAGAGATTTTTGTCATCCTTCCTGATTCATCCTACCATTTTCTTAGAAAAGAATATGCTGAGAAACGTTAGCAAGAGTTCATTTTTAGTTAATTACTTTTTTTTTAAATAACAAAACCAATAGCCCACAACAAATATTGTTTTGCTGTTCAAGAAACAGTGCAAGTCTCATAGGAATTGAGAGCTTCTTAATTCAATGTGAAAAATACTGTCACAGTTTTGCTTAGAACTTCAATAATAAATATGAAGTGCCCCATAGATATAATTTCATTCTTCAGAAATCTCAAATATTCCTGAGTTTATGGCTGTAATTCCAAGGCGGCTTTTTTTTTTTTTTTTTTTTTTTTTTTTTTTTTTTTTGGTTGATATGGAAACATTCCTTGGATGCTTGGGCTTGTTATATTCTGTAACTTTGCAAAAATCATGCATACTTTCCTCCTCCACAAAAGACTGTTTTTAAAACTAGAAGAAACTGATTGTTAATTTTGTACTCATAATTTAACCTAGTAGAAATAGAATTGGATGTAATGTAATTAGATAGCAAGAGGAAGCTTGAAAAGCCCCAACTCAAATAGTTAATCAAAATAAACAATTTCATTACAAGTTTTTATATGACTGATTCTATACTTTTAAATAAATCATAATTTTTCTCAGTTTATTTTCCAAATTTTGGAAAACTTTTTAAATGATCTTTTGTAGAAGAGGTTTTTAAGAGAATTTTTTTTTCAATTGAAAAACTCAATAAACATTTAAAAGTGCTTGCTTTGTAGGAGGTACTGAATTAATCACTGAGGATACAGAAAGAGACAAAAGACAATCCCTGTGCTCAAGTTGTTTAGTCTTTTATTTTTTATTTTATTTTTTCCCCCCTGAGGCTGGAGTTAAGTGACTTGCCCAGGGTCACACAGCTAGAAGTGTTAAGTATCTGAGACCACATTTGAACTCAGGTCCTCCTGAATTCAAGGTTAGTGCTCTATCCACTGCGCCACCTAGCTGCCCCCTGTTTAGCCTTTTATTTGGAGATTTCTATCACTTAAAGACTTTTCAAGATCGTAGAAAATAGGATAATATTTTAAAGCTTAAAGTTCATCTTAGTGGTAACCTAAGACTAGCCTTCTAATTCTGCAAACTAAAAACTGATGCTTTGTAAAATCAAATGATTTTCCTGAGGTCACACTGTCATAAGGAGGGGAACTGGGATCAGGGTTCACAGGAAGAGACTTCATAGTCATAAAAGTTGGGCTTTATTCTCTGCTCTACCAATTAAAACCTTTGTGATCCTGAGCAAGTCATTTCTCCTCCCTTAGATGGCTTCAGTTTCCTTAACTAATGAGGAGCTTTGACTAGGTCATTTCTAAGATCTTATCCTATATTAATAACTATGGCTTTGTAATCCTAAGAAATAATCTGAATCTATATTTCTTCAGAGACAACTGGAGGGACCTAAAGTACTTGCAGAATCCTATTAGATATAAATTTTCCTATTAATCTATTTGATAATTTAAAAAAATATATAGAATTATTTAATTTGCATCTTTTGCCATCTGGAAAAATTTACTGTTCAAATTTTCCTCTCCTACCATTTCCTCACCTACATTAGACATTTCCCATCCATGCCATTTTTTGTCATGCTACTTCAGTGACCCAGAATATCTACCCTTCTTTCTGACCAAGTCCTAGTCAGTGCCGAGGGACCTAGACCTCCTGGAAAGACCTAAAGTCATTTTTGTCTTCAGTTTGTTCAGGAATGGATCATAAAGTATCCTCTTGAGGTCTTATCTTTTGCTCTAAGTGCTGTTTCTAGAGCTTCCATAATTATTTATTTTTTAATTTCCTGTATGCTTTCTCTCTTCACCTAGCTTATAAGATTCTCTTCTCTGTTGTTCTTTGTCTTGGTATCTAAACACTCTGTTCTTGTTAATTCCTTTGATGCAATTTGTAGAAAAACTAAGTCAAATTGTTACTTGGCCCTTTTTGACATAGTTTTTTTTTTTTTTTTTTTTTTTTCATTTGTTGATTATTTGTAGTAAGGAAAACAACAATAATTTTTTAAAAATACAATTATTTCACCCTTGAAAAGAGCAAAAAAGGGAATTTAAATTTAGTTCAGGAGGTCTGAGTATCCCAAGTTTTCGGTAGTAGTCTACATATATGTATGTATGTGGATATATATATATATATATATTTTTTAAGATGGCTGAATTTTATTATGTAATTAATTCCATTTACCTTTCATTATCATTGTTATTCTAAGTAGCCTTGACCAATAGCTGTCAGTTTCATAATGGTAACAGTTGATTCATATATGCTAGTTAGAAAAAAAATAACTTTTGTTCAAAATTTCAAGCTATGATCTGAGATCAGACAGAGCTCAAGTTAGCCCTCAGGTAGGGATCATTTTGGTCATCCAGATCCTTGTTTTACCTTTTAAAAAATGAGAAAAAAGGCACCACTCCCTCCATCCCACCCCTTAATTCCCTAACTGTGACTTGTCCCAAATCAGGCATCTATTGTCAGACCTGCTTACCTCTTATTTAGCATGAAACCGTTGTTTATAAACCACTTACTGTATAGCAGCATTCAATGTGATACACATTGTGATGTGTATCGCCCCTTTGTTTTGGAGCTGATTTTTAAACCAGGGGTCTTAGATTCATCCTCCCCATGTATTAGTTCTCTATAGTACATTTCATCACTACAGACTATGATCCTGCCCACCTGTCTCCAGAAACATACCATTGATTACAAGGTGATACCAGGTGAGGGAATGTGGCAAGGTAAGCATACATCATTACCACTCCTGCAAGTGTCTAAAAAATACATTTCCTATTGGTGGTCTGCATCTTTGTATTTTGCAGTTTGTAGAATTTGCTACGGTTTACTGCATAATACTTTTATCATTTTTACATTAACATGGTGTTTTGGAGTCACAGAAATTTAAGAGTTTTCTAATGTTTTCTTTCTTAGGATGCCTCTCTGATGGACATGAACTCTTTCAGTCCTTTGATGCCAACATCCCCTTTATCCATGATAAACCAATATAAGTTTGAAGATGAGCCAGACTCAAAGGACCTTTTCATTACAGTTGATGATCCGGAAAGTCACATTACTACAATTGAAACTTTCATCACCTACAGAGTTACAACTAAGGTAACCCTTTTATAAGCTTTCTTTTTTCCTCCATCACAAATGTTTTCTTTGAAAATTTAGCAGAGCTTCCATTTGATTTTACACTTGGCATTTTGAAATCTTGGCAGGATTTAGCACTGAATTGCTCATCACTGCCTTGAGCATTTTGAACAACTCAGATTTTCTCTTCTGTCCGCCAGCTGCTTCCCAAGAGTTTGGTTGAATTCAGATATACGGCTGAAGCTACAATATAAGTTCCAAGTCAAAGCAATTGTGCCCAGTCTGTAATAATAAGTATATAATTGTATGTTTGTTTTTTCAGTTAATAAAATTATGAAAAATACCCTTTGTGAAGAAAATTACTTTAACGTTCAAGGATAAAACATTACATGAGTACCATTTAGTATTTATCAAATTTATATAGTAACATATTCTAAAGCTCTTTTGAAAATTTGACTGATTCTTACAAAGTTTGATTAGATAATTGGTTAAGGCCCCCATTTTATAGGTTTAGAAATTGAGTTGTTCAGAAAGTTTGCCTGCATTGCCTGTTAGAATTAAGACCAGAGCTTACTTTTGGGTTTCCAGGATAAAACTTTTTGAATAAAATAAAGTAACAAAACTTTATAGCATTCATATATATCAATCCACTGCCCTTTTCCCCTATTGCTAGTTCCTTTTTTCTAAGATTATCACTATCATAAATTTGGTTTTTATCCACATGTTCATTTGTGTATTGTCTCCCTCATTCAAACATCAGTCCTTAAGGATCTATGTTTTGCTTGTTATTTTTTTTTTACCTTTATTATATCTGAAGTATATAGCACATTGCTATACCTTTGCTTGTTGATTTATTTCAGTGTCTTTAAATCTGTCAAATTATTTTCTTGTGCTATCATTGTACACTGTCCTTTTTTTTCTTTTTTCCTCTCTTACCTTGACTCTATGTACCCCAACAAAAGTCCAGGTCCTTTAAGCAAGCTTACATTTGGAGGTACTTTTTATCATCTTAGCATAAGGGAAATAACATTTTACATCACAACAGCTCTTGAAGACATTTTTCCAAGTCATAGAGTGCTAAAGCTTATGTAATTGGTTGCAGTGCTTATGCTGATAAATTTACTGACCCTTAAAGTAGGAAACTAGATAACATGTAGTGAATAGAATCAGTCCTGGAGTTAAGAAAACCTAAGTTCAGATATGGCCTTTGTGATCCTGGGCAAGTCACTTAAGTCTGTTTCCTTAGTTTTCTCATCTGTAAAATGAACTAGAGAAAAAAATGACAAACTACTCCAATATCTTTGCCAAGAAAATATAGCATATGGGGTCATGAAGGTTCTGACATTACTGAAATGACTGAACAATTAAAGTATTGAAATATAATTTTATACACCTATACATCATTATATTTACTAGAATATCATATATCCATACATATGTATGCATGCATGAATTTAAAAAAATTATCTAGATCTAAAATTTCATTATTGTGAGATGCTTGCTATAGGGAAACTCCTACTATCATTGAAAATTGACAATTATTTTATAACTTATTGTCTTAGAGAGTTGCCTGTGACAAAGACAGTTAAAATAACTTGCCCATCTTCAATCATCCAATCCATAAGATTTATTAAACACCTGCTGTATGCCAGATATTGTGGAATAGTGGCTAGAGAACTGACCTTGAAATAAGGATATACAAAGTCTTGTCTTTGATACACACTGGCTATGTGACTTAACCATGTAGAGACCTTGGCAGAGAATGTGCTGGTCTGTGATTTTTCTTGTGTAGCATAATAAATGTGGAAATATATTTAGAATAACTGCACATGTTTAACCTAAATTGGATTATTTGCTGTCTAGGGGGAGGAGGATGGGGAAAAAGGAGGGAAAAAAATTTGGAACACAAGTTTTCAAGTTGAAAACTATCTTTGCATGTATTTTGAAAATTAAAAAGCTATTATTAAAATTTTTAAATGATTAAAAAAGTGCTGATCCATACACAAACTGTCAAGGCCTAGTGCAGATGTAGTTCAAACTAGATTAAGATATAACTAGGAAATATTCTCCAAAATAAATAGAAAATACAACAAAATAAAGACAATATATTTCTATAAGTCAATGATGTGGCCTGCAGGGATCCTTATATGAGGTCAGATATCCTTACATTCTATTTGAATGTAACACCACTACTTTATGTCAGTGAAATCACCTATCTAATAAAAAAAAAGTGTCAAGAGCTATAATAGGAATACAAAGGTGAAGAAACCTCCATCCTGACAGAGGCTATATTCTCTACTACAAACTATAAAGATATGTACTAAATATATAAAATATACTTGTGATGGAAGAGGGACAAGAGCAGCCTGAGAGATCAGAAAATCCCTTATATAAAAGATGGAGCTTGAGATAAGCTTTGAAGGAAATGAAGAATTCTAAGAAATAGTCAATGAAAGAATAGATTTATTTATAAGGTTTATGTATAGGAAGTCACTTCAAAAGCAGGGCATGAACTATGACTTCCTGACTTCAAGGTCAAACTATCAGATGTCCTCCCACCTTCTGTGTCCTACCTACACACACACATGCACACATACACACACACACACACATCACATATGCATACATACAAATATTTACATATGTTTTACATATTTATACAATTTATACATATACATCCCTATATAACAGATATTCTAATAAAAATAGGCCTCAGTTTGTGAATAACCGTGAATAGGTATTGGAGACATATGAATTTGAAGTGCTAATCCCTACCTCAATACCCTTAGAGAACCAAGTGCCTTTTAGAATACTAAATATGTCCCACCTAGGCTATGATTGACCTGAAAGAGAGGAGTCGGCCTGTTATCGTACTCTGTATCTCATTATAGCTCAACTGCAGAGCCTCGGTTTGACTCACGCAAAAGGAACAATAGGGTCACTACAAGGTATTCAGTGTAGAGTAGGTCAGATGGAAAACATCTGTTTTCTCTACCATAAAAGAAATGTTTAAATCACAAAGAACTCATGGATGCATACTGATAGATAGTTAATGTATGGTACAGTGACCCTATTGTACTCTTATTGTACTCTTGGGGATTGGGGCCATACTTAAAAACATGAAACATTTCTTGGAGCTGCTGAACACGCATTTCATTTTCACTATAGTTCTGCACTGTCCATGAAATTTATTCAAAGTCTTTATCATCTGACAAATCAGAACATAAATTGGGTTAATTGTTATGATAGTGATCTTTGCCTCCAAAAGTTGTGGGGACTAGTCCTTGCTTTATAACTAGCATCTAGACCTAGTTGAAGGGAATATGTATTTATTGAGCACCTTCTACATGCCAAGCCTTGTGCTATGGTTTGTAAATATTATTTCATTTGATCCTAGAAGCTCTTAATTTTGTAAACATGTTAAAAATAATCTTCTTAAGATCACTTTTTGGACCCATGTGATCTCAGAAAAAGCAAACCGATAAGATTATTGCCAAAGTTAGAAATATCATTTTAGGATCACTGTTTGATCCTCTGTGTTCTTGGAAAGAGACAGAAAGCAGAAGAGGCAGTCAGAGATTTGATGAGTTGAAGTGTACTTTCTGTTGTGTAGGCTAAAGGTATGTACAAAGACTCCAAGCTTCTGACGTTAAAAAATGGAAAAGAGGAGGAAATTGGTTTCTTCTTTTTATGTGGCTTCTCTTATTTCAGTGGCTAATATTCTTTGGCATAGCCCCTGCCTGTTACATCTTCCCAATAGCACTGAGCCACACCACATAGTATGTGCTAACAGCTCAACTTCAGTCATGTTTCATGGTACGTTCTGGTCTAACTATGCTATAAGTGAAATGAGGGGCATGAACTGAATAGCTTCTGAAGTCTTTTCCTGGTCTTAATCTATGATCTTGTTCATAAAGAACTTTTAGATCATAACTCCTTTATAAGCTGGAGATGTCCTACTGTGAACTTTTAGTTATCTGTGTGTCTGGAAAGCCCTTTATTCACAACCCAGCTGTCAAACTTCTTCATGGGGATAGGGCTGAGACCTTCTTTCCCTACTTTAGAAAGACTGACCATGACACTGACTCAATTGAAAAATACTAATTTTTTGGGTCAGGATTTGTTGCTATCTACTTGTTAACACCTTTGCATGGAATAGATATAAGCACAGAAAATAGTGATTCCACACAGCATAAAACCCAGTCCCAGAGAACAGAAACATTTCTCTGACCCAATCATTTTTTATTATGGAATAACTGAATCAGAGTTGAAAGGGACCTCAGTTATTCATCTGGTCCAATCTGTATTCTAAAAAGAACCATCACAATATACTTGACAAGTAGTCATTCTGCCTTTGCTCAAAGACTTTCAATGAGGGGGAATCTTCCAAGGCAGCCTATTCCACTTTTTAAAAATCACCATTGTTAGAAAGTTTTTTCTTGTCTTATTTTTATCTCCTTTTTTTTTTTTTTTTTTACCTTTTAGATACAGTATTTGTAAAATCACATTTAAATATGTTAAACTATTTTATTGATATTCAGTTGTTTTTCAAACACATCTAACTCTTCATGACCCCATTTGACTTTTTTTAGCAAAGATACAGGTGAGGCTTATTGTTTCCTTCTCTAGATCATTTTTATAGCTGAGAAAACTGATGCAAACAGGATTCTGTTACTTGCCCAGGGTCATATAAGTTTCTGATCAGATTTAAACTCAGAAAAATGAATTTTCCTGGCTCCAACTCTAGTACTTTATTTAAAGCACTACCTAGCTACCCTTTTGAATTGTAAAATAAAAATACACGTCATTCCAATTTAAAAGCAGTTTATTAAGTGATTACTTTCTATAATTCACTACATTAAATTTTAGGAAAGATATACACCCCTTGAATTCAAAAGAGCATAAAACCAATAGAGGAGATGAGATCCATACAAATAATTATAATATTATATAGAATGAAATCGGCATATAAGAGAAACATCAAATATAAAATTAAGCTTTCAGAATAAATAAAAATAAAAGGATTATTTTTATTGTCTGTTTCTGTAGGACTTGGAACTACATAATTTAAATTTTCATTCTCAGGATTGGAAACTGCGGAAGAAGTATAGGCTCCATCAAGCATACATGTTATTAAATTACTTAACAGTGTTCCATACACATACACACACACACACACACACATATACTATATACACATAAAGTAATTCCTTATTTTTTAATACTTGAGCAATTTCTGTGAACAGTGAAAGTTTTGCAACATTTTGTAAAGATTAAGTTTTTGAAATCAGATGACATTATTCCCTTTTAATGCATTGCAAAGGAAATATCTTGACTATATTATTTGAAACAGTGATTTTCAAAGATATTTCAAAGAATAGCTTTCTGATCCTCACTTTATGACAATTAATTCTGCATTTTGTAACTTGTAGCAAATTGTAGATTTAATCATTATATGTGATAGACATTTCCAATGTGTGAAATGTACATTCTAAATTGTTTTTAAGGAATTTAACAATGTTTCATCCCACAGTACTCCTACAGAAAAAAAATTTCAACAATGACATTACTGTCATAAAATCTTTTCCCTGAAATTTCAGTACAATTAGAGGGAGGAAATACTACCTACAAAACTTTTTCAAGAAGATTATTGTGTGTGGGGGAGATATATGGAGAGAGAGAGAGAGAGAGAGAGAGAGAGAGAGAGAGAGAGAGAGAGAGAGAGAGAGAGAGAGAGAGAGAGAGAGAGAGAGAAAGAATAAGAACATGCAAATGAGCTCTTGGGAGGCATGATAAATATTATCTTCTCATTTTTTAATTAGAGAATCTTTGTTTCTGCTTGGCTTGGGTTCATCTTTATTTTTATTGTCTTGCCAGAAACTCTAAATTGACACTTCCTTTTTTTGTGAAAATATTTGCCTTAATGTCTTTAATTTTTTTAAGAGACAAATTCATATCTCAGTTTAAAAAAAAAAAAAAACCCTGAAAACAATAGTGAATTTTTCTTGTTGAGTCAAAAAAAATTAGTTGAATTAAGTGATGGTTGGATCAGTATGGAACATGCCAGAGTTTTCATGTACTCTCAGCACATTGTAGGAAAGATTTGAGCAAATTTCTAGGAAATGTTTCTTTGCAATTAAGGTCAGAGTCTTCACTAGACTGTAATAAAATGGAAAACAAAAAAGATGTTCTTCCAATTTTGATTTTTAATTAGTTGGTGAATGGCAGTAATTTTAGACATTATATTCAGAGCATATGTATATGTTAGAAGGAAAAACATGCACAAAATAATGATTTTATAACATTTTATGGTTGGCAGATGGCTGTTATAAAACAGTTTTTTCAGTTTTGATTTTCAAAGCTAAAGGGATTTGTTAGATGCTTGCTTTTTCTCAGGAATGATATCCAACTTGCTTTGTTTCATCTGCTATGTGAGCAGATATTTCACTGCATCAAAATAATATACAAGCTGACAAACATAAAATAATTAATATTTGTTAATTTTTTTTCCAGGCTCAGATTTATTCCAGCATATCCTAACTAATAAACATCATCCATCTTGAGTTATTTATTCTTTTTTTTTTTCTTCAGACATCTCGTGGTGAATTTGATTCCAGTGAATTTGAAGTAAGAAGACGTTATCAAGATTTCCTTTGGTTAAAGGGAAAACTTGAAGAAGCGCATCCCACTCTCATTATTCCTGTAAGTGTGTCAGTTTTTTAGACTGTAGTAACTATTTTTAACTTGCCAATATTTGGAAACTGGATTCCTATATGCTACATAATAACTTAGAAAATCATAAATTAACATTACCTATGATTTGTTGCATTTTTATATATTTTAAACCCTTCCCAAGTTTATTTTAATCTGGTTCCCTTTAAGCTCAGGAGTTTTCCAGGGGCCACCAGCCATGAGTTTAATACCTCTGGCATAGTGGATAGAGGAATGACTATGAAGTTAAGATTGGCTTCAAGTCCTGCTGTGTGATGCTAAATGATGAAATCATTTAGGCCTCCAGTGATCCATCAAATCATTAGGGCTATAGGTTACAGATAGGTTGCCAATTTACATTGAAGAATTTTCCACAATAGGAATTGCCCACATAGATGAATTCATAGTTTCCTCTGTATACTTAAAAAAAAAAAAAAAAAAAAGTTTAATATTTCTAAAACTTCATTTTAGGTGTTGAAAAATTGCCTGATTTTGTTTTGAAAATGCTTTTGCCTTTGAAAAAAAATCAAGACTTCATTGAAATGCTTATTTTTTTTTTTAACATTTTACTGTGTTATTCCTTTCTACTTCAAACTATACCATTAAATCATTTTTAAAAGATTTTTTTTTTCTATAGACAGCTGCACCATCAAGTTCATCAAATCATCCTGGATTCAAATCCCAGATTTTCTACTTCAGTCAGTCATTAAATACCTACTATATGTCAGGTCCCAGGGATAAAAATATAAATAGACATTATGTGATTGTAAGGTTAGTTAGGATCATATAATTATAAATTTAGAAATGGAGGGGATATTAGAAACAATCTAATCCAATTTTCACTCTGTGAATGAGGAAACTGAGGCTTAAGCATAGTTAAATGACTTACTCAGGATCATTTAGCTAAGTAACCATCAGAAGCTGTATTTGAATCTTTCTGACCCAAAATACAGCACTCTATCCATTGTACCACATTGCCTCATTTCACTACTTAAACTCTCTGGATCTCTCTCTTTTTTTAAATTTTCTACAGAATGAGGAGATTACAACTAAATAGATAGTAAAGTCTCTTAGAGTTGTACAAGCTTAAGCTTTTACATCACTAAGGCTTTTGGAACATCTTCTACCATCATCTACTTGGTGTAATATTGTTATGCTTTGTTTCCTTAGCCATTGCCAGAAAAATTCATAATGAAAGGCATGGTGGAACGGTTTAATGATGACTTCATTGAGACACGAAGAAAGGCACTACATAAATTCTTAAATCGAATTGCTGATCATCCAACTTTAACTTTTAATGAAGACTTCAAAGTGTTTCTTACTGCACAAGCCTGGGTAAAAAAAAATCTTTGATTTTACAGTTTTATAATTTTCATACATTCCAATATTATATTGACTTTGCTCTTATAATTTTACTAAATTTTTTCTCCAGGAAGCATTGTTCTCTATTGAATGAATGAAGATGAAGTTTTTAACATAAGTAAATGGTCTTTAGATAGGGAACCTATATTAATTCTAAAGTATCAAAAAACCTTAGGGTTTTTGTTTTATTTGTAATCATGTATTTCCTCCCACATACAATCCTCTTTCTCTCTTTGAAGATGATTTTTAAAAATTCAGGTTGTTCTTTGCCTGTGTTGAATAAATATTCAGGGCTTTAAAAAATTCTTTTCTTTCTTGGCATTCTGCAGAATAAGAATGTGATGGCATGTATCAGTTCTCCTGGACACCTTGTATCTTTTTGAAAGACAACCAAACTATACTTTTTCCTCCAGGGGACTACCTACAATTTTCAATTCTTAGACATTCAAATTTAATTAGATGATCTTGCCTTAGGCACTTACTAACTGTGTGACCTTGGGCTTGTCATTTACCATCTCAAATCTTTAATTTCTTCATCTGTGATATTGTGTTAGTAATTGGATTGTCTATCACAGGATTGATGTGAGATATTCTTAAAATTCTATAAAAGAGTGAATTATCATCTTGTTTATAGGTTTTGCTATATTTTTAAAATTAATTTTAAAACAACAAATGAATTGGATAAAGGATTACATACTTTATTTCCTGAAAGTGAGGTTTTTATATATTTTTATGCCTGTTATTGGTTAGGCCATAATATCATAGCCTAACTCCTGATCTATATTGCACCCTTAGAAATTGTCTCAGACACTGTTACTGAAGAAACTGGCCTGTAGTCATATGTTGTGCTTCAAACAGTAAACAAAAGTCATGCAAACAAATCATTCTTAAGCACTAATGGATATGTGTTGTCTGGTCAAGGAGTTCTTCTGTCATTTAAATCATAGTATCAAAGATGTAAAAGGAGAAGGTACTTCAGAACTCATCTAGTCCAATCATTATTTGGGGAGAAAAGTTATCTTTATATATTATGGACCTTCTTCAACTTGTCCCTCTCCAACTTCTTTTGGGATACATCCTTTTTGAAAAAGAGTTTATTAAAAATAAAACCTTAACTAATCAAACCATTATATGCAAAATTACATTCCTATAATATCCCAACTATCCCATCTTTCTTACAAAAGCTTGGTCATTCTAATTCACAGTCTTCATTTTCTTTCTTTCTTTCTTTCTTTCTTTCTTTCTTTCTTTCTTTCTTTCTTTCTTTCTTTCTTTCTTTCTTTCTTTCTTTCTTTCTTTCTTTCTTTCTTTCTTTCTTTCTTTCTTTCTTTCTTTCGGCAAGACAATTGGGATTAAGTGACTTGCCTAAGGTCACACAGCTAGGAAGAGTTAAATGTCTGGGACTGGATTTGAATTGAAGACCTCCTTACTTTAGGGCCAGTCCTCTATCTGCTGAACCATTTAACTGCCCAGTCATTTGCTTTTTGTTTGTTTGTTTTCCATTTGCATTGCTGTGATCATTGTATATAGTTTATTTTCCTGATTCTATATATTTATGTATCAATTTATACAATTCTTACTACCATATATCTTTGTATTCATCATGTTCACTATTTCTTTTGTCATAATAATATCCATTATTGTTACACTAATATACCACAACTTATTTGCCATTTTCTAATAGATAGGCAACTACTTTGTTTCCAATTCTTTGCTGATACAAAAAAACACTGCTATAATATAAGGGTTCTTTCTTTCTTTGTTCCTTTTAAGGAGCATATATACCTAGTCTTGTCCTAAAGAATGATTGGACCAGTTCAGAACTTCACAAACAATTCTTTAGCATTTCTGTCTTTCTACAGCTTTGTAGAAACTAAGATCCTTAGTTTATCTTTATTTCTGCAACTCACTCCAGTACTGATTTCCCATTTTATTATTAGCTTTTTACAGGTTAGCTGAAATCTCCATCATTTCAACTGCAGTCTTTTCAATATTAGTAATTCTTGCATGTGGTTGTCAATAAATTTGTAATTCTTTGTGGCAATCCTCTATTCAAATCCTTTGCATATCTTTCTATTAGGACAAAACTCTATACCTCGATTTTTATATTAGTTCTCTGTTTCTTAGATATCAGACCTTTATCTGATGTTGCTCCAACATTCTCCTCTATATTAGAGGAGTTTATATTACTTACCTAAGGTTAATTTGGTTGTTAGTAGATGGCAGAGTCTCAGTTCAAACCCTGGACCTCTTCTTTGAGTATTTTTTTAATATAGGTAGTAAAAAAAATCTCTAAATGACAGCCTTTTATATATTATATTATAATTTCTATTTGAAGGTGAGGAAACACAGGTTCAGGGATATCACATGATTTTTGCATGGTCACATTGCAAACCTTGGTCATCTTCACCTCAGGAATAACAAGCTAGATACTTTTTTACTTTGCCTGTGAAGAATACAATAAATGATACTTCTATGACTTCTTGTTTGGAAAAAATTATCTGAGAAAATAATTTAGATACCAGTAATGGGTTTTGGGGATAGTTCAGTGAATGGAGCACTATTCCTGGAATTTGGAGGGCCTGAGTTCAAATTTGGCTTTAGACACATACTAATTGTATAACCCTGGACAAGACATTTTGCCCTTTTTGCCTCAGTTTTCTCATTTGTCAAATGAGCTAGAATAAGAAGTGGTAAACTACTCCATTATCTTTGTCAAGAAAACCCCAAATGAGGTCATAAAGAGTTGAACTTGATGAAACAATGAGTTATTGAATACTATCTTATCTTTCCAAAGTAGCAGTTATCTTTCTCCCATTAAAGATATAGAACTCAGAACCCAAACCAGGTGTTCTACTCTATAAGGCTGCCAGCACAGAGATTCACAGGAAAATGGTGATTCATAGTTTGGAAAGTGATATTAAAACACTTTTCAAAAGGAAAGCTGACAGGAGAATTTGGTGCTAATAAGACCACGGTCATAAATCTAATCCTTGTTATGGCCAGTTAGTGCTATTCCATTCCATCATCAGGAATTATATTCCTGAAACTGCCTATGCTGAGCTTTGCTCTAGCTATGGGAGCAGATGGCTTAACATTTGGCTTTCCATCAACTCTAGATTCTCATTGTTCCATGCTTTTGCAGGATTCTGGAACTTTTTTTGTATAATCCTTATTAATTACTATTCCTTCTAATGTATTTTTAGAATTTCATTTGGGGGGGCAGCTAGGTGGCGCAGTGGATAGAGCACCAGCCTTGAAGTCAGGAGGACCTGAGTCCAAATCTGGTCTTAGACACTTAACACTTCCTAGCTGGGTGACCCTGGGCAAGCCACTTAACCCCAGCCTCAGGGAAAAAAAAAAAAGAACTTCATTTGGGGCATTTGTGAGGGTTCTCAATCATAGTTTACCACCATTTTCTCACAATTCTTTATTATATCATTCAGTTATTTTCTATATACTCAAGAAAAAAAAATAATGTTAAACACATCAATAAATGAGTAATAGAAAAAGCATAAGTAATTTGATAATGAGTTCTAAATGATTTATACAGGTAAGAATGGTGGCTGCTGAGCTAAACATAGTTTAAGATAGGAAGTTTAAGTAGATTGTAAGCTCGGTATGAGTCAATAGTATGATAATGGCAATCCCAAAACTAGTGGTTTGTAAAAAGATATTTATTGTTGTCATTGTTCAGTCATTTCAATTGTAACCAATTCTTTGTCACTTCATTTTGGGGTTTTCTTAGAAAAGGTAATGGGGTAGGTTGCCATTTACTCCTTTAACTCATTTTACAAATGGGGAAACTGAGACATACAGGGTTAAGTGACTTGCCCACAATCACACAGCTAATATCTGAGTTCAGATTTGAGCTCATGAAGATGTCTTCCTGATTCCAAACCCAGTGCTGTATTCATTACACCGTCTAGCTACCATAATGTCCAGAACTGGAAAGAAGATGATTTTTTTTCATCAGAACATTCAAGAGTATTTAATTCCAGCCCCCAAATTTTAGGAAACATAGTTCAGAGGACAGCAAACAGGATGAATGGGATCATTGAAGTCATGATTTATAAAGATTATTTGATGTGAACTATGGATGTTTAGTCTGAAGAGGACAAAATTTAGAAGGGATAAAATAATTGTCTTTGAGAATTTGAAAGGAGGGGAATTTAAAATTATTCTGCTTAGTTGCTGTAGGCCAAACTATGGACAATGGGTAGAACTTGCAGAGACATGATTTTTTGGTAAATAATTCCTCTTTTGAAGTTGAAATGGTCCACAAGTGAAAGAAAAATGGACCTCCTTGAACAGTGATGGAGTAAAGAAGCCTTCAGTGAAGGATTGTGCTGCTATTCATTATAAATGTTTTTAGAAGGTATTCCTAAGTAGCCATGGGTTAAATGTTTATGGAGATCCATTATACTTTGGAAACTTTGACTATAAAAAGAAAGCATGGTTTGAGTCAGCTATTTCCATAAGAAAGGGAGGGATAAGTAGAACTTGGGGAATAGTTTTAAAAAATCAATTATGATTTATCATTCCTTTATCTTCTCTATTTTTAAGGCAATGACTAAAATTGCCTATTATCCATGGATTATACAGTCAGTCTCCTGGTTTTCAGAATCTATTCTTATTTTTAACTGTCTCTTCAACTCATATTTGACCCATATTCTGCTTCAAACACTGCTCCTTATGATTCAAGTTATTTCTTATTATTTCTCAGCCCTTCAGATTCATTCAACATTTATTCAATAATCATTTGTTAAATAATCTTTATGTCCCAAACATTATTCAGGACATGAATAGTATATGAAACCAATAAGGTATGAAACCAAAAGGGTCTTGGGAAAGTGTTTGTGATACCATATATCTGAGTATCATTTGACTTGTTCTTCTGCTCCCCAAGTCCACAGTTACCCACCTTTAGTATTATCAATTAGTAGATGCTTTGATATCTTGCTAATGTATTGAAATGGATCTCTGATCTGATTGATTTGCAAGTTCTGCCCAATGAGGAAGATCACCATGCCATCGTATGATATTGCTCTTTGTTTGCCATGGAGGAGAGGGAGGAGGGGGTTGAACAGCCAATGCACTGGGGGTCTTGCTTGCCTTCTTTTGATATCATGAGGTTATCTCTGCAACACTGTCATTGATCACTTCTAATCTCTCTGTCTTGCTATATGACCAGCCCATCTTTTCTTCCTTTCAGAGAATTCCTTGATGATGCCCTTTACTCTTTGGCTCTGTATTGTAATGGGAAAAATGTTGTGTTGCAATTAGAATTACTGTAATGTTCAAAGACAAACCATATTCTATTAGCAACAACTCATTAAATATCCATTATAGTGACCAATTAGAGGCTGTGTCAATTCCTAATTTAAAATCAGAATGGAATTAAAACAGAGAAATGGTGTCAATTCCTAATTTAAAATCAGAATGGATTCAAAACAGAGAAATGATGCAGATCATCTTTTTTTTTTTTTTTTTTTTTTTTAAGGTATGGCTGTCATTTGTAATTTATTTTTTTATTGCACATTATAAAAGACAGTTGGTGTCCTGCAGTGATTAAATCTTTCATATTAAGAGCTCTGTATATCAATGAAGTCAGGTCTAGACACAGACACATAATGCTCATATAAAATATTTTCTTTTATCATCTTCTCTTGTTTTTCAACTATTCATGGCTAATATGTTTTTCTGCAATTATTTAAAGTGGAATTGAGCAGTTAAAAAAAAAAATGAAAACCAGAGAAAGACCTAGAAACATTTAAATTCATCTTTCTGCAGCAAGCTGTAATCCACCCCAAATGCTGTATTTTGTATTATAAGCTGTGTACCATTATTTTTATAACCTCTTTTTTTTTCTTCCATTGTGTTTATATGTGTTTTAACTCTTGAAATTTACACTACTACTATGACTGTTACCTATTTCACTTTCATTATTTTGTTTTATTTTTAGGAGCTCTCTTCGCATAAGAAACAAGGTCCTGGATTGCTTACTAGGATGGGGCAGACAGTCAGAGCTGTAGCATCCTCAGTGAGAGGAGTTAAAAACCGCCCAGATGAGTTCAATGAAATGAATGACTATGTGGGAACATTTAGCCAGGAGATAAACTTAATAGACAAAATATCTCATAGAATTTACAAGGAAGAAAAGGGTATGTAAACCTACTGACCTTAATCTTTCTCTTGGTTTATGATACATTTTCTTTTGGGGGATATTCATTTTAAAATTAGAATTTCAAAAAAACAAAAACTTAGTCTTTTGCAAATCTAAGTCCTGATCTATAAACATATTTCACTATCTCTATGTGTACAGACATCTATTTTATACCTCCTGATTATTAATAAGTAGTACTATCTATATTGCCAAAGAAAGCTAGATGACAAAAAGAAATGAAAACCTGAGCTTTAGATTCAGATGATAGGTTATTAAGACTTTTTTTTTTCCCTGAGGCTGGGGTCTTTAAGTGACTTGCCCAGGGTCACACAGCTAGGAAGTGTTACGTGTCTGAGACCACATTTGAACTCGGGTCCTCCTGAATTCAGGGCTGGTGCTCTATCCACTGCGCCACCTAACTACCCCCAGTTATTAAAATTAAAACCTGGTATTCCATGGATTGAAAAGTATCCTAGTGCCTTCATTTCCCCCACAACATCTCTCCTTTACCTATCCTCTCTAATTAAATAGTTCCTAGTCTATTTTTGGCTCTCATCACCTTTCTCTTGGGCTTCAGATTTTCCTGCTTCAGATCTTTCTGTCTTCAGTTTATCCTCCCCACAAGGGCTAAATAGTATTCCTGAAAGTTAGATTTGACCATATCTCTCTCTGCAAAATTCCCATAATTCCCTACCGCCTCTAAGATAAAACAGAAACTACTTTGGCCTTTAAATTCCTTAGTTTCTTTGTAGATTAATTCATATTAACTGGCTCATAAACTCTTGGCTTCTAACCAAACTAAATTACTTGTTAAATGTACATGTGCCATCTCCAACCTCTTTTTCCCCCCCCCTTTAGGCTATCTACTGCATTCAGAATGTTCTCTTTCCCTATATTATCCCCCAAGATTCAGTCTATACTTTTCTCATATCCCCAATTATTAGTACTACTCTTTCCTCTTTACCAGTCCCACATTACCCACACAAACACAATTTTGTATTTTTCTTATCTATGAACATTGCCCTTCCTATCTACCTTTTTTGCCTTTGCTGTGTAAATTTCTTGAGCACTGAGATTGTTGCATTTTTGCCTTTGTATTCCTCACATTTTTACAAGATATCATGGTGACAGCTTAACCTAAGCATTTAGATTTAAATTATGCTATCTTGGGCAAGTTAGTTACCTTCCTAAATTTCCACTTTCTCTTTCATAAAATGAGGCTATTGAATTAGATAGCCTCTGAAGTCTTTTCTAACTCTTACTCCATGATCCAATGAATTTGAGTTAGAAGAAATGAGATATAATGAACCTTGAATTTCCAGATAGAAATAGCCATATATTCTAATAATTCTTTGAATTACTGACTCACGGGACCCAATCACAGAAAGACATATATGAATTCTTGGATATGTGTTTTATTCCTTTTCCTACCATTTTTTTTTTTAACCTGTTTTCTATTTTAAAAATTTTTCCTTCTTTGGAAGTTAAGATATGCTCCATTCCAATTTTTTTGGATAGAAAAAAAAAACATAGTCTTCTGTTTTTATAAGGAGAAATTAAGTGAATCTTTTCACTAATGCCAGGTCAATTGAGCAAATATTTGTGGAGAATATAAAATGTATAAAGCACTATGTTGGCATTGTAGAAGATGCAGTGATTTGGTCCTTCTTCTCAAAGGGTGTATGTGTGGGAAGTAGGATTAAGTTGGAGACTAAGATGTGTCAATGTGCAGAAGGAAAAAATAATATTACAGGGTGTAGCAAGTATCTTACTGTGGTTTGAAATTACTAAAGCTTAAAACTGCACTAGTAAGACTTAGAGGGATATACTGTATTATGGCAGAAGCATAAAAAAGTCTTTCAAATTGGAGTTAAGAAAAAGAATGTTTCAATGTCTTCTCATTCACTTTCACTCCTGCTCTTGGGAAGTAATTTCTGGACATAGTACATAATTTGGAATTCTGCCTTATTCTACCTAGGTAGGAACACCTAATCTCTCTGAGTTTAACTTTTCCCTTTTTACACCTATTCAGTGGAAGCATAATATTTTGCACAACAGACATATAAGGACAGAGAAAGAAACCACTTATATCAGTCAGAAAAAACATTTTATAAGTGGCTCTCACTTTTTTGTTCCTGATGGTAATAAATTATTATAATATTTCAAATGGAATCATTTTATATGCATTGGTAAACTAGCTATTTTAAGAGTACTTTTAGTATTTTTTGTAAAGTAAAGAATCCTGAAAATGTATTAATCATCAAATATTGATTGGTTTTATATGAATGTATTATCATAAATAGGGTTTTCTCAGAGAACATTTTTCTAGTAGTATACTGGTTAGGAATATGCTTAATGTTCTGTTTAAAAGACATAAGAATAGTAATGGTAAAAAGTTGGAGAAGTAAATGGCAAATTACTCTATATCATTGTTGAGAAGTTGGACCTGAAAACAACAATGGTGAAGTGTGTCTTATAGACAAGAAATGGCTCAAAAATAAGTTCTTGAATGGGATAAAATTCTGATGAGATATACCGTGTTTCCCCGATAATAAGACCTATCCTGAAAATAAGACACCCACATACTCTTTAATATTCCGCTAAAATAAGCCCTCCCCCGAAAATAAGCCCTATCGAACTTACTATGAAAACGGTCATCATGGTGATCCCCTGCGCTATATGC
The DNA here is from genome assembly GCF_048593235.1 of Sminthopsis crassicaudata. Classification (NCBI taxonomy): domain Eukaryota; kingdom Metazoa; phylum Chordata; class Mammalia; order Dasyuromorphia; family Dasyuridae; genus Sminthopsis; species Sminthopsis crassicaudata. The sequence continues at coordinate 414,024,233 of NC_133620.1, forward strand.
TGCGTAGCGGTACCTTCAGTAAGCAGCGCCGCCCTCCCCTCCCGGGTGAAACGCACGTCGCGCTCCGAGCTGCATCCAATCAGAGCTGCAGCAGTGAGCACGTCATCCTCTTCTTCCCTGGTGATTTGCTTGCTGGCGCTACTGAGAGCAGCGCCGCGGAGTAGAGCTGAGACAGGACCATCTAAAAACTCGGTAAGTTCAGTAAGCGATGGAGAATAAAATAAGCACTCAGGGGGCATGATGGAGGCTAAAAGGGGCATGATGGAGGCTAAAATGGGCATGATGGAGGATAAAAGGGGCATGATGGAGGATAAAATAAGCCCTCCCCTGAAAATAAGCCCTCTGGTGTTTTTTAGTCCCAAAAAAATAATAAGACAGTGTCTTATTATCGGGGAAACACGGTAAATCAAGGTTTTGGGATTTGGTCCAAGTCATAGGATTTGAGTTCAGAACCCAGCTCTGGGTAGAATCTGTGTGTGCAAGTCTCTTAATCTCTGTCCCAGAATCTATTCTTTTGTAAAGTGATACAATTGGGCTAGATAAACTTTCATATTCCTTTTGATCTGAAATTTATGATCCTGTGATTTCTACTTTCCCCTTTACTCATTCCCTTATCAATATGCTGGTATTTCATGATGATTAAAGTAACTCTGTAGGTACTCTCTTAGTCTTTCTTGGTTTGTACCTGTTTACATCATTTGGCCCTTTTCTTATCTATTCTATTAATGAGTCTTTTATGTAGATTGTTGAGGCATACTTTGGATGGCCTTTTTTACAAAAGGCTCCCTGGAATCCCTTGACTATACTTAAAGTATTTATAGAATATAAATGTGCCCCAGGCAGCTGTTTTGTATAATCCCTTGAAAGCTGTATTGTTTATCAAGCTTTTTTTCTAGGAAAACTGGATGTTAGGATAGACCTTGTAATTTTGAATCCAAATGTATGGTATAGTGAGAAGATTATCTGATTTGCAAGTTTATGTAAAATATGACATATTAAAGTGTCACTATCCAAAACTTAAGGGCATTCTTTGTCTTTAGAGTATGAAACTGGATTTTCTTTAAAATGATGAGATTATTGTTCATTGTAGCTTTGGGAAATTGTTGTCCCAGATGGTCCATTCAGCTTGCATAGGTTATTTCATATTCAAATGAAAGAGATTTTAATTTTTTCCCCAGCTTAATGTATCCCACTTTAAATTATGAGCATCTTTAGAAATACAAGTTTCAGAATGCTTCTGAAATTGAAATTATAATGAACTTTTTTTTCTTTTTAGCATTTTATGGTAAAAAATAAACACAATGCCAATGTTACCTTATTTCATCCTTTCAGTTACTAGTAATGCAAACTTAGGAAAGTCACTTAACTTCTCTGTCTTCCTCAGTTTCCTCATCTGTAAATTGGATAATAATAGCATCTAATTTCATGCAGTAGTTGTGAGGCTCAAATGAAATGAAAATCACTTTTTAAAATTAAAAAACCCTGTGTAAATAGTAGCTTTTATTATTTGTGTCATTTTTATTTTTTGTTATTATTCAGTGAAATCAAGTGAACTTACCAATCTTTGACATTTTGCTCCTTCTATTGTAGATCATTAAGTTGTTATGCTATGTTGTCTTCTATGGAACCTTATTAGAACTGTCACTGATTTTTAACTTTTTAACTGTTGTTTTTTTGTTTGTTTGTTTGTTTGTTTGTTTTTGGAAAAAAAGCATGCATTTTTCTTTTTTTTTTTTTTTAAACTAAGGATTAGCTTTTTTAATCTTAAAATTCTTATTTTTAAAAGAATTTAATTCATCAAAACCACTTTGTGAGTGGTTTTCTATGCAGAACACTATAATTGTGGTGATGGTGAAGATAAATAGATACAAAAATGAAAAGCAGGTTCCCTAATATTATGTTGTGAACAACAATTTCTAGTTTTATTGACTTTCCTGCTCTATTTTATTAGCTTCATTTCCTTTTCAGGCTTCAGTGTAGTGCAGTGGAAAGATTTCTGGATTTGAAGTCTGAGGAATGGGGCTGGAACACTCTGCTTTTATCCCTCATTACTTGTAGGATCTTTGATCCTTGTTTGTTTATTTGAAAATAAGGAAGGTTAGACTCCAATGCCCTTTCAGCATTAGAAATAATATTCCTTAGAAAATATTGAATAGACAAATTCTATTTAGGAGCAAAATGTTGCTTGTTTAATAATAATGAGTGGAAGATATCACATTAATTATTTCATCTGACTGCCTAATCACAATAGTCCTCTGGCTAAATATTGAAAGTATTATGTACCTCATATTATAAATGAGGGTATTAACTTTCCAAATAATTTTTGAATGTGATTATAAAAAGTGTCCTAAGTGGTAAAGGAATTGATCCCAATTCTCCTGACTCTAAATTGACTGTTTTTTTTCTTTTTTGCCTCTTTTCTTAGTTTTCCTAGTAATATTACTCTAGAACTAATAGTAATAATAATATTACTTACTTGACTACATATATTGAATCCCCTTTTAATGTTTGATATCCTTGGGACATTTTCATTTTTATTTTTATGCCTGCAGCACCTAGTGCAGAGCTTTCTACCTAGTAGGTACTTAATAAATGTTTATGAAATTAAATTGAAATGCAGGTTACCATTTTATAATATAACTATGTATTATATGTAATACAAAACATGAAAATAAAATTAAGATTATATCTGAAGCCCTTCCCTAGCAATATTATATTTATAGATAAGTACTACTAAAATAAAGATTAAATTTAACTGCATAATATCTATTTCTGTTATTTGTTGTTATGCCATGTTATCTTCTATGGAACCTTATTAGAACTGCCACTAATTTTGAACTTTTTTAAAGTTATTTTTTAATTGAAAAGAATCATGCATTTTTCTTTTTTTTTTTTTAACTTAGGATTAGCTTTTTTGTCTTAAATTCTTTATTTTTTAAAAAGAAATTAATATAAAATTATATCTATATCTATTATATAATAGTAAGCATATTATCAATAAAACAAGTCACCAATAATCATTAATTAAGCAATATTATATGCCATATTATATATGTACATATGCACACAGTGCGTATACATGAGTTTGTATGCATGTCTGTGTTTATGCATGTGTATTATATATATATATATATATATATATACTCTTATGTGATACACATATTTGCATATATAGATACATTGCAACTATGTCTAGCATACACAGGATTACGAGATTAACAAGGGGAAAGAATGTAGAAAGAAATAAAATCTAGGGGAACATGTAGTGATCGGGAGTGTGAGATATGATGAGTCAGCTAAGCAGATGGAAAAGTAGCAGTCAGACAGATAAGATGAGGACCAAGAGAGAAGAGTATCATGAAAACCCATTGAGGAGAAAGTATCCAGAAAGATAGATTCATTAAAAGTGTCAGATACATCCTAGGCAACTAAGCTCACAATGTTGTTACTGTCTTCTATTTTTCACTTGCGCTCATCATATATATCCATTCTATTGTCAAGTCCTGTCATTGCTGCTTTCCTGACATCTCTCATGTTAGTCCTTTCTTTATTCTCATATTACCTATCACGTTGATGCAGAGTCTCACCATCTCCCTTTCATTGCTGATGACATTATTATTCTCCTAATCATTCAGGATTTAACCTTGATGTTATCTTTGAATCTTTTCCTATATTTTTTTCAGTTGATTCATCTTTACAACTCTTATATCCTAACCTTCTCTCCTCTTATCTAGACAGTACTCAGGAATAGGCTTCCATCCTCTCATACCTGAACTATTGCAGGAACCTTCTGATTATTCACCCTGTTTTAAGTTTTTATTGACTCCAGGCTAGCCTCCACTTGCTGCTGAAGTGATCACCCTAAAGCATGGGTCTGTATGTCACCCTCCTACCCACTGAATTCTAAAGGCTCCTTGTGACATTCACTATTAAATATAAAATCCTTTGGCTTTTAGTGGCCTTCACAAATTGGCTCCTTCCTACCTTACTTAGTATGTTTTACTCCTTTCTGTGTAATCTGATTTAGCAACTTTGGCTTCCTTGCTTTTCCTCACAAATGACAATTCATCTCCTGAGTCTTTTCCCTGCCTATCCCTCATGCCTGGAATGCTCTCTCTTTTTACTTTCACCTTTAGGTTTCTTCATTTCTTTCAAGACTTAGCTCAAATTCTATCAATGCCAGTACCTTGATATCTGAGATTGCCTTCTATGAACACTGCAGAGCTTGTCTGTACGTATTTTTGCATTTACACTCACTTTAGAATATGAACTTTCTAAAAACAGGGACAATGTTTTTTGCTTTTTTTTTGTATCCTTGATGCTTAGCACAGTGCCTAGCATACAGGAAGAGCTTAATAAATGCTTGTTGACTGATTGATTTTCCAAGAAGGATGTGGACTAAGAAAAGGCCATCAGACATGCCAATTAAGTGATTAATAGAGTCTTTGGAGAGAACAGTTCCAGGTGAATGATGAAATCAGAAGACACTGTAGAAAGTTAAGTAAAGGGTGAGATGAAAGGAAGTAAAGACAGTGAGTATGAATTATAAACAACTCTTTTTTCTTAGAATTTGAGAAGAAAGATATGCAATGATAGTTCCTTTAGGGGAATCATAAGATCTAATGAAGGTTTTATGTTTCTTTTATTATGAGGGAGACCAGGACATGTTTGAAAAGAATAAAGAATTTGCTAGCAGATAGAAGTTGAAAATTCCAGAGGCAGGGGAGACAGTGATTAAAGTTGCAATCTCCTGGAGATTACAGGGATTGGGATTAAATTTAGAGAGAGAGGGGATGGCCTTCAAAAAAAAAAAATGCATTAGGATCAGAGCCTGAGAGAAACTCAGATATTTTTTAGCCAAGAAAAAGAGGCCCAGATCCGACTGTGACAGTTGATATAATGAAGCAAAACATGTAAAACACATAAAAGTCAAGATGAACAACTCTTGTCAGTGACTTTAGTCACTTAAAGGCATTCACATTATCTAGCTACAAAAGATCCTTAGCCCAGCTTGAACCTGTACAACCTATCTCAGTGATGGTCTTTCATCCTTACTTGATGAAGTCTATTACCAGGAAGTATTCATTAGTTTTTTGAGACCATTTGTTCCATGTTTGAATTATCCAAATTGTTAGGGAGATTTGTTTGTTTCCCCTTCAGCCCAAATCTGATTCTCTGAAATATCGATACCCATTATGCCTACTTTTGTTCTTTGGGGCCAAATAAAAAGTCCAGTTCCTTCCCACCCCCATGACAGATATTTCAGATATTTCAAAGTTGCTGTAATATTCCATTTAAGGAAATAGTGAGTGATTTGATTTGTGTGAGATAACCCTAAATTTTCAAGCAATTAAAAAAACAGCAAAATATAGTGTTACTACCTTCAAATACATAAAGAAACATGAACAAAGCTTTTTGCTGAAAGTGTTACTGAGCAGAGGTCCTTCTGAACTGTCTTAATGATTAAAGAAAGTGATGTACAAGGAAGTCATTAATTGTTTGCATATATAACTGTGTAATTTTAAACTGATTACAAAGTCTCTTAGAAGATTAAATATTCTCCTGCAATTTTGCATAGACATTTAATTTGTTTAGCAGACTATTGAATCCCAGAAAAAAAGAGCAATTTAAACTGTATTGTGGCCATGTTTTTTTTTTTTAGAATTTTTTTTCACAGTATATATGCATGAGTAATTTTTTTTTATAATATTATCCCTTGTATTCATTTTTCCAAATTATCCCCCCCTTCCTCCCACCGATGACAGGCAATCCCATTTTACATGTGTTACAATAAAACCTAGATACAATATATGTGTGTAAATACCATTTTCTTGTTGCACATTAAGTATTAGATTCCGAAGGTATAAGTAACCTGGGTAGATAGACAGTAGTGCTAACAATTTACATTCACTTCCCAGTGTTCCTTCTCTGGGTGTAGTTATTTCTGTCCATCATTGATCAACTGGAAGTGAGTTAGATCTTCTTTATGTTGAAGATATCCACTTCCATCAGAATACCTCTTCATACAACATTGAAGTGTACAGCGATCTTCTGGTTCTATTCATTTCACTCAGCATCAGTTGATGTCTCTCCAAGCCTCTCTGTATTCCTCCTGCTGGTCATTTCTTACAGAGCAATAATATTCCATAACCTTCATATACCATAATTTACCCAAACATTCTCCAATTGATGGATATCCATTCATCTTCCAGTTTCTAGCCACTACAAAAAGAGCTGCCTATTGTGGCCAAGTTTTGTTAAAAGTATTCAACTTTTCAGCATTTTATCATTTAGAATAAGAAATAGAACATTAACTAGTTATATAGGTAAAAATATGCTACATTTTCATAATAATCAAATGAAATAACATATAGAAAATGGTTTGTCAACCCTAAGGTGCTTTATAAATGCTAATTTCTCATTACTATTGTCATTATGTTATTTTAGAAAAAAGAACAGAAATGTGTGGAAATACGAAGATGGTATGGGTAAAAATGGAAGGAGAGAATAAAATGGAGGGAGAGAGAGACTTAATAAATTTAAAAATCATCTTGTTAACTTAGAAAGTGGACATTCAGTGGAGTAATCATTTGATACTACCACCCTTTGGTTAGTCCATGCATCTATTTCTCATCTAAAATTTGAATTCTACTCAAAAACTAAAATGAATCTGTGAGCCCATTGATGTTGGTATTAACTCCAATGATGCATACTGCTACTCATCTATGTCATAAGCACCCTTTGCTGCTGTTGTGCAGGTTCTATTATTTTTGACACACGGGATCAACCTGATGTAGTAGGTGTCTTTTCTAAGTTTTTTTCATCTTTCTAAGGTAACAACAATCACACGATCATCCATGAGTTAGTTCTCACTCTGTATGTCTGTGTGGACATCCTTTTTTGAAAGTTCATATGTTTCTTTAATGCCTTTCTTGCCATCAAACATTGAATCTCCTGCATTTGGTCTAAGATGTGGCAGTCTGCTCATTCCCCCATGCACTTCACTTTTTGAGTCATCTCCAACCTAAATTCTTTAGAGACTAGTATTCTAGTCATGGCCAGTGAATTCATCACTAAAAGAACAACCAATTGGTGATGAGCCTCTCCATATTGAACTAGAGAAGTTCTCAGAAGGCAAATAATCTTTTGTGGGACTATACTCAAAGCTTCTACCATGTCAGAACCTCTTAGAACTTGTACTTTGTAGAAGTAGTCTTTGGGAATATAAGATCACTCTCATGCCCATGATATAACCATGAACTTTATTTTTGAAGTAAATGTATTTTTGTATGGCATTTTGAAACCATTGCCTGTTCTCAAATGAAAAACAAGTTGTTTTTTTTTAGATTTATTTGAAATGTCGGTGATCTCCTTGACAATGAAAACATTTAATGGCCTTGTCTTATTTGACAATTCTTCAAGAATTTGGAACCAGCATTCTACAAAGGAATTGTAGACAGCTAGATGGCACAGTAGGTAGAGGTACTGGGCTTGGAATCAGGAAGATGCCCTGTTTCTCCAGGGCCTTAGTTTTATAGTACTTGATACTCAGACAATACAAACTCTCCAGCAGGATCTACACAAAATACAGAAGCTGATTGCTTGGCAAATGGGCTAATGAGTAGATCTTGATAAATTTATCTTGACCTTTCAGAAAGTCCTACCAAGTTGATGAGCAGCTCAAGAGCTGGTTGAAAGACAAGTCAAAGACCAGCAACCAGAATCAATTATTGGCCAAGTGCTTTTGGTTTTCTCCCCATGTTGAGTAAGAGAAGAATGACAAGGGATAGAGGGACAACAAAAATAGTCATTTTATTGAGTCACCTCCACCATACTGGTATTGCTCACCATCACAAGAAATCCTTTAATTGGGGCATCTAGGTGGTGAAGTAGCTGGAGCACCAGCCCTGAAGTCAGGAGGACCAGAGTTCAAATCTGGCCTCAGGCGCTTAACACTTCCTAACTGTGTGATCCTGGGCAAGTCACTTAACCCTAATTGCTCAGAAAAAAAAAAAAAAAAAAAAAAAATCCTTTAATTGGCTTCCTATATTTAAGCAAGTGAACTATCTGAAGTCTGTAATATCAGAACTAATAATCAGTACCCCAATGGAATCATAAAACTTATTTATACTGATTGGAATAAAATAAGAGTCCAAACAATTATCACAGTTTTGTAACAGAGCCTCTTTAGCTTAATGCTTGTCATGAAAGTGAACTAAAACTTTACTGAAAATTGTGTAGTACATCAATTCACAAAAATAAGATTAAGGCAAACTTAGACTGGTTTAACATAATTTTTTTTTCCTAGTAGATCCCAGTTGCTTATGGGGTAAAATATAAGTTTCTTAGTCTGGCATTTAAGACAAGCCATAATTTGACCTCAAGGGATTTCCTAGTACCTACTGTACTAGGTGGTGCAGTAGATAAAGTTCTGGCCTTGGAATCAGGAAGACTCCTCTTCCTGAGTTTAAGTTCTAGCCTTGTACATTAGCTGTGTGACCCTGGGCATTTACTTCAGTTTCCTTCCCTGTAAAATGACTTGTAGAAGAAGGAAGTGACAAACCACTTCTGTATACATGCCAAGAAAACCCCAAATGGAGTTATGAAGAGTTAGAAATGACTGAACAACAAATAATTTGACTTTAACTTTTTCTATTCTGATTTCATATTTCTTTTTTTCATATAGTTTGTACATCTAGATACATTTCTTCTACATATTTTCTTTAGAATTTTTTGTCTCCATAGCTTCCCCCTACTTTTTAACCATATTTTTATTTGTTTTTGTATGTTTAACTCTCTCCTCTCTCCCCACATAACTCACTAAATCTTAATAGATTGTAAATTCTTAAATGGCAAGTACTCTATTGTCTTTCATCTTTGAATCTCAAGTATTAATGAGAGCACCTTACATATACAGAAAATGCTCAAAAAGTATGTGTTTAATTTTAACTGATAGTGTTGTGATAGTAATTTTTACATTGGAAAAGTATAGCTTGTTTAGATTAAAAAAAAAATGTTGAATGCTGATTCAAATTTCCAGCAAAGTATATTCAAAGAAAGAAGGAAGATGGGGGAAAAGAAATATTGATCAAGCACCTGTTGCTTGATCAATATTTCTTTTACCCCACTTTACTTCCTTCTTGGACACCTGCTATGTGTCAAGCATTGTGTTAAATACTTACAAATATCAATTATCTCATTTGATCCTCACAACAATCTGGGAGGTAGGTACTATTATCTCAATTTTATGATTGAGGAATGATGAGGATTTAGGATTGAGGGTCATAGTGGTCAAGGGGCCTATCTGGGATTACACAGCTAGTAAATGTCTGCTGGAAGCAGGATTTTAACCAGAACTTCCTTACTCTCAACCTAGGACTTCCTCTACTATACTAGCCCAAATAAATTATTGTTGATCGAATCAGAAAAAAAGACTGTTCAAGTGTTATGCCTGAGTCGCATATATATATTTAACAGCGTCTGGTCAATTATACTATACTGCTTATTAAGAAGCTCTATATGTTCTTTTTGTTTGTGTTTGTTTTTTAGAGTATTTTGAGGAAATGAAGGAATATGGACCAATCTATACCTGGTGGTCAGCATCTGAAGAGGATCTGGTTGACTCCCTGAAAGGTGTGGCAAGCTGCATTGACAAGTGTTGTAAGGCCACTGAAAGACGAATAGTTGACCTTTCTGAATCACTGCTTCCAGTTGTACATGAATATGTCCTTTATAGTGAAATATTAATGGTAAGTTTATCTGAATTTATTTTTTTATTTTAAATACTGAACATAACACAGAAAGAAGAAATAATTATGTCAGAATAACCTGTCTCTCTCCTAGTAGTTCTTAACCTGGAGTCCATAATCTATAAACTATTGAATTTGGCAATTCACTGATAATTGGCACTGATAATTGAGGGAGCACTTTCATTGAGTAGTAGAAGGGGAATTCATTTTGCAGAGGGTTAGGGAGGAATCAAGTGTGGGAAAGTGGAGAAAATTAAGTGTCCACTCTTCTTTTTTAAGTATTTGAGATTGAAAGGGAGAAGAAAGGTTGGAAGGAAAGTGAGAAAAGGAAAAGTGGTATACTTAAAGCAGTTGTTTGTGTGTGTTTTTGTGTGTGTGTGTGTGTGTGTGTGTGTGATTTTTGAAAATTTATTATAGGAAAAGGGCTTTGTCAAAGAGGCATAGATGATTTTGTATTATTATTATTGATAAGGAAATTGGGGCTAAGTAGCTTTCCCAAGATCACACAGCTAGTAAATGTTAAGTATATAAGGCTGGATTTGAATTCAGGTCCTCTTGACTCCATGACTAGTACTCTATCCACTGCACCATCCAGCTACCTTTGTATTATTGGTTTATTCATTTTTTATTTGGTTCTCAATGTTATATGAAGCTTGCTGGAACATTTGACTGCTTTCATCCCATATTTGTTATATTGACTAGAACCACTTTAAAGGGATACTTTATCAGATGTTAGGTTTTTACTAAGTGCTAATGAGATAATGAGATATTAGGTTTTTACTAGGTACTTAACAATTCTGTAGTTCATGCCTTTACTGGGAGTTTTACTTGTGAACTCCTGGGGAGGAGTTTACATGTTTAGGAGGAGCAAGTTCATTAGTTGAAGTATTTCTTCCCAGTAGCCCTTGCGTTATCCCACGCCCATTCTCTGGGAGGATAAAAGAGATTGAGAAAGAGTCTCTACTCTAGATCAAAGTTGCTTAGATGAGACAGCAAATCTCCTCCTAGAGAGTGATCAGCAGTTTCTGGAGACAACAGAACTTTACAATCAAATTGTCAAATTAGCCACTTTTGCAGTTTTTAGAGTAAGTAAAATAAGGGAATTGGTCAAGTCTGAAGCAGCAAATACCTGCAGTTAGCTGAAACCCTATTCTTCCTGTTCCAATTCCCCAGTTTTTTGGAACTCAGTTGCAATTATCTGGTTGTTGCTATTAGCCCTACTAAATAACTCTCCAGGGGAATGTTCGGGTTCCAGTCTAACCTTACTTAAGTATGGGAAAAAAACCAAAAACTACTCTTTTTGAATAAATTGAGATAAGGGTGGATTATATTTTAAACACTGTTTGCTAAGAAAAAGTCATCCAACTATTATTCCTCAAAAAAACAAAACCAATAACCTCCAAAACAACAATACAAACTCAGTCCACCAAAGTTTACTGGACATAGAGAGTTTATAAAATAAATGTATCTGATCTAAACTAATCTGGTTACTTGATCCACTTATTTCTCTAGATTTATTCTCTCATGACTCATCATTCAAATATTTCCAAGGAAGAAATTAAGCTTTTCCCAAGGTTTTTAATTACTTTCTTTCTTCAAACTGTAAATTCTAGCCTCGGATTATATATTAGTTACTGGAGATTCTGAATTCCTGGTTCCTTTTCCTTTCTTTTAGATGGCCTCTCCCAAAGGGTCATCTGTTCTCTATACCAGCAAAAATTAATGGATTTAATAAATACAGAATATAGCTCAGCCTACAAATTCTACCCATTTCTCTAGAGTGGTTCTTTAATGACTTCACTAAATTAATTTCAAACCAGTCTGTCAAAAAAGCATCACTTATTAAGCACCTTCTATGTATCAGGCATTGTGCTAACCACCAGGGATATAAAAACAGGCAAAAAATAGCCACTGTTCTCGAGGATCTCAGTCTAAAATGACAACAAGCCATCAAATATGTAATAAACAGGAGTATGGAAAGTGTTCTAGGGAGACTGGTACCTCAGGTGTTAGTGTTGAAACTCAAAAGGGACCTCAAAAGGTTGGGGTCACAGACTGGTGTCACAAAATGTATCAAATGAATTTGCAGACTTGAGCCCATCTCCAAGTGAAGGGGGAAGTTTATTGTAATTTTAATGCCAATTGAAGTGGGCTAATTTCCAAAAGGATTTAACAAAGAACCAGGAGCAAGAAGACAAAATTATAGAAAAAGATAGAGAAAAGACAGGGCATTTTTATGGCCCAGAGGTAGAACTAAGGATATACACCTCACCATTTGTCTCAGAAACTCTGTTATTTGGCCAACAAATTATTATCTGGCAATCAGCAAAGTTTCTCCGACTATACTATCCTGTCTCCAAAGCCAGAAGACGTTAGGATCATTGAAAAACAAATTGTTTAAACAATAGCACTCCTAAAGTCTGGGGGTCTCAGGATTACTGCTGTATTTCCCCTAGAAGCTGCACCCTCATTATTAGGGATTGTCGGGTCCTTTTCAGGGCTGTGCATCTATTTTTAATGTCTACCTGTTTCCTCCAGGTGCATGACTTTGTGCAACGCTGCCTCATTTAGATCCAATTCATGGGCGAGGCAAGACATTCATGATGTCATTGTCCTCATAGAACAGAAAGGACAAAACAATAAAAATGTACAAACAAAGAATATGTACCAGATAAAAAGGAAGTAATATGAAGGAAGGTACTAGTATTTAATGGTGTCATAAGAATTTTAAATGTAATCCAGATTGTAATGATCTCTAATTCGGAATGGCTGGAACTGAATGGAGTCTGTTAGAGGCAGTTGTGTCAAGAATCAAGTAGGCTTTAATCAATCATTTCTGAGTGAATGAGACCAGATGAAGTTTTCTCAAAAAGCCTATGAGATGGAGTGGGTCAGACTTAGGCCTAAGTCACATGATCCCTATTCCCAGAGATCTGCAGGGCAAGAAGTCATGATCTCTAGGCCTAGGGTTCTCTATGGCAAGAAAGGTTAGAACCTAGGTTCTAGCTTCAGGAAGTGACGGGACCCAGAAAGCATACAACATTGATGACCATTGGTCAATAATTTTAGTCCATCCAATGAAAATACTTGGGTCTTTTGCTATTTAACCAGCTTTGCTATTTCCTGCTTGCTAAGTTTAGCACATGTTGGGAGTTGAGAGCTTCCTCTGCCTTCCTCGTGTCCTTGGGCCTCTCCCAGCAGGGATTGAATAAATGCTTTCTCTTTGTATCTGAAGATGTTTCTAATTAGTTAAGGAGTCTGGCACCTGTTCCACACACAAATGAGGAAAGCAACTTTGCAAATGAAGATCCCCAGGGAAAGTCTTCATTTAGAAGATAGGGTTTTTTTGTTAGTTGTGTTTCACTCTTCCTGACCCCCATTTTGAGGATTTCTTGGCAAAGACACTGGAGTGGTTTGTCATTTCTTTACCCTGCTCATTTTACAGACAAAGAAATTGAAATGAAAAATAAAATGACTTGTTTAGGGTCACATGGCAGTTAATTGTCAGAGGTAGAATTTGAATTCTGATCTTCAGGATTTTAGGGCAGGGGTTATATTTATTGTTCTCCCTAGGTGGGATTTTAGTTGGAATTTAAAAAAAAAGCCTGGAGACAGATTTGGGGAGGATAAGCATTTCAGGCAGCTGTATAGTTAGAGAAAATTCCTGGCGGCTAGAGATGTAACAGATAAGTGATGCTGTTAGTGACAGTGCAGAGATTTGTGGGAACCCTTCTTTGGTCGGCACAGGTCCAACATGAAAGAATTCATGAACCTGAAATAATAGACTGGCAAAAGGAAGTTTATTGTTGCCACTACAGAAGCCAGCTCTTGCTAGGAAGACTGACTTCTGAGTGACAAAGTCCTGGCAGAGAGATAAAGGTCCTAGCAGAGAAATCCTGGCAGAGAGATAACAAAAGGTTTATTACTGAGAAGAGAATGTCTCTTCACAGTGGGCAGGGATCCTGGTAGGCAGCTGTGCCAAGAGGAGAGAGGTCCCTTGGCATGGCATGATTCTTACTTCAGGCCCCTGCAAAGAAATAAGCCCCAAATTGCCCTTTAATAAGAAATCTGACACTGAAGTTTTAATTGAATGAAATTCCTTCAATGTTGTCACTGCCCCCAGGCCTAGATTTCCAATTGAATGAGACCATTTATGCTCCAGTTAAGTATAAATGGTCCTGGACTAATTTTCAGCTCAATTAAGGGTGCAGTTACTCAATAGAAATATCAGGTTCAGATCTCCAGTTAAATGAAATCACTTAAGTTCTAGCTAAGTATGTAATGGTCCTGGGATAGTCTTAATGAAACCACTTAAATGCCCCAAAAGGTAGGTTCCTGTCAAGAGAGTTTCAGGGCTCACCCCAAAAGTCAAGAAGGACAGTTTCAAGGAGGACAGTTTCAGGATTCCCCATCATAAGTAAACATTTAATAAGTTTTGGTTTTGTTCCAGGCTATGTGCTAATTTCTGAGAAAACCAAAAGATACAAAAGGTATCTCCTTGTCTTCAGGGAGCTTACCTTCTAAATAAGGGAGATAACAAAGGCAAACAAATACTCACCAAGCAAGTTAGTGATTTTCAATCCAGTTTGACTCAACCCCCTTTAGGGTTTTCTTGGCGAAGTTATTGGAGTGGTTTGCCATTTCCTTCTCCTAGATGAGGTAACTGAGGCAAACATGGCACAGTGGCTCACCCAGCATCACCCATTAAGTTTCTGAGGCTAAATTGGCCACATTGCCACCTAGATGCCAGTACAGGATAAATAGGAAACAGTTAACAGAAGGAAGACACTAAGATTAAAAGAACTGTTGGGAAAGCTTTGAGTATAAGAAGAGATTTTAGTTTTAGTTTTAGTTTTGTTTTGCTGAGGCAATTGGGGTTAAGTGACTTTCCCAGCTAGGAAGTGTGAAGTGTCTGAGACCAGATTTGAACTCTCAGGGCTGGTTGCTCACTATTAACAGTTTGGAAGAGTAAGCAAAGAGATTGTGAGAAAGGTGTGGGACCGTATTCTCCACAAAAACAATCAGAGACTCTCCGAGTAAGAAAAAGCAAAAAGGGGTTTATTACCATCTTGTGAGAAAAGGCATCTCCCATCTGACAAGGTGTTTGTCAGTAAAGGAGTGTCAAGCATGACTTGGAAACACAAGATTAAATACTCAGAACACAAAAGCCCCCTCATCCCACAGGCTGGTCTTTTCTCTCATTGTTTGAGGGAGTCCAGGCTTACATTCTAATCAGGGAAATCTAACCCAGAAACAAAAGAATATAAGTCAATCATAATAAACTCTTAATTTAAGTTTCCTTAGAGAAATGATATGCAAGGATATTTAATTCAAAGCCATCTTCATCTTTAAAAGAAGTACTTAAATGCTAATTAAGAAGTGGTGGGAAAACTGGAAGGGACAACTTTTGCTATAGCTCTATTTGTTATTATAAAGTCTCAAATCACAATTAAAGTATAGTATAAGGCTATATTCCCACAAGCGCATCTTCACTCAGTTAATTCCATACTTAAGGAATCCCTACTGTAAAATATATAATAAGTGGTCACTTGGCCTGTATTTGAAGATTATAAGCAAACCATTCCACTTATGAATGACTGTTATTGTTAGAAAATGTTTTTCTCTTATTATGTTTATTTTTCTCCTTGCTAAATCCATCCATTACTCCTCTTTCTGCCCATTGTGTCCAAACAGAACACATCTCATCCTTCTACCTTGTGACAGCCCTTTAAATACTTGAAGAAAGTGGTAAACTAAAAGGACAGCTCACAGAATGCCTGACAAAAGTAAAAGGAAGATTGTTATATAGCATTTCCCTTCTCAATTTCTAACCTGAAAATTTCTCCATAGATGTGAGCTTGCCATACTTAATAAACCTTGCAAGTAATAGTGATGTGAACTGCCAAATCCTATTCATATAGAATAATGTAAAGTCAGAATCTATTGTTAATTCAGAGTCCTATCTCCAATCTTGTTATCTTTAATGACTTTCAGGACAACTTTGAAGGAATTTAGCTTTCTCAGACTGCCTAGTACCATAAATTAAGTTAGTCCTGATGCAAACTCTCAATCACAATAGTGTACAAAAAGGAAGTTAACTGGGAAGCCTATCATGATTGGCATATCTTTAGACAGGTCTGAGACCTGATCTGCCAGGCCATGTACCACAGGCCATGTACCTCTCTGCCCCTTCCCCCTGAGTTCCCCACTTTGTATCTGAGAAACAAACCCCCAAGGTTCTATTTCCCCTAGAAAGATCTGCTAATGATGAAGATCTTTGCCAAGTTCTCTTCAAGACAAAGCCCACTATGAAGTATTCTTTTTACCTCTATCATAGTGCCTTCCCTTTAATGATGTCTTTCTCTTTATTCTAGCTAACTGTGGTTAGTCTAAGATGCCAGTCAATAGCTTTCTCCCACTTCATGGAGTATTTCTTTTCTCCTGGTAAATTGTGAGTTCCCCTGGAGCAACTTGCCTTTTTCCTTGCTAACTGTAAGCTTTCCCAACTCCATTTCATATTGGCCACTCTTCATGTGCCTATTTTATCTCTTATTTTTGTCTGTAAACTCTTCTCCTAAATAATCCTTCATTTTGGCAAAGAGAATGGCCATTGTGAATTTGTCACATTTTGAACTATTATTGCATATCAACCTCATTAGTAGTTCTTTGTGATGAAATGGAAGTCTTTGGTCCCCTAATCTTTAAAAGGTAGGGGGCCTAGATCAGGAAACCCTGAATCTTCTGGGTTTGGCCTGCCACTCCCACCCTTCATTCACCTGGAGATTACTCCTTAGCTTCTAACCTTGGGAAACTCCTTAGATAATCACCATCCTTAATTCATCTGTAGATTTCTCTTCTGCTCACCACCTCCACCCCTAATTCATTTGGAGATTACTCTCTGGCCTACCACCTTTGATTCATCTGGAGGTTGCTCCTTAGCCTCAGGACATGGACATGGAATCAACTTGTACTCTTTATTTAGCTTTGGGACATAGGAGATAGGATAAAGCTGTATTCTGTGTCTCAATTCTCTTGCTATTTTCCTAATCAGGATCCTAGCCCACTGAGAATTCTCAGTGTCACAATAAACCCTTTTTTGGCAACTTGCTGACTGGGACTTAGCATCCTAAGGCCAGGGAGACCTCCTTACTGCTATTTCCTCTAGAAGCTATATTCCATCATATTCCCCTCTTTAAGCAGTACCCCAAATGTATTTGGGACAAAGGGACGGAGATCATTTTCTGGTCCCTGCCTAGTGGGATCCAGTAGGGAAGGCACACAATTTGAAAACAGTAATGACAGCATTCAGAGGGGTGCTGAATACCAATGGTATTAAGGTTGAACAAATAGTTGGAAGTCTTGGAGGAGTCTGGAGGAAACAAATCTTACAAGTAGTTAAAAATGAGCAAAAAAAAAAAAAAAATTAAAAATGGAGTTAGTATGGGCATTACTAGGCACAGTAACCAGAATCCCCATCCAGAGGGAGACTTGGAGATGTAGATGAGGCTATTATGAATGTCTCTCACCTAAACAGCTTTCTGGGTAAATACCAAGAACATTCCCCCCAAATCCCTTTTGTCTCCTCAAAGGAGTAGATATAATGAGTAGAATAGTGTGACATTATATATAGTGAAAGCAGTGCTCAGTTGGCCCATGATGCAAGCACCATAATGGTTAAAAGGTAGAGGGGATGACATGCAGAATGGAGATAATAGTTAATCTTAAATGGGTTTGATCTCCTTTAGCAAAAACCTCTGAGCCTTTTCAGTCTTAACAAGGGAAGGTTTTTTCCCAATTAGTAAAAGTGTCAACAAAAACCAAAAGCAGTTTGAACCTCCTGAGAGAGGACATATGTGTAAAATCTATCTGCCAGTTCTCCCCTAAGTGTGTACTCTTCCTCCAGATAAGCTTCAGGATGGGGGGTTTAACAGACTTTTCAGAATTTACTTGGGCACAAACTGGGTAGACCTGACAGATCTTTTCATTGTTTCTCCTAGCTTGTGAATAGTAAAAATAGGTTTCATAAGTGATATTTTGTCCCCCAAGAGAGTAGCTTGTGTGGACCAAAGAGAAATTTCCACTGGCTGGCTTCTGGGATTAGAAGTTGATTTGAAAATGTTTGAAACCACCTAGAAAGAGTGTACCCCCTTTCTTTAAGGGCTTGTTCCTGGGAGATATTGATGTGAGTTAGGGAAGGGGGGGGTGCAAGGATAGTCCCGTGACAGCGCAGAGTCCCCTGTGAAAGGAATTTACAGGCTCGAAAGCCTAGATTGATAAAAAGGTTTACTGTAGGGATTTGGAAGTAAAGTTAAAGGTAAAAAGACGCCAGGGCCAGAGGTGGTCACTGGGCGGACAGGAACTCTTACATGTCTAGGAAGATACCATGTTTGGGGGGAAGGGCTTCTGCAAAGAGAGCGTTCCAGTTTGGCTCTTTTATACGTAAAGGGGCTTGTGAGTGATGTTCCAAGTTGGCTCAGATCCAGTGGGGGCTGGGACAGGCCTGATGACCAGGATTTGTAAATCAAAGGTCAGCCATGGGGGGGGGGGGGTTCTTAAAGGGACCTCAATCCCCATCAATATGAGGGAGTGTAGGAGTTGGGGAATTAAAGGTGCCATGGACAGCAGCATTTGCAAGCTGTTTCCCTTTGCCTAAAGTGAATCCCCCTCGTAGTATCCTTTACAAAACATAATAGAAACCTAAGTCCATGAAAAGCTTGTAATAATTGTAGAATTTTCCCTGCACACTTAACAGGGGAATTATTTACTTATTTTTGTTGTCAAAGGTCCTCTTTCTTTCCCTTTGGCCTCATGAGCATGCAAAACATGAAAGGCATATTTGAAGTCAGTATAGATGTCATTCCTTTCTCCAGTTCTAAAGCTATAGTGAAAGCAAAAATGGTCTGAACATAATGGGGAGTTAGAAACTCCAATAATTGGTCTAGAGTGAACTTAGGAGTGTTCTCAATTAGAAGGGGTGTGGCAGCCACTATTCTAAGACGGGACTGTCACTCCAAAGACACCAAGTTTCTTTGAGAAGTAAGCAAGGGGTCTGGGATAGAGTCCCAAGGACTGAGTCAAGACTCCTAGGACCTAGACCCACTATCCATCAACATACAGCATAAAAGTTTCAGATAGGGCTAAGGCAGGAGCAAGAGATTAGTTTAGCTTTCAGGATCTTAAAATTTTCAGGCCTCATGTAAGGGGAGTTGTGTGTGGGCCTAGAATAGAATCCCAGAGGGGCTTAGCAATAACAAAAATTAGGTATAAAATCCAGCCATGCCCAGGAAAGTACAAAGTGTTTCTATGAGGAAGGTTCAGGAAGTGATAAGATTGATTCATCTCTTAGGTGAGCAAAAAGGAAGTGGGAATTAATTCATGGCCCAAATACTCAACAGACTGCTAGGCTAGGTGGGCCTTTAGACAAAGAAACTTTTTAGCCTTCAAAGGCTCAGAAGTTAAGGGTTTTTATGGTTGCTCCCAGAGGAACTTCTCCAGAGGGGTTCCACATCAGGATATCATCTACATACCGGATAGCCAATGTCTGAACAAATATGTGGGGGTTGTCATGTAAACACTGAGCTACCTCCATGTTATGGACATGATTGCCCATGTTAATTGGTGGGGGTTATGTTCCCTTGGATTCACCCTTTCAAAGGCAAAAAGAAATCGTGAGTCTTTTTGCAATGGTATAGAAAAGAAAGCATCTTTAAAATCTAAAGTAGAAAACCATTGTGTCCCCTGGGATACTTGTACTGGGCTCATAGCTTCTACTGACCATTTGTTCTGATTATAGAAATTTGCTATAAGAGGGAAAAGCAGTGACATGAGTATAATAGTTTCAAAACAAAGTCCTTTATGCCTCTGCCTAAGAGCACATACATGACAGGATAAAGCATCCTTAGCTCTGTTTGACAACCAATCATGAGTAACAATTCCACCTCATAGCCAGACTCAGGAATAATCAGGTGGGAAACAAAGAAACAACTGGAAAACTGAGCCAGAAGGATCCCACCTTAAGGGGAAGCTAAGGTTGTCCTCCCAACTCTTGCCTAAATAAAACATCCACTTGTGACAGTTCAGGAAAGCATCCCTTCTCAGTAATTTATGACATTTCTCTTGAATGGTGGGTTCCTGACTTAATGATCAGGCATTCAAATTCAAAACTCAAAAGAAGTCGGGTACAGTCCCAAGAGATTTTATTTCTGATAGAAAATTCCTATTAATTATTGTTTAGGGCTAGAGACATTATTTTAAAAGTTTACTAGGACTTACACACATAGGAGATTTTGTTTAACATGTTTTATATGTTTATCTTGGTGCAAAGGATCAATCATTAAATTAGCTTATATATTCTTAGTAAACACGTTCATTATTTAGGAATTATAAATCCTAAACAGGCTCAGTTCTCAAGGCTGATGACCTTGCTTACCCTGATGGTTTAAAGAAAACTTGGCAAGCTTAAAAATTAAGGAGAGTTGACAAAGACCCCAGAGAAGGGGCTGAGCTTTCTGTTGCCTACCCCAACTATTCTCAATGTTTTCATGGGCTGTACTGTTGGGTATCTCCCACTCTGTGAAGGGGGAAAAGGTGTTGCATGCCTCATACTTGAAGGTGAACTGATAAGGCTTTCCACCTCATCCCTCTCATTCCACACACAGTAATTATCAATTTTAGTTTAACATGAAGACAATAACTTAGTTAACAATTTTAGAACTTTCCTCTAATAGCCAAATAGTCTTCCATTAAACAAGTTTCCCTTTTGTTTTAGGGAAAAAATAAGACAATCCTTAAAATAGAAACAGAAGAGATTTTTAAATCGACAACTTTAGCTTCCCTAAATTATAAATGTTCTAGACACCCTGAATTGCCATTTAATTATTTTCCATTTCACATAAACCATTTCTATTTTGTGATCCAGGAAAAGGGTTAAGGTGCCAGTTTTTACTGACAGGGCCCTCAGAATTTTGACTCTAGATAATTCAGAAACAGGTTGTGTGTTGTCAGAATCTTTAAAGTAATAACAAACTGCTTTTCTGTTTCTCAAACTCTTAAATCTTCTGTTAACATTATCAATGTAAATAGATTATAATTTACATATCCCTTTAGTGGGCTTTAATTAGAGCTCCTTTAAAATTGCTTTTATATTTTCTTTCTTTCCCTTTCACTTCTTCATGTGTATATATATATATATATATATATATATATATATATATATATCCCTGCTGCAGTCAGGAAAGGAGGGAAGAGGTAAGAAAGACAAAGAGACTTTCTGTCCTCTATGCACTATCCTTCTAATCATGGAAAGACTTAGTTTGGTTGATTTGCTTCCAAATTACTTTACACACACATAGAAATTATTTATCTCAACATTGACATTGTATATTGGTCACATCTAAAAACTCATAAATGTTATCAAATATGAAACAATTGTGTGGTGGGCTTACCAAATGCAGAAGCTTGACCGGCTTTCTCACTTCACATTGTCATGCTGAGTGCTGCCAGGGGTACCCAGATTATTCTTAGGCAGTTGCTGGACAGAACTTGCTGAAAGCTGGGGTAACTGGTACCTATCTCTCTTTGATAACAGTTCCAGGTGCCACAGTTCAGGGAATGCTAACTATGGAGCCTGACCCCCATTCCATCCCCATTTCCCCAAGCTGGATTGGGGAAGTGTTTGGGCAAGTTTGTGTGAGTCCCCTATTTTTCCACAAGTTGGGCAAAATTTGAGTTTCCCTCAAGTTCCTTTTTCTTAATCTGATCTGGGATAAGAGAAGTTAGCAAACAGAGGAACTTGTGCTAAATTGAGCTTGTTAGTGATCCCTACAAATGAGATGTACTTAGGACTCCAAGGAGTGGAGTGCAGAGGGTACCTAATAACTTCTGGGATGTTTTCCCAAAGAAGCAAAAGGGGACTCCAGACAAGCTAGGACTCAAGGAAAGGTTAGCAAAAAAAATGACTAATTGCCAAACTTTTTAATCATTGCTCTCAAAACTTTGAGAATCTGCTAAGAAGTAATTTTGATTTTAATTAGCTAACATTTCCATAGCCCCTCAGCTTGGCTAGAACTGAGGTCCACAGGAAAAAGTTAAGTTTTTTTCCGTTTTAAGATGGAGGTCAAGGATATTAAGAAACCTTTCCAACATAGCTATTTCTTTTTTCTTTTTTCTTTTCTTTTCTTTTCTTTTCTTTCTTTCTTTCTTTTTTTTTTGATGGCAGTATTTTAAATCTTTCCAGTTAACAGAAACTAGCTCGCAGAACAAACATGAGACAGACATTCTGCACAGAGATGCAGACACAGACAAAAATGACATGAAAGAGAAGTGTCCTATCTTTGCCAAAAGTCATCCTATAGCACTTTATCTCCTCTGGTGTCCCAGTGAAGGTGAAAAAGTGGTAAAATTTCCCTAGGAACTTTGCTGAAAATTGCAAGTATCTCTAAGTCTGGGTGTCCCTAGTCAAGAAAACTTTGCTGAGCATGGAGTTTGTGATGACCCAGACAAGCCTTCTCTCAATTGCTTGGGGTCTTCCAGCTGTAGGTTTGAGGAAGAGGGAAAAAAAAAAAAAAAAAAAAAAAAAAAACAGAGAGCTTTTCTTGACAAAGAGGGCATCAAACCAGGAGAAGCCACACTCTCCCCATATGGGCCACCAAATGTTGTGGTTCAGAAGAGTTGGGGTAGCAGACCAGTATTGTGAGGTGTCTCAAAAGAACTTGCAAGCTTGAACCCCCAAGTCAGGGGGCGAAGTTTATTGTAATTGTAACACCAATTGAAGCCTGCTAAGTTCCAAAAGAATTTAGCGAGGAACTTGGAGCAATGAGACAAATTTATCCAGTTTTTCAAGTCACTGATATGCTAATTTTATGAGCTAGAGGTAAAACTGAGGAGTGATCTCAGGAATTTGGTTATCATTGACCAGCAGATTATATATCTGACAGACAGCAATGTTAAGACCAGAAGACTTTAGAATCATTGACAGATTGTCATAACAATAGCACTCTAAGGGAAGGGGAGGGAGGGACTTTGGGATCACTGATTCTAAAGTCAGAAAGAAGATTTTAGAATCATTAACACATTGTTAGAATAAAAGCACCCTTCAGGTGGACCTCCTTACTGCTGTTTTCCCTACAAACTATATTCCATCACTCTTGCTCCCCACCTTCATCTCCAGAATGTAAGCTTCTTTAGAGCAAAGAAATTTAATTTCTGTGTTTTTATCCCTCAGCACATTTCTCAGTACCTGCATTTAATACATATTTGCTCTTATTATTATTTTTTTTTCAATTTTAGCATGTTTCTAATCCTTTATTTTAACATCAACATTCAGTTTTTCAACTGTTTCAGTTCTGAGTAAGGTTCTCTAATAGTTAAAACAGATAGACAGAGCATAACTTTTTTTTTTTTTAAATAATTAGTAACTTGTAAAATTTATATTGTGTTTTAAAACAAGATTTCTTTAACTTTTTCATTCTTGACCCCTTTTAACCGAAGAAATTTTTACTTGATGCTGGGTATATAAGTATATAAAATAGGTATGTGAATCAAACATTTACTGATAATAAATCATAAAGAACTTTTAAAAAACAAACCTTGAGAGTGAGTGAGTGTATGTCTGTCTGTGTGTGTGTGTATATCTAGAGAAAGAGAGAGAGAGTTGAGTTATATAGTTATATACATATAAACTTTACCATTTATTAAAGATGAAAGCAAATATGCCTACTAATGAGATGGATGTGCTTGTTTATTTTTAATATAATGAATTAAATCTTGGTGGAATATTTGATATTGCAAAACATAGAGCATTCAGAAACCTTTTACTGTAGCCAAATTTTTCACAACCCCTGTATTCAGTTACTCTACCCCAGATGGAGTCTTGACTTAGAGTTTAAGAAGCTTTGCTTTAAAGCATCTTCATTTCATGTGATTTAGGAGAGCAATTTCTAGTTTCAAATCATGTGTTTGGAGTTCAGCACCAAATGTTGAGTTTGATCTAGTTACCAAATGTTAGGATTCAATCATGTGAAGAATTCACAATGGACATATTCTTTGGCAAAAGGTAGATTTATTTAAAAAAAGAGGTTATAGACAAAATGAAGAGATACAATAGACACCAGGAGTGGTAAATATGAAATAGAGTTGGGAGAGCACATTGTTAGCAAAGATAGGGGTTTTAACAATTAGTGATGAAAAAAGATAAGTACTCTAGTGGAATTCACAATTAACCAGGAGAAAAGGAATACCCCCATAAGATTGGAGTGTGCCTTTAGCTGACAGGCTAAATCTGTAAAGGAATTTAGCACCGTAAAAGAGCTAGTTAGCTATAACAAGGAGAAAGAATAGAGGCAGGTTAGGGGATGAAAGGAGGGACACACATGGCAAGGATAAGGGAGAGAGGGGAGAGGGAAGGGGAAAGACACCAAGAGACAGAATATTGGGGCAGACATAACTCAAAGAGGTTCAGCAAAGATGGCATGAGCTATGGATAGATTTACAGGAGAAATTTAACTTCAGGAGTTTGACATAACTCAGATTTCTGATTGGACATAACAAGGTGGGACTACTCATGACCTTCACAGAAGGTGGGACTATCATCAGTGTCCTTCAAGGGAGTAATTTCATCAATATTTCAGTCTTTTTCTGCCAATGGCACTTACTCAGTACCTCCTCACATTGATTTTCAAATCTACGTTCTTTGTGAAATAGGCAAGGAAGGTATTGAGATCACCTTTTTATAAATAAGGAAATCAAATGTCAAAGATACTGAGTAGCTTGATAATAAGTTTTAGTATTCTGTGTGTTTATATATGCATGTATATTTGTGTAATGAGTACATTTCATTGCATAATTGCTAATGAAATTGAGAGATGAGAAAGAGGTTAGCTAGTTATACAAACTGGAGTTGATGTGATGTATTGCCCTCAAGCAAATTCTAATTCTTAGCTTGATAGACTTGTGAACTTTATTTTATCTGCTTCTTGGTCTGTATTTTATCCAGTTGACAAATTAGAAAACCAGCTTGTGGTAAAGCAATTAGGTGATTCAGTGGATAAAAGTGCTGGACCTGGAATCATAAAGACCTAAATTCAAATCCTTCCTCACATACTTACCATCTGTATGATCCTGGACAGGTCACTTAACCTCTATCTACCTCAGTTTCTTTCTCATCTGTAAAATGGGGATAATAAAAGCACTTATTTGCTAGGGCTATTGTAAGGATCTACTGAGGTAATATATGTAAATGTGAACTGATCCTACTGTTCCTACTTATACAAATACTACTATTGCTGATGTTGATTACTATTACTATTCTTGCTACTGCTGCTACTATTACTGCTGCTGTTACTATTATTGCTGCTGCTGCTAACTACTGCTGCTGCTGTTACTATTACTGTTACTGATACTTTTTCCTCAGTTGTTTCCTTGTGCTTTTCTCTTTTGATCAACCCACTTTGAATTCCCAGATACAAAATATATATGTCATCTCTAAGCCCTGAACCTTCATGGACAGTCACAGTTTCAGAAAAGAAAAGATACTTTTAATGACTTTTTTTCAAAAAGAAAATCATTTGTCCCAGTTTCTGGTTTGGAAAATATTGTTGCCATAGTGATGCTACCTTAGTATGCTGTACATGCTGTTCCTTCCAAATGAGTGAGTTCTTTTCAGGACTAAATTATAAAGTAACCAAGATGTGTGTGGTTAGTGCAGAATGAATTAGATATAATTAAGGGATATTTCCATAAAATCATGTTATCACAGAACTGGTTCCAAATGTATTCCTGTCCTAAATCTTTCATTTCTTTCTCATCCTTGAAAAAGCATTGGTTCCATTTTTTTTTCTTTTTTCTCTTTTCTAAACACTGTAGTCTTGCTTTTGTGTTCATCATTCAACCAAAACTGCTCTTTCCAAACTTACCAATGATTTCTTAATCCCCAAGTTTACTGACATTTTCTGTCTTTATCTTCCATGATTTTCCTGCAGCCTTTGAAACTGGGAATGATCTCATCCTAGAGAGTCTCTCTTGTAGATTTTCAAGAACTTTTTTTTTTTTTTTTTGGTTCCCCTACTGGATGTCTGATTTCTTCTTCTTAAATCTTCTTGACTAGGCTAATTATTATTCTTGTCATTGAATCTAACCATTTGCATTTCCAAAATTTTTTTCTAAGTCTCTTCTTTTTTTCTTTCTCTATATTTTTGCTGTTGGTAACCTCATCATTTCCACAGATTCTATTATCATCTATATTCCAGTGACTCTCAAAATTGTCTCCAGTTTTTGCCCTTCTCAACTCCTGTCAAGTATCGCCAACTATCTTTTGATCATTTCAAACTTTGTCTTAAGAAATCTCCAACTCAGCATGTCTAAAAAAGAACTCATTATCCCTTTCTAACCTCTTCCTTTCCTCAGTCTTCCCCTTTTGTGAAATTCCATGTTACTTTTGAGGGCACAGCCACCTCTTAAAAGGGGAAGAAAAGGGAACAATCTTTTTTTTTTATTATTTTTTATTAATTTCATAATTTTTTTGACAGTACATATGCATGAGTATTTTTTTTTTTACATTATCCCTTGTATTCATTTTTCCAAATTTTCCCCTTCCTCCCTCTACTCCCTCCCCGCGATGACAGGCAATCCCATACATTTTACATGTGTTACAGTATAACCTAGATACGATATATGTGTGTAAATCCAATTTTCTTGTTGCATGGTAAGAATTGGATTCCGAAGGTATAAGTAACCTGGGTAGAAAGATAGTAGTGCAAACAGTTTACATTCAATTCCCAGTGTTCCTTCTCTGGGTGTAGTTGTTTCTGTCCATCATTGATCAATTGGAAGTGAATTGGATCTTCTTTATGTTGAAGATAACCCACTTCAATCAGAATATGTCTTCATACAGTATTGTTGTTGAAGTATATAGTGATCTCCTGGTTCTGCTCATTTCACTCTGCATCAGTTCATACAAGTCTCTCCAAACCTCTCTGTATTCATCCTGCTGTTCATTTCTTACAGAGCAATAATATTCCATAACGTTCATATACCATAATTTACCCAACCATTCTCCAATTGATGGACATCCATTCACTTTGCAGTTTCTAGCCACCACAAAAAGATCTGCCACAAACATTTTGGCACATACAGGTTACTTTCCCATCTTTAGTATTTCTTTGGGATATAAGCCCAGTAGTAGCACTACTGGATCAAAGGTATGCATAGTTTGATAACTTTTTGGGCATAATTCCAGATTGTTCTCCAGAATGGCTTGATTCTTTCGCAACTCCACCAACAATGCATCAGTGTCCCAGTTTTCCCACAGCCCCTCCAACATTCATTATCTTTTTTTGTCATCTTAGCCAATCTGACAGGTGTGTAGTGGTATCTCAGAGTTGTCGTAACTTGCATTTCTCTGATCAGTAGTGATTTGGAACACTCTTTCATATAAGTGGAAATAGTTTCAATTTCATTATCTGAAAATTGTCTGGAACAATCATTTATTAAAGAGCCTACTTTGTGCTAGGCTCTTGAGAATTATACAGTATTATCTCATTTGATCATCAATCACAGCAACCCTGACTGAGAGTTGGTAGTTATTTTTATTCCTATTTTATAGTCATGGAAATTGTTACAGAGAGAGGATAACTGATTTGCTCAGGCTCACACAGCTAATAAGAGTAAGATGGATGATTCTATATAGCTTTACCTCCCTTAAATTCAATTCACTTGCAAGTTATCAGCTTTTTGATGTCATTGTCCTCTTCCAGAATCTAGAAGGAATGACAACAATAATAAACATAAGTGAAGTCACATTTGAATTCAGATCTTTAGGATTCCAGGCCTAGCACTTTATCTATAATACCACTTATCTGCCTTTTAATCATTTAGATTCTCAATGTCAGTGTTATTTTCAAATCCTTTCTCTCACCCCACCTATTTAATTAGTTACCAAATCCTGTCTCTATGTCTATAATATCCATCAGATTATGTCCCTTTCTGTTCACACAAACATCCATCCTGTTTCAGACCTTAATCCTAATTACCTCTTGCCTGGATTATTCCAGTAACTTCCTATTTGTTCTGCAATCTCATGCTTTTCCCTTTTTAGATCTGTGTTTCATACAGCTTTCAAAGTGATTTTCCTAAAGCTCAGTATCTCAGTGACTCTTTTTTTTTAGGACTTGAAGCCTTATCCTGCCTTTTCAATCTTCTTATATGTTAGGCCATACCAGCCTTCTTATTAGTCCATATATGACCCCAGCTCAGTGCTCTATGCTTTTTGATGAGCTTGTCCCTTGCCTCAAGTTCTATTTCTTCTGACACTTTGGAATCTGTGGCTTCCTTTAGAATTCATTCAAGTGCCTCCTTCTGAAGGAAACTTTTGCTCAGAAATTTGTATTTTGTATATATCTGCATCAATCACAGACAACTACATGCTGTCTCTTCTTTGGAATGAAAGTTCTAGGAAGTCGGGGATTGTTCTTCTTTGTTTTTGTATGTCTAGTGCCTAATATAGTGCTGGGATCATATACAATTACTAAATTCTTATTTGTTTTTGTAAAGAAGCAGCTTTTTGGTGATAAATTTTTACTCTTTGGTTCACCTTTACTATCAGCTCATTTTCTAATCACCAGTCCACAAAGCTTTAGTGGTACATTTTTATAAGTCAGTCTGCAAAACTCTTAATACAAAGAAACTTTTAAAGCTAATAAACTTAAATTGACTCCTTCTTCTCTTTACATTGTGCTTGCCTCAGCTCCCTAAAATTAGAAGGATATAATTAGTGTTCCAGAATTTAGATATTTTACTGCATCACATTGTATAGCCTGGGCCAATCTTCACTCACTTAGTTAACAAGTATATCACTGTCCTGTCATTTATTTATGCAGAAATCACTAATTAATTACCTAAGATGTATAAAGTACTATATTAAATATATGGAGAAATGAAAAGGAAAAAATTCAGGGAGGATCTGTTTTTTCATGGATGTAACACTTTTGTATTTGTGTGTAATTATCTTTAAGTTCACACAGATCTACTTAAAAATACTTAATAGCTATGCAGGAGCCAAAGTGTGATTGATATTATGAACTCATGTTTACAAATACTGATATATATTACATATATAATAATCAATCAAAGTGCCATATAAATATACATATGTATCGTGCAAATGTGTATATATAATACTAGTTATTCAATAGTTATTCAAATGTTTGTTAATCTATAATCATGTGCTTTTTATATTATGATCTCTTGGGCATGTTTTGTAATACAGTTGAGTTCATTTATGATACATTATATTCTATTACTAGAGTCTTGAGAAAATACTAGGAAACACATTGATATTCTTGATGGAGTTTTAGAGATATATCTTCTTTCAAACTGAAGCTTGTGTTTGTCATCTATAAGCCAATATTTCCTTTATTTTCAATACCATGATATAGAACATAATGTATTTTGTTAAAATTGTACATTAAAATGGTACCCTCAGTACTTGGTTTGAGAACCATTCTAATCTATTAAAAACATAACCACAAATAACCTTTTAGAGTTAGTTACTTCTAGTAATCTACCCTATATTATTTATTAGATTTAATTTTGGATGTTGTTATTTTCTAACATTGTCCTCTAAGCCTTTGTGTATTCTTGTTTGAAATTTACAACCCTCTCTATTCTGACAATAACTGTAATGTTTCATAAGCAATTATTCTTTACTATATTCAAATAGACATTAGTTATATCACAAAACCTCTTAGAATGGGATGGATTTGAAGAAACAAATCCTTTAGGTGTTGGTTTCAAATTAACTTTTTAATGAAGAATTAAAAACAATCAAACAAATAGGCACCAAAAATTCTTAGGACTAGAGATTTAGAACTTTACAGGCCATTTAGTTCAATCTCATTCTTTTACAAATAAAGAAACTAAGACTTGTAATAACGTGAGTTTTCCTTTGTCCATATAGCTACTCAGTGTCAGAGGTGGAATTCCCATTTGGGCTTTCCTGATTCTAAATCCAGAACTCAATCTACTATACCATATTGCCCTTTTTAAAGACATTCTTTAAGTAAAAATTTATTAATTCTTTGACCAAAGATCACATGACAAAAGCTCTAAGTTAAAAAAAAAAAAACAAACAAACAAATACAAGCAAACAAAAAACAAGCAAACTACCAGGAAGCCATATTGTAATCTTGTCCTCCTAACAGAAGAATTTGTTTACTTTATTAAAATGCTCATTAATTGTGCTTTATAAGATTATTATTGAAACAATTGACAGAATGAATTGCAACATGTTATGTCTGCATGTTTTAATATAAAGGGAGTTATGAAAAGAAGAGACCAAATTCAAGCAGAACTGGATTCCAGAGTTGAAGCTTTGAACAACAAAAAGGCTGAAAAGGAATTGGTAAGTTTTCAGATTTATTCTTCTTATCACATAAAGTTTGCTTTTAAGTGTTCATTAGCAATACATTTATATCCATTTCCACCAAACTGTTTTTTGAAGATTTTTTAAAATAGGATTAAGCTATTACCACACAACCTAATTTATTTTGATTATCAAATGAGAAACTTACATATTATACTATGGGGCCACATTCTAGTTGTGTTCTTTATTTGATGGGTATCTGAGGACATTGTCTGCTTAAAAACAAGACA